>NC_041383.1:33270002-33306200 GCF_002162155.2 Triticum dicoccoides
TCGCTACTAAGTTCAGCCATGCTGGACCCGCATGTTCGAGACCTGCTTTGCAAGAAGACGACTAGCGACAGAGCTGCTTCTAGAGAGGAGGCCAAACTGGCGCAACTGGAGGTAGACTCGACGACTCCTTTGTATAGTCCCGAGGTGACCCGCTTGAGTTTCACACTAGAACTTCTAAAGATGAAGGCAAAAAACAAATGGACAGATACAAGCCTAGATGAGCTTCTGAAGTACCTAAAGAAGGTTCTTCCCGCGTGAAGCCTGTGTCCTACTAGTGTCGAGGAGGCAAAGAAAATCGTGTGCCCTCTTGATCTGCCACATATTAGATATCACGCATGCATCAATGAATATCGGAACGAGCACGCGGAAAAAACCATCTGTCCAAAGTGCAATGCTTCACGATATAAAAAGGTCGGAAAGAAAGATCCACAGAAAGCTGTATTGTACTTTCCGATCACTCCGCTTCTACAACGGTATTTCGTAGATCCTAAGAAAGCAAAGATTATGCGCTGGAACGCGGAGAGGGTGAAGTTAGATGACGGAGATTAACCGAAGCTGAGACACCTCACAGATGCTAGCCAGTGGAGAGCATTAAATGCTGAATTTGAATTTTTCGCAAATGATACAAGGAACATCGTGCTTGGCGCTAGTAGTGATGGCATGAATCCATTTGGCAACCAGAACACCAATCATAGCACATGGCCCGTGTTTGTATTGATGTACAACCTCCCCCCTAGTTATGCACGAAGGAAAAATACATACACATGACTATGCTTATTCAAGGGCCGAGACAACCGGGAAATGATATAAATCTGTATCTCGGGTTACTGAAAGAGGAGTTACAGACCTTATGGACAACGCCGGCCAAGACATGGGATGCAAGCAAAGGAGAGTATTTCTACATGAGAGCGTGCTGATCACGACGGTGTAGGACTATCTCAGTTACGGCTATCTCTCCAGCCAGGTGTGCCATGGATATTGCGGATGCACGAGGTTCGTGGATGATACAACTTCTCTGCAGCTATCGAAAGACGGCGGGTCTTCGAAAATCATGTACATGGGGCATCGAAGATGGCTCGAGAAGGATGACCCATGGAGAAAGCATGGAGATCTATTCAATGGTAAGGCTGAGCATCGAGGTCCTCCACGTAAGTGTAGCGGTGCAGAAATATATGAGTTATTGAAGAACTGGGAAGAGTGCCCCTCGCTGGGTGATGTCTACTACACAACCTTCTCCTTGTAGACGTTGTTGGGCCTGCAAGTGCACAGGTTTGTAGGACAGTAGCAAATTTCCCTCAAGTGGATGACCTAAGGTTTATCAATCCGCGGGAGGCGTAGGATGAAGATGGTCTCTCTCAAACAACCCTGCAACCAAATAACAAAGAGTCTCTTGTGTCCCCAACACACCCAATACAATGGTAAATTGTATAGGTGCACTAGTTCGGCAAAGAGATGGTGATTCAAGTGCAATATGGATGGTAGATAAAGGTTTTTGTAAACTGAAAATATAAAAACAGCAAGGTAACAAGTGGTAAAAGTGAGCGTAAACGGTATTGCAATGATAGGAAACAAGGCCTAGGGTTCATACTTTCACTAGTGCAAGTTCTCTCAACAATAATAACATAGATAGATCATATAACAATCCCTCAACATGCAACAAAGAGTCACTCCAAAGCCACTAATAGCGGAGAACAAACGTAGAGATTATGGTAGGGTACGAAACCACCACAAAGCTATTCTTTTGGATCGATCTATAAAAGAGTTCGTACTAGAATAACACCTTAAGATACAAATCAACCAAAACCCTAATGTCACCTAGATACTCCATTGTCACCTCAAGTATCCGTGGGCATGATTATACAATATGCATCACACAATCTCAGATTTATCCAACCAATATACAAGTACTTCAAAGAGTGCCCCAAAGTTTCTACCGGAGAGGCAAGAACGTGTGCCAACCCCTATGCATAGGTTCCCAATGTCACGAAACCCGCAAGTTGATCACCAAGACATACATCAAGTGTTCTCATAAAAGACTCAATCCGATAAGATAACTTCAAAGGGGAAACTCAATTCATCACAAGAGAGTAGAGGGGGAGAAACATCATAAGATCCAACTACAATAGCAAAGCTCGGGATAAATCAAGATCGTGCCATAGATGGAACACGAGAGAGAACATGAGAGAGAGAGAGAGATCAAACACATAGCTACTGGTACATACCCTCAGCCCCGAGGGAGAACTACTCCCTCCTCGTCATGGAGAGCACTGGGATGATGAAGATGGCCACCGGAGATGATCTAATCTCTGTTCTAGAAGTTTTAGGGTACATAGGTATATATGGGTGAAAGGAGTACGTCGGTGGAGCTACGGGGGCCCCACGAGGCAGGGGGGCACGCCCAGGGGGGAGGGTCGCGCCCCCACCCTCGTGGGCAGCCCGAGAATCCCCTGACGTGCACTCCAAGCCCAACAGATTGGTTTCCTTCCAAAATTAACTTCTCCAGTTGATTTCGTTCCGTTTTGACTCCGTCTGATATTCCTTTTCCTCGAAATACTAAAATAGGCATAAAACAACAAATCTGGGCCGGGCCTCCGGTTAATAGGTTAGTCCCAAAAATAATATAAAAGTGTATAATAAAGCCCATAATCATTAAAAACACATAGTAATATAGCATGAATGCTTCATAAATTATAGATACGTTGGAGACGTATCACTGGGAAAGACGAAGAAAAAGGCGCCGGAGCCCCTGCTGAAGATATGGAAGACGAGATCTGTTTTCTGGGACTTGGAATACTGGCCCATACTCGACACGCCTCATAGCCTTGATTAAATGCATATCACAAAAAATATCCTTGAGAGTTTGCTTGGAACATTGATGAACATGCTGGAGAGGACCAAGGACGGGCCGAAGGCAAGAAAAGACTTGGAATTTTTGAAAATCAGGAAAGATCTCCAAATGCCCAGTAAAAGGTCGTCAGAGGAGACCGAGACGGAGACGAAGACGGAAGATAGGGGCAAAAAAGTAAACAAGAAGGAAGAACAATATTGCCCCTCCCCCTCTTGCTTCACCTTAGATCCGAAGGAGGTTGATCAATTTTCAAGTGCCTTGCCGGAATCAAAGTTAGTTCCGGATACTGTGGGAAGATAAGCAGATATCTGGACACCAAGAAAAAAAGGTTCAGTGGGATGAAGTCTCACGACTGTCATGTGATGATGATGCAGTTACTCCTGGTTGCACTTAGAGGGATTATGGAGACAAATGTGCGTGAGACACTTACTGACCTATGCTGCTTTTTTGATGCTATCTCTCGAAAGTCGATCAGTGTGAAGCAACTCCATAGGCTACAGGAAGAGATCACTATCATACTGAATGAGCTAGAGATGTACTTCCGCCCGCCAGGGGCGAGCCCACGTTAGCCCAGCAGGTAGCACAGGACACCGGGTGAAAATCTCTCTTACCTTATAAATATAGAACCCACGTACAATGGGACACCCCTAAATTTCCTACAAGGACACCCATACATCCAGGCTCCATCCAACATAGCGCAAGTGCAGCCCAGTGCCCCAGGCCCTAGCCTAGGTTGAAAGTCACGGAGGCCCAGTCCAGCCTTTCCAGGGATGCGAGCAGTACATCGATCGATCGATACTGCCTTCGGCCGGCCCTTCTCCTCGCCTGTTCATCTGCTCGACTGCGCTTCGTGCCCTTCCTATTTCGCCTCTATACTCGCCACCTATCGGCAGATCGCGGCAAGTCGCCGAATCAATGAAGAAAAGAAGGCATAGGTACCCTGCATTAGACCCCCAATTTGATGTGCCTCAGCCTCAGCCTCTATTTATAAATCTTGATCTAATTATTGCTTTGTTTCCCTAACCCTAGGGAATTAGGGGTACTGGATAGTACTAGAGATTTTGACTGTATTGGGTAATTGGACTATTTGAGATAATTGTGCAACCAGTGGAGACGGCTGGAAGCACCGGCACCATGTCAAGTATGTTTTATATGAAAAGTATTAATATTATGTATGTACACATGATTCATAGTTCTTTTCTTTCATGCAAATTTTAATTATCTGAATAAATTACAAATTTCAGGAGAGTCTCAGTTCATGGAAAGGTTTCTAAAAAAGAGGAGAACCTCGGTGAAAGATGAAAATGTTGGTCCGTCACACGAAAATAATGATGCCTCCACACATGAACCTAGTTCTGCTAATACTACAAGAAATTCCTTTGAAATTGAAGAGCTCAATTGGGAAGAAGAAATCCAATTTGATCCAGGTAAAAGGAGAAGCATAGATGAGTACCATCCAAATCAGAGAGATATGGTAAGAAGGAAGTATTTGGCCAATGGCCCTTCTCAACCTCGTACTGCTGATTTTGAAGTGACAGAAATATGTGGTAAAGAAAGAAGGTTTGTTCGGGAATGGTTTGATGAGTTTGAGAGCTGGCTTGAGTATAGTGAGTCCAAACGAAAAGCATATTGTTTTTCTTGTTTCTTGTTTAGACCGCGCAAGAAGAAAGAAGCTGGATATGATGCATTTGTTGCAAATGGTTGGTCAAGTTGGAATAAGAAATATAGATTAAGGGAGCATGTAGGAGACATCAATAGTGCTCACAACCAAGCAAAAAAAGATTGTGATGCTTTGCTGAAACAAAAGCAACACATTTATGTTGCTCTAAACAACCAAAGTAACGCCGAGAGGAATTCTTATTGTACTCGAATAAATGCCTCAATTGATGTTACTAGAGTGTTACTGAAGCAACGGTTGCCTTTCCGTGGCCACGATGAGTCTGACGAGTCTCTCAATAAAGGCACTTTCAAGGAATTTCATGCTTATACAGCAGAGCAAAATCCAGAGGTAAGAAAAGTTGTGGCCCATAATGTTGGGGAACGTAGTAATTTCAAAAATTTCCTACGCAGACGCAAGATCATGGTGATGCATAGCAACGAGAGGGGAGAGTGTTGTCTATGTACCCTCGTAGACCGAAGCGGAAGCATTGACGCAACGTAGAGGAAGTAGTCGTACGTCTTCCCGATCCGACCGATCCAAGCACCGTTACTTCGGTGCCTCCGAGTTCTTAACACACGTACAACTCGATGACGTTCCCCGGGCTCCGATCCAGCAAAGCTTCGGGGAGGAGTTCCGTCAGCACGACGGTGTGGTGATGATCTTGATGTACTACCGACGCAGGGCTTCTCCTAAGCACCACAACGATATGACCGAGGTGGAATATGGTGGAGGGGGGCACCGCACACGGCTAAGGAACGATCACGAAGATCAACTTGTGTGTCTATGGGGTGCCCCTGCCCCCGTATATAAAGGAGTGGAGGAGGGGGAGGGCCGGCCCTCTCTATGGCGCGCCCTAGGGGAGTCCTACTCCCACCGGGAGTAGGATTCCCCTTTTCCTAGTAGAACTAGGAACCCTTCCATGTAGTAGGAGTAGGAGAGAAGGAAAGGGAAGAGAGAAGGAGAAGGAAGGAAGGGGGCGCCCCCCCTCCCTAGTCCAATTCAGACTAGTCCAAGGGGAGGGGTGCGGCCACCCTTTTGGCCCTTTCTCTCCTTTCCCGTATGGCCCAATGAGGCCCAATACGAATTCCCGTAACTCTCCGGTACTCCGAAAAATACCCGAATCACTCGGAACCTTTCCGAACTCCGAATATAGTCGTCCAATATATCGACCTTTACGTCTTGACCATTTCGAGACTCCTCGTCATGTCCCCGATCTCATCCAGGACTCCGAACTCCTTCGGTACATCAAAACTCATAAACTCATAATATAACTGTCATCGAAACCTTAAGCGTGCGGACCCTACGGTTCGAGAACAATGTAGACATGATCGAGACACGTCTCCGGTCAATAACCAATAGCGGAACCTGGATGCTCATATTGGCTCCCACATATTCTACGAAGATCTTTATCGGTCAGACCGCATAACAACATACATTGTTCCCTTTGTCATTGGTATGTTACTTGCCCGAGATTCGATCGTCGGTATCCAATACCTAGTTCAATCTCGTTACCGGCAAGTCTCTTTACTCGTTCCGTAATACATCATCTCGCAACTAACTCATTAGTTGCAGTGCTGATACGTCCAAAACGTATCTATAATTTCTGCTTGCTCCATGCCTCTTTTGGGTGATATTGCTATGATATTTATATACTTCCATACACTTTTGATCATATTTGGACTAACCTATTAACTCAGTGCACCCCAGTGCCAGTTTCTGTTTTCTGCTGTTTTTGTATTTCAGGTTTTCCCATCACGTAAACTGCCAGAAAAATCCCGGAAAAATTATATAAAAAATCAGCGTTCCGGAAGCTTCCACACGGCCGAAGTAGGGCCGGAGGGGGGCCACCAGGGCTCCAGGCGCCCTGGTGGCGCGGCCCCCCTCCTGGCCGCGTCGGGGGGGCGCCTAGGCCCCCCAGGCCTCCGCTGATGCCCCCCTTTGGCATATATTTAACACGCGTCCCGAAACCCTCGAGGACGGAACCCTTTTTCACGATCTCATCTCTGTTCCGCCGCCGCCGCGCTTCCAAGATCGGGAGCACCAGGAGAACTCTTCCCGGCACCCTGCCGGAGGGGAGGATCACCACCGTGAGCCTCTTCACCACCATGGACGCCTCCCGGATGAGTTATGAGTAGTTTCATCCGGGGCCGAGGGCTCGTACGTGTAGCTATGTGGTTATCTCTCTCTCCCATGATGTGATCTTCGTTGTGATCATAGGCTATGTTAATCTAGGGTGATCCCATGATATTTCCCCTTCCTCTATGTATTGGATTGATGTACTCACTTGTCTTTATCTAGTATAATCCCCGAGACCAAGGTGACAGCGGTCTATTGGACATGGATTAGAAAAATATTTTCATGAGTGATTTCCTCTCTTGTGTGTTGATTGAAGATTGAGAGTCTCTTGGTGCTTGTCTTTGACTATCCTTTAGATATGTTTTGGTGATTGTGGGACTCTCTTTGGATGGCCGCGGTGACATTGGGAAATCCTTAGATTGAGAACTACGAACTTTGAGGTGTGCTTTTGTAGCCCTACATAATTCTCGTCCTCTCTTGACCACGAAGGAATGACCTCCGGGTGCGTCTCCATTGCATGTTTTATGGGAAATATCATGTGATTCAGTTATGTTAATGTTGTTGGGAGTTGCCACTAGTGAAAGTATGATCCCTAGGCCTTGTTTCCACCATTGCAATACTATTTGTGCTCACGTTTACCACTTGTTTGCTTGCTGCACTTTTTATTACAGATTTATATTACTTTGCTTTGCCACTCCTATCATCCATATTTTACCATCTCTTCGCCGAACTAGTGCACCTATACAACTCCTAGTTGTATTAGGTGTGTTGGGGACACAAGAGACTTCTTGTATCTTAGTTGCAGGGTTGCTTGAGAGAGACCATCTTCAACCTCTACTTCCCTGAGTTCGATAAACCTTAGGTCATCCACTTGAGGGAAATTGCTGTTGTCCTACAAACCTCTGCGCTTGGAGGCCCAACATAGTCTACAAGAGTAGAAGCGTGTGTAGACATCAAGCTATTTCTGGCGCCGTTGCCGGGTAAGTGAGTGCTTGAAGGTATATCTTTAGATCTTGCAATTAAATCTTTTTGTTTCTTGTTTTTATTTCACTAGTTATGCTTATGGACAACCTTGCTATTGGATCGTTGCTTGCGGGAAGACGCCCCACACCTGTGGTGGTTGCTCCTCCCCCTACTGAAATTGTGCCCTATAAAATACCAGCTGGTATTATCGATTATGTTTTGGCTATAGTTATACAGGAGACAGACATCCCGGTGAACACTTGCTATATCTGTCACAATTATGTTCATTAGTTAAGCTTGCAGGTGTATCAAGGGAGTTTGTCATGAGGAAATTATTTGCCTTGTCCCTGAAAGGAAAAGCATTGGAATGGTATAGGCTACTAGATGACTCTCACCTGCTGGATTAGGAAGAGATCCAGTCTCTCTTTTACTCCAAGTTTTATCCTCTTCATGAAGTCCATGAGAATAGGAATTATGTTTATAATTTCTATCCTCATGACGGAGAGAGCATAGCTCAAGCTTGGAGGAGACTGAAAACGTTAATGCTAAAATTTCCTAGCCATGGGCTCCCCAAAGATATGATTATTACTAATTTCTATGCGAGGCTTTCTCGACAGGATAAAGATTTGCTCGACGCTTCCTCTATGGGTTCTTTCACAAACGAAAAGATTGATGCTAAATGGGAACTCCTTGAAAGAATTCAACGCAACACTGAAGATTGGGAGATCGACAAAGGTAAAGAGTCAGGTATAGTTTATGAGTATGATTGCATTAAGTCCTTTGTTGAAACTACAAGTTTTAATAAGTTTAGTGCTAAGTTTGGGCTTAATTCTCAACTCCTTGTTGATTTCCTCAAATCTTTTGCTTCACATCTTAATATGCCTAAGGAGGATTGGAAGAAGCATCATAAACCTTTTAAAGAGATTTGCAAAGAAAATGAAATTGTTCATGATGATTGCAACATGCATGATCCAATTCCTAAAAATGAAGTTTTATATAAGCATGTTAATTTTTGTGGAGTGGATAGACCTTGTGAAAGGCCTACGATCGAAGAAGAGAAGTATTGTAAGCAACATAAGCATGAAAGAACAATCACTTGGGTTAGAGATTTAAATGAAATTGCTAGAGAATTGTGTGACCTTTATCCTTTTACTTATGAACTTTGCCGTATAGAGGGTCACTTTAATTTTCAATGCATGAACTTTCAAAACATAACTGTTAACCAGTTGTGTGATAACATGATCACCTCTGATCTTTATGATGAGCTTATGTTATTTTTGATGTGTGAAGAGTTAACAAGAAAGACTTCTTGGCTAGATGTTAATGCCATAGGAATAAAAAACACTTTGCAAAATTGCCATCTCTATTGTGTTGTTAATTGCCATGAAAATGATTACATAAGTAAGATTAGAAAGGAGGGAACTTTACCAAAGTATAAAAATGTCTCTTATATTTCTGCTAATAAAAAGGAGAGTTTCTCCCAAGTTTCCCCTATTGTTTCTAGTGTTAAACCAGGATATGTGGAGAAGCTTCATCTCCAACCACTCCCTCCTAAGAAGAAGAAAAAGAAGAGGAGGAGGAAGAGGAGCAAGAAGGAAGAAGAATGGGTATCAACCTGGCCTGAGCATATTCCTCCCATCAACTTTTATCCTAACGGTTGTAAGTTTAAAGAAGAAGGTGAAGTTTATTGCCTTAATTATCATCTTGATGATACGTCCGTAGGTACTATTGAAGATGATTTTGATTATGATATGCATGTTACTTATTGTGATTGGGAAAATGATGATAATGCTACTTATGATCTTGAAAATCTTTTTGGTACCAACTCTGAGAGTGATGATATGGGAAGCTCTAAGCTTGGGGATGATAGGATTGCAAATCCTTTACCCACTAGTGATGTGATAATTGATAATTCTTTTGCTAGTAAGAATAAAGACAACATGTTTACAAATATAGTTGCTAGCAATGATAATGTTCTTCTCTACCATGATGATGTTATAACTCCAATCTATAGTGATTATAAAGGTACCTATGACACAAGGAGAAATTATCCTTATGAAACTTGTTATAATCATGGAGGGAATTACTCCCTTGTTGAACACCATCTTCCTAATACACAATTAATCTATAGTGTTCAAGTTGTTTATGATAGTCCTACTCCCACTATTACCAATGAGAAAGATTATGCTTATGTGGAGAGTAAGAGTACCTTTTTGCATATGGATCATGGTAACAATGCTTTATGTGATGCTTATATTGTTGAGTTTATTCGTGATCCCACTGAAAATTATTATGAGAAGGGAACATATGCTTATAGATATTTCAATAATATTAAGTTCCCTCTCTTTATGTTGAAGGTTTTGAAGCTGCACTTGTTTTGTCTTCCTATGCTTATTGCTTTGTGCTTCAATGAATTATTCTATTGCAATATTCCTATGCATAGGAAGCATGTTAGGCTTAAATGTGTTTGGTATTTGCTTCTTGATCCTCTCTTTTGTTCTTCAACTCTTATTCCTACAAGAGCATCATTAAAGTCTTATGCCTAGCTTAAAGGCATAAAAGAAAGCGCTTTTGGGAGGCAGCCCACATGAATAAAATTTTATTTTGCTTTTGTTGTGTCTTGATGTTGTTACTACAGTAGCATCATCATTGTATATTTACTTTTCAACTTTGTGCCAAGTGTAGCCTCTGATTGCAAGAAAGTTCAAAAGTTGTGACGTGCTGTCCATGAAACAGATTCTGTCCTTGGATAGAAAAATTCGTATAAAATCACCAGATCATCTTTTTGGTCTGAATTTTTTCGACAGCGTGCTCTATACAATTGTGTTTCGGGCGTCTGTTCTGAGTTTTTTTATTAGAGTTGCAGAAGTGCCCCGAAAAAAATCATTTACTACCTGCTGTTCTGTTTTTCACAGATTCTGTCCTGTTTTGCCTTTCCTTCATTTTGCAAACCTTGAGCTTGCTTTTTCTTTGCAAAAACCTTTTGGCAATCTTGAGAAACAGTAGACCTTCAAGAATATCCTTATTTCCAGCAAGGAACAATTATTTTATTAAGGGTACTAACCTCGCTAATCAGATTATGATGAGTTATGTATGAAGGGAGTTTTCAAGTGTGCGAGGGAAGATGATAAAAAGATTCAGGAGTGTCAAACGCTCAAGCTTGGGGATGCCCCCATGCACCCCCAAGAAATATTCAAGAAGACTCAAGCGTCTAAGCTTGGGGATGCCCCCGTGCATCCCCTTCTCCATCAACATTATCAGTTCGTCTTTCGTTCCACTATATTTTTATCACTTCATGTGTTATGTGCTATGCTTGGAGCGTCTTGCTTTTAGTTTCCTTTTTAGTTTTCCTTAGCTTTTCATAACGAGTCGGAACTCAGCTTTCTTTTTGTGGGAGAGAAACACGCTCCACTTCAACCTAGAACATAACATAGAATTTTCATGTCTATCTTTGCTGTGTGTGTTCTTTGTCTTTCAATAGCTACTATCATGTTTAGCTCTTAGTCTTCATGCTTATCTTTTTAAAGAGCTTTTGTTTAGTTGGTTGCTTGAACTCTCTTTAGTTATCATGCTTATCTTATTAAGAGAGTTTGCTTCTGTTGCATTGGTTGATATGTCTATGATAAAAATGCTACGTGCATAATGGTGCTTAGTAGTTCATGTTTTCTTATGGTTAGTCTCAAATAGCTGGGGGGTTCCCAATGTGTTATTGGAGTACCAACATGATTTGTTTGCCTATGATGTGGTATGGTTTAGTAATATCTTCCTTCAAGAATTTATTTTGATTGACTTGGCGTATGCTCACGCATATTTAAGACTGTAAAGAAAGTCTGTCAAGCCTTGATGATCTTTTGTTTCTGAGTAGCGATATAACTACCATGCCTGAATCAATGTTGCTTTGTCGCTCTGCATGATTATGACCGTCATTGCTCTCTTAGTTGGTCGCTCCCAGTCTTTTGCTAACCTTCGCCTGTGCTAAGCGGACTGACTGCTTGTGCATCCAAAATCTTTTAAACCAGTTATGCCATATGAGTCCACCATACCTTCCTATACATGGTATTTACCTGCCATTCCTAACGAAGACTTTCATGTACCATCTCGAAATTATTCAAAAAAGCATTTCTCTTTTGTGCCTCTGTTTTAGCTCATGAGGAAGTAGTAGTTAATTCATGATCTTTTTAAGTTGGACAAGCTTCACCCCGGGATTGCATGTCTAATGTGCAAACCCATAATATGAGAAGGAACTGGCATAGAGTGCGCCCGGCTCATTAAAAAATAATATAAACAAACAAACCCTCCTTCACGCTTTGTTCATGAGAAATCAGAAAACTTTGGCAGTGATAAACAAAGGAGATTAAGAGGATGTGATCGTCCTCATTCGGGAGCCGTTCCTCGAAACTTGTCCATCTCAAGAAGTGATTGAGTTGTCTGCTAGCATTCGTTGACGAAACATGCATATTCAAAAATAATAATTATTATTACCTCTGTTTTTAAAACCAAGAGCTCTGGTACATGCTTTGTCTTTGTTTCCGACTACGGGTTTTCAACCTTGCCAACAAAAGCCACGGTTCGAGAGTCTCCACCTTCTTTTAAAGCATCAACTACTGAGAGCATGATTGTCATTCTGAGTGTAATGTGCATTGTCCCAAAGTAGCATTGTCTTTTGCATGATTATGATATCGTTTATTCTGAAATTATTGTATCTAGTCATCACTTAAACCTTGGAGGTGCCCCTGTATTTATGTTTTGCTTCACTAAAGGGGGCAAGCGAGATACCACTTTATCATATTTGCACACCATGCTCATTACAAATCTATTTGATGTTTTAGTATCATATTGTAAAACTTTCAGTTCTTTGTGATTTTCCCATGAGGCAACTTAATTACTACAGATTCATTGTCTCAGTAAGCTTTTGTCATGTGACTATGAAAAGTCCTTATATGGTTAATAGCATGTCACCACAGAAATTAAGCTTGTTATCATTTACCTACTCGAGGACGAGCAGGAATTAAGCTTGGGGATGTTGATACGTCCAAAACGTATCTATAATTTCTGCTTGCTCCATGCCTCTTTTGGGTGATACTGCTATGATATTTATACACTTCCATACACTTTTGATCATATTTGGACTAACCTATTAACTCAGTGCACCCCAGTGCCAGTTTCTGTTTTCTGCTGTTTTTGTATTTCAGGTTTTCCCATCACGTAAACTGCCAGAAAAATCCCGGAAAAATTATATAAAAAATCAGCGTTCCGGAAGCTTCCACACGGCCGAAGTAGGGCCGGAGGGGGGCCACCAGGGCTCCAGGCGCCCTGGTGGCAAGGCCCCCCTCCTGGCCGCGCCGGGGGGGGGGGGTGCCTGGGCCCCCCAGGCCTCCGCTGATGCCCCCCTTTGGCATATATTTAACACGCGTCCCGAAACCCTCGAGGACGGAACCCTTTTTCGCGATCTCATCTCTGTTCCGCCGCCGCCGCGCTTCCAAGATCGGGAGCACCAGGAGAACTCTTCCCGGCACCCTGCCGGAGGGGAGGATCACCACCGGGAGCCTCTTCACCACCATGGACGCCTCCCGGATGAGTTGTGAGTAGTTTCCTCCGGGGCCGAGGGCTCGTACGTGTAGCTATGTGGTTAGCTCTCTCTCCCACGATGTGATCTTCGTTGTGATCATAGGCTATGTTAATCTAGGGTGATCCCATGATATTTCCCCTTCCTCTATATATTGGATTGATGTACTCACTTCTCTTTATCTAGTATAATCCCCGAGACCAAGGTGACAGCGGTCTATGGGACATGGATTAGAAAAATATTTTCATGAGTGATTTCCTCTCTTGTGTGTTGATTGAAGATTGAGAGTCTCTTGGTGCTTGTCTTTGACTATCCTTTAGATATGTTGTGGTGATTGTGGGACTCTCTTTGGATGGCCGCGGTGACATTGGGAAATCCTTAGATTGAGAACTACGAACTTTGAGGTGTGCTTTTGTAGCCCTACATAATTCTCGTCCTCTCTTGACCACGAAGGAATGACCTCCGGGTGCGTCTCCATTGCATGTTTTATGGGAAATATCATGTGATTCGATTATGTTAATGTTGTTGGGAGTTGCCACTAGTGAAAGTATGATCCCTAGGCCTTCTTTCCACCATTGCAATACCATTTGTGCTCACGTTTACCACTTGTTTGCTTGCTGCACTTTTTATTACAGATTTATATTACTTTGCTTTGCCACTCCTATCATCCATATTTTACCATCTCTTCGCCGAACTAGTGCACCTATACAACTCCTAGTTGTATTAGGTGTGTTGGGGACACAAGAGACTTCTTGTATCTTAGTTGCAGGGTTGCTTGAGAGAGACCATCTTCAACCTCTACTTCCCTGAGTTCGATAAACCTTAGGTCATCCACTTGAGGGAAATTGCTGCTGTCCTACAAACCTCTGCGCTTGGAGGCCCAACATAGTCTACAAGTGTAGAAGCGTGTGTAGACATCAAATGCTTGGTGTTCCTCCGGCAAACGGGAGTTGCATAATCTCATAGTCATAGGAACATGTATAAGTCATGAAGAAAGCAATAGCAACATACTAAACGATCGGGTGCTATGCTAATGAAATGGGTCATGTCAATCAGATCATTCATCTAATGATGTGATCCCATTAATCAAATAACAACTCTTTTGTTCATGGTCAGGAAACATAACCATCTTTGATTAATGAGCTAGTCAAGTAGAGGCATACTAGTGACACTCTGTTTTGTCTATGTATTCACACATGTATTATGTTTCCGGTTAATACAATTCTAGCATGAATAATAAACATTTATCATGAAATAAGGAAATAAATAATAACTTTATTATTGCCTCTAGGGCATATTTCCTTCAGTCTCCCACTTGCACTAGAGTCAATAATCTAGTTCACATCGCCATGTGATTTAACAGCAATAGTTCACATCACCATGTGATTAACACCCATAGTTCACATCTATATGTGATCAACACCCAAAGGGTTTACTAGAGTCAGTAATCTTGTTCACATCGCTATGTGATTAACACCCAAAGAGTACTAAGGTGTGGTCATGTTTTGCTTGTGAGAGAATCTTAGTCAAAGGGTCTGTCAAATTCAGATCCATATGTATTTTGCAAATATCTATGTCAACAATGCTCCGCACAGAGCTACTCTAGCTAATTGCTCCCACTTTCAATATGTATCTAGATCGAGACTTAGAGTCATCCAGATCTGTGTCAAAGCTTGCATCGACGTAATTTTTTACGACGAACCTTTTTGTCACGTCCATAATCGAGAAACATATCCTTATTCCACTAAGGATAATTCTGACCATTGTCCAGTGATCTACTCCTAGATCACTATTGTACTCCCTTGCCAAAATCAGTGTAGGGTATACAACAGATCTGGTACACAGCATGGCATACTTTATAGAACCTATGGCTGAGGCATAGGGAATGACTTTCATTCCCTTTCTATCTTCTGCCGTGGTCGGGTTTTGAGTCTTACTCAATTTCACACCTTGTAACACAGGCAAGAACTCTTTCTTTGACTGTTCTATTTTGAACTACTTCAAAATCTTGCCAAGGTATGTACTCATTGAAAAAACTTATCAAGCGTCTTGAACTATCTCTATAGATCTTGATGCTCAATATGTAAGCAGCTTCTCCGAGGTCTTTCTTTGAAAAACTCCTTTCAAATACTCCTTTATGCTTTGCAGAATAATTCTACATTATCTCCGATCAACAATATGTCATTCACATATACTTATCAGAAATGTTGTAGTGCTCCCACTCACTTTCTTGTAAATACAGGCTTCATCACAAGTCTGTATAAAACTATATGCTTTGATCAACTTATCAAAGCGTATATTCCAACTCCGAGATGCTTGTACCAGTCCATAGATGGATCGCTGGAGCTTGCATATTTTGTTAGCACCTTTAGGATTGACAAAACCTTCTGGTTGCATCATATACAACTCTTCTTTAATAACTCCATTAGGGAATGCAGTTTTGTTTATCCATTTGCCAGATTTCATAAAATGCGGCAATTGCTAACATGATTCGGACAGACTTAAGCATAGATACGAGTGAGAAACTCTCATCGTAGTCAACACCTTGAACTTGTCGAAAACCTTTTGCGACAATTCTAGCTTTGTAGATAGTAACACTACTATCAGCGTCCGTCTTCCTCTTGAAGATCCATTTATTTTCTATGTCTTGCCGATCATCGGGCAAATCCATCAAAGTCCATACTTTGTTTTCATACATGGATCATATCTCAGATTTCATGGCCTCAAACCATTTCGTGGAATCTGGGCTCATCATCGCTTCCTCATAGTTCGCAAGTTCATCATGGTCTAGTAACATGACTTCCAGAACAGGATTACCGTACCACTCTGGTGCTGATCTCACTCTGGTTTACCTACGAGATTCGGTAGTAACTTGATCTGAAGTTACATGATCATCATCATTAGCTTCCTCACTAATTGGTGTAGTAGTCACAAGAACAGATTTCTGTGATGAACTACTTTCCAATAAGGGAGAAGGTACAATTACCTTATCAAGTTTTCTACTTTCCTCCCACTCACTTCTTTCGGGAGAAACTCCTTCTCTGGAAAGGATCCATTCTCAGCAACGAATATCTTGCCTTCGGATCTGTGATAGAAGGTGTACCCAACTATCTTCTTTGGGTATCTTATGAAGACGCATTTCTCCAAATTTGGGTTCGAGCTTATCAGGATGAAACCTTTTTCACATAAGCATCGCAACTCCAAACTTTAAGAAACGACAGCTTAGGTTTAATGCTAAACCATAGTTCATACGGTGTCGTCTCAATGGATTTAGATGGTGCCCTATTTAATGTGAATGCAGCTGTCTCTAATGCATAACCCCAAAACGATAGTGGTTGATCGGTAAGAGACATCATAGATCGCACTATATCTAATAAAGTACGGCTATGACGTTCGTACACAGCATTACACTGTGGTGTTCCAGGTGGCGTGAGTAGTGAAACTATTTCACATTGTTTTAACTGAAGGCCAAACTCGTAACTCAAATATTTTACCTCTGCGATCATATCGTAGAAACTTTTATTTTTCTTGTTACGATGATTCTCCACTTCACTCTGAAATTCTTTGAACTTTTCAAACATTTCAGACTTATGTTTCGTCAAGTAGATATACCCATATCTGCTCAAATCATCTGTGAAGGTCAGAAAATAATGATACTTGTCGCGAGCCTTAATATTCATCGGACCACATACATCAGTATGTATGATTTCCAACAAATCTGTTGCTTGCTCCATTGTTCCGGAGAACGGCGTTTTAGTCATCTTGCCCATGACGCATGGTTCGCAAGCATCAAGTGATTCATAATCAAGTGATTCCAAAATCCCATCAGCATGGGGTTTCTTCATACGCTTTACACCAATATGACCTAAACTGCAGTCCCACAAATAAGTTGCACTATCATTATTAACTTTGCATCTTTTGGTTTCAATATTATGAATATGTTTCACTACGATCGAGATCCAACAAACCATTTTCGTTGGTGTGTATGACCATAGAAGGTTTTATTCATGTAAACAGAACAACAATTGTTCTCTAACTTAAATGAATAACCATATTGCAATAAACATGATCAAATCATATTCATGCTCAACGCCAACACCAAATAACACTTATTTAGTTTCAACACTAATCCCAAAAGTACAGGGAGAGTGCGATGATGATCATATCAATCTTGGAACCACTTCCAATACACATCATCACTTCACCCTTAACTAGTCTCTGTTTATTCTGCAACTCCTATTTCGAGTTACTAATCTTAGCAACTGAACTAGTATCAAATACTAAGGGGTTGCTATAAACACTAGTAAAGTACACATCAATAACATGTATATCAAATATACTTATGTTCACTTTGCCATCCTTCTTATCCGCCAATCACTTGGGGTAGTTCCGCTTCCAGTGACCAGTCCCTTTGCAGTAGAAGCACTTAGTTTCAGGCTTAGGACCAGACTTGGGTTTCTTCACTTGAGCAGCAACTTGCTTGCCGTTCTTCTTGAAGTTCCCCTTCTTCCCTTGCCCTTTTCTTGAAACTAGTGGTCTTGTTAAACATCAACACTTGATGTTTTTCTTGATTTCTACCTTCGTCGATTTCAGCATCACGAAGAGCTTGGGAATTACTTTCGTCATCCCTTGCAGATTATAGTTCATCGTGAAGTTCTACTAACTTGGTGATGGTGACTAGAGAATTCTGTCAATCACTATCTTATCTGGAAGATTAACTCCCACTTGATTCAAGCGATTGTAGTACCCAGACAATCTGAGTACGTGCTCACTAGTTGAGCGAATCTCCTCCATATTTTAGCTATAGAACTTGTTGGAGACTTCATATCTCTCAACTCGGGTATTTGCTTGAAATATTAACTTCAATTCCTGGATCATCCGATATGGTCCATGACATTCAAAACGTCTTTGAAGTCCCGGTTCTAAGCCGTAAAGCATGGCACACTGAACTATCGAGTAGTCATCAGCTTTGCTCTGGCCAAACGTTCATAACGTCTGCATCTGCTCCTGCAATAGGTCTGTCACCTAGCGGTACATTAAGGACATAATTCTTCTGTGCAGCAATGAGGATAAACCTCAGATCACGGATCCAATCCGCATCATTGCTACTAACATCTTTCAAAACAATTTTCTCTAGGAACATATCAAAATTCAACGGAACAACAGCACGAGCCATCTATCTACAATCAACATAAACAAGCAAGATACTATCAGGGACTAAGTTCATGATAAATTTAAGTTCAATTAATCATATTACTTAAGAACTCCCACTTAGATAGACATCCCTCTAATCTTCTAAGTGATCACGTGATCCAAATCAAACTAAACCATAACCGATCACGTGAGATGGAGTAGTTTCAATGGTGAACATCATTATGTTGATCATATCTACTATATGATTCACGCTCGACCTCTCGGTCTCCGTGTTCCGAGGCCATATCTGTTATATGCTAGGCTCGTCAAGTTAAACCTGAGTATTCCGCGTGTGCAACTGTTTTGCACCCGTTGTATTTGAACGTAGAGCCTATCACACCCGATCATCACGTGGTGTCTCAGCATGAAGAACTTTCGCAACGGTGCATACTCAGGGAGAACACTATTACTATGATAATTTAGTGAGAGATCATCTTATAATGCTACCGTCAATCAAAGCAAGATAATATGCATAAAAAGATAAACATCACATGCAATCAATATAAGTGATATGATATGGCCATCATCATCTTGTGCTTGTGATCTCCATCTCCGCAGCACCGTCATGATCACTATCGTCACCGGCGCGACACCTTGATCTCCATCGTAGTATCGTTGTTGTTTCGCCAATCTTATGCTTCTACGACTATCGCTACCGCTTAGTGATAAAGTAAAGCATTACAGGGCGATTGCATTGCATACAAAAAAGCGACAACCATATGGCTCCTGCCGGTTGCCGATAACTCGGTTACAAAACATGATCATCTCATACAATAAAATTTAGCGTCATGTCTTGACCATATCACATCACAACATGCCCTGCAAAAACAAGTTAGACGTCCTCTACTTTGTTTGTTGCAAATTTTACGTGGCTGCTACGGGCTTAAGCAAGAACCAATCTCACCTACGCATCAAAACCACAACGATAGTTTGTCAAATAGACTCCGTTTTAACCTTCGCAAGGACCGGGCGTAGCCATACTCGGTTCAACTAAAGTTGGAGAAACTGACACCCGCCAGCCACCTGTGTGCAAAGCATGGCGGTAGAACCAGTCTCGCGTAAGCGTACGCGTAATGTCGGTCCGGGCCGCTTCATCCAACAATACCGCCGAACCAAAGTATGACATGCTGGTAGGCAGTATGACTTGTATCGTCCACAACTCACTTGTGTTCTACTCATGCAAAACATCAAACCATAAAAACATAGGCTCGGATGCCACTGTTGGGGAACGTAGTAATTTCAAAAAATTTCCTACGCACACGCAAGATCATGGTGATGCATAGCAACGAGAGGGGAGAGTGTTGTCTACGTACCCTCGTAGACCGAAGCGGAAGCATTGACGCAACGTAGAGGAAGTAGTCGTACGTCTTTCTGATCCGACCGATCCAAGCGCCGTTACTCCGGTGCCTCCGAGTTCTTAACACACATACAGCTCGATGACGTTCCCCGGGCTCCGATCCAGCAAAGATTCGGGGAGGAGTTCCGTCAGCACGACAGCGTGGTGACGATCTTGATGTACTACCGACGCAGGGCTTCGCCTAAGCACCGCAACGATATGACCGAGGTGGAATATGGTGGAGGGGGGCACCGCACACGGCTAAGGAACGATCACGAAGATCAACTTGTGTGTCTATGGGGTGCCCCTGCCCCCGTATATAAAGGAGTGGAGTAGGGGGAGGGCCGGCCCTCTCTATGGCGCGCCCTAGGGGAGTCCTACTCCCACCGGGAGTAGGATTCCCCTTTTCCTAGTAGAACTAGGAACCCTTCCATGTAGTAGGAGTAGGAGAGAAGGAAAGGGAAGAGAGAAGGAGAAGGAAGGAAGGGGGCGCCCCCCTCCCTAGTCCAATTCGGACTAGTCCAAGGGGAGGGGTGCGGCCACCCTTTTGGCCCTTTCTCTCCTTTCCCGTATGGCCCAATGAGGCCCAATACGAATTCCCGTAACTCTCCGGTACTCCGAAAAATACCCGAATCACTCGGAACCTTTCCGAACTCCGAATATAGTCGTCCGATATATCGATCTTTACGTCTCGACCATTTCGAGACTCCTCGTCATGTCCCCGATCTCATCCGGGACTCCGAACTCCTTCGGTACATCAAAACTCATAAACTCATAATATAACTGTCATCGAAACCTTAAGCGTGCGGACCCTACGGTTCGAGAACAATGTAGACATGACCGAGACACGTCTCCGGTCAATAACCAATAGCGGAACCTGGATGCTCATATTGGCTCCCACATATTCTACGAAGATCTTTATCGGTCAGACCGCATAACAACATACGTTGTTCCCTTTGTCATCGGTATGTTACTTGCCCGAGATTCGATCGTCGGTATCCAATACCTAGTTCAATCTCGTTACCGGCAAGTCTCTTTACTCGTTTCGTAATACATCATCTCGCAACTAACTCGTTAGTTGCAATGCTTGCAAGGCTTATGTGATGTGCATTACCGAGAGGGCCCAGAGATACCTCTCCGACAATCGGAGTGACAAATCCTAATCTCGAAATACGCCAACCCAACATCTACCTTTGGAGACACCTGTAGAGCTCCTTTATAATCACCCAGTTACGTTGTGACGTTTGGTAGCACACAAAGTGTTCCTCCGGCAAACGGGAGTTGCATAATCTCATAGTCATAGGAACATGTATAAGTCATGAAGAAAGCAATAGCAACATACTAAACGATCGGGTGCTAAGCTAATGAAATGGGTCATGTCAATCAGATCATTCATCTAATGATGTGATCCCATTAATCAAATAACAACTCTTTTGTTCATGGTCAGGAAACATAACCATCTTTGATTAATGAGCTAGTCAAGTAGAGGCATACTAGTGACACTCTGTTTTGTCTATGTATTCACACATGTATTATGTTTCCGGTTAATACAATTCTAGCATGAATAATAAACATTTATCATGAAATAAGGAAATAAATAATAACTTTATTATTGCCTCTAGGGCATATTTCCTTCACATAATGCTCCAGGTAATAATCAGTTAACTTCTTCAAAGATTCAGAAGGACATAGTTGAATGTTTTGCAAAGGAGATATTGCATTCTGTTCTTCGGGAAATTGGCAATGATGTATTTTCTTTGGTGGTTGATGAGTCAAGGGATGTGGCTGGTAAAGAGCAAATGGCGGTGGTGTTGCGGTATGTTGGTAAATGTGGAAGTGCCATAGAGACATTAGTTGGCCTTACTCATGTGAAGGAGACAACTTCCAAGTATCTCAAGTCTGCCATTGATGATTTATTTGCAGAATATAAGTTAAGTTTCAAGCAAGTTAGAGGGCAAGGATATGACGGTGCGAGCAATATGCGAGGTGAGTTTAATGGCTTGCAACCCTTAATCATGAGAGAGAATAGCACAACATATTATGTTCACCGTTTTGCACATCAGCTTCAGTTAGTTGTTGTGGCTGTTGTTCGGAAGCACAAATGCATCGGTAATTGTTTTGATATGATCTCAATCTTGCTGAATGTGGTCTCTTGATCTTCAAATAGAAAGGACTTGATTCGAGACAAATATAAAGAACAAGTGTGTGAAGCTTTAGGTTGTGGACTACTAAAAAGTGGTACAGGATTAAATCAAGAACTAGCTCTTCAAAGACCCAGAGACACTCGATGGAGTTCTCACTATAGAAATCTTAAGAGTTTGATTGATATGTTCCCTACAGTTGTCAAAGTGCTAGAATATGTGGAAGAAGAAGACAGGGATGACACAAATAGAAGGCAGGCATGTGGTCTTCTTGTTTATTTCTAGTCTTTTGATTTTGTGTTCTACTTACAACTTATGTCAACTATATTGATAATCACAAACACATTATCATTGGCCCTACAACGCAAGAATCAGGACATTGTGAATGCCATAAATTGTGTGAATTCAACCAAAGCTTACTTGAATCTAAGGGGAAATGGATGGGAATCTATCCTACAAGAAGCATCTGTATTTTGTGACAAGCATGACATTTCCAAGTTGGAAATGGAAGACCAATATGTGAATCCAAAGAAGCCACGGCAAAAAATAGGTGTCACTAATAGGCATCTTTATGAAGTGGATTGTTTTAATGATGTTATTGATTGGCTGCTTCAAGAACTTGATAATCGCTTCAATGAGAAAAATTCAGAACTACTTGTTTGCTCAACGGCTTTGAGCCCAAATGAATCATTTCGTGATTTCAACTTAGAGCATTTGATGAGTCTAGCTAAACTTTATCCAAAAGGTTTCGATGATGGAGAACTGAGGGACCTTAGACATTGATGAAGACATGTACCTAGGGTAGGGGCATGGACCTGTCCTAAGTGCCCTACCCAAGGACATCCCTAGGAGAAGTCACCTTTCAATCGACTTGGAGGTATCCCACTCGACGGATTCAAGGCACTCGACCATGAAACTATCACTCGACCATGAAGCCAACCACTCGACTGCTAGGACATCTAAAGTCACTTCGCACGCAAACGGTTGGTCATTTAGTAGCTTTTATGGTCATCATAGCACTTTATTAGGGGCGTTACCAGTAATGCCCAGCCTTAATGTACTTTAAACCCTGCATTACTGAGGGCTGGAGGGGCCTGGCGAACTCTATATAAGCCACCCCCTCCTCAGTGTCAGGGGTTCGCACCTCTGTTACTCATACGCACATAATTCAATCGACCGCCTCCGGGCACCGAGACGTAGGGCTGTTACTTCCTCCGAGAAGGGCATGAACTCGTAAACCTCGTGTGCTTACAACTCCTCCATAGCTAAGATCTAGTCTGTCCATTCATACCCCCCTACATTACTGTCAGAGTTAGAACCACGACAGTTGGCGCCCACCGTGGGGCTGGAGTCTTAGCGCCTAGTTGGAGAAGTTACAATTTTTCCGATCTCTTTGATCATGGTTTCGGGCGGAGTTTTGGTGGAGGGCCGCGAGATCCGTCTCGGCGCGCTCATGTTCATCGCCGACGACTCCGCTTGGCTTCAGGAAGCTCCACTCGATGTTGACGCGCTCCCCGTCCGTGGTGTCCTTCTGCGACAGCCGTCGACCCAGTATCGGTCGGTTCCTGTGGCGTCCTCCTGCTCTGTCTCTCGCCGGCGCAAGCGCTCCGGTCGGTCGAGGCTTCAGAGGTGGGTGAAGCATGCAGTGGCCCGCCAGTCGGCCACCCCACATGTCGCGGCGATCGAGCCTGATGAATCACTCTACGGCATGTTCGACCTGTCGACTGGCTCCGTAGAGACCGCGTTTGAATGCGACAGCAGTAACCCAGCGGCGGAGGTTTTGGTAATCGATGGACCACGCAGTCCTCCCGGTTTCCCCCACACCGACGGAGGCGCAGGGGGAGCGACCCGTCGCATCCCCATGAGGAGTATCTCCCCGAGCCTCTCACATCGTTGCAGAGGGAGGAACTTCATCGCCGGAACATGGATGCACTTCACACTCCTATAGTTGGAGAAACCCCTGAGGCCCGTGCCTTGGAGGATGCACGCTTAGCTAACTTGGCTGAGCGCACTCGACTGGAGAACCTCCAGCAAGCACTCAATGAGCGGGCGTGTCAACGGGTTCCAGACTCCAATCGACGTCATCTCTTTCCGCCCCCGCAGGTATATCGAACTCTGATTAAAAATTCGGCAGCTGCAGCCCGTATAGCAGAGTCAATTCAGCCCTCCCAGTCAGAGGCTGGCGGAGGCTTGTTGCAAATCAGAGCGTTGCTCCGGGCAGCAGGAGACCAGAATTCCGCTGTTTCCCAGTCGCGGAACAGGATCCATAGCCGATCCGTTGCAGCAGACACAGTCCAGTTGGCTCACAGCCCAAGATCGCCCCGAGGCGAGAGGGACGTGGAGACCAGCGTGATCAGCACAGAAGGAATGAGCAGTATGATCACCGATTCGATCGTGACGATCAACGTCGAGTACCCACCCCTCCGCGAGGAGTGGATCGTATGTGCCTCGACAACAAGATGACAGACACCCTCATAGTGTTGGGCGGAGGACTCCTGTTGACCCTAGAGAACCAGGCTTTGATGCGAGATCTATTCTCGTTCAGGGTTTGGTCGACAGGAACAGGGCTCACCGAGAAGGTCACGGCAGGGATGCACCCACCAGTAGCAGAGTACATGTCTCAGGGCCAGAGTGTTTCAGTCGAGCCATCAGAGCCGCTGTGATTTCTCCCAACTTCAGGTTGGCGACAGGAGTTAGTAAGTTCACTGGTGAGTCCAAGCCCGATACTTGGCTCGAAGACTACCGAGTGGTTGTCCAGATTGGCGGTGGCAATCATGAGGTGGCCATGAAGCACCTACCCCTTATGTTAGAGGGCTCGGCCAGAGCGTGGCTAAATCAGTTAGCACCCAGCAGCATTTACACTTGGGAGGATCTCTCCCGAGTGTTTGTCACAACATTTGAGGGAACATGCAAGCGGCCTGCAGGTCTCACGGAACTGGGGTCTTGCGTGTAGAAACCGAATGAAACTCTAAGGGATTACATCCATAGGTGGATTATATTGCATCACACCGTTGAAAATGTGCCAGATCATCAAGCAGTTTGTGCCTTTAAAGAAGGCATTAAGAACAGAGAATTGAATATGAAGTTCAGTCGAACCGCAGAAATGTCTCTGAATCAGATGATGGAGATCGCCACCAAATACGCTAATGGTGAAGATGAGGAGCGACTCCGGAGTGGCAAGCATAAGTCAGTCGCCCAGGAAACCGGAGGAAATTCCAGTCGGAAACAGAAGCGGAAAGTCGAGCCAGCTGCTCCTGGAGAGGCCCTGGCCATAACCCAAGGAAAGTTTAAGGGAAAACCCAAAGGACCTTGGAACCCCAAGAAAGTTAAAGACCAAGATGGAAATGATGTTTTGGATCTGCCGTGTCACATCCACACCAAGAAAGATGAAGAGGGTAATCTCATTTACCCAAAGCATACCACTCGACAGTGTCGGCTCCTAATCCAGCAATTCCAGGGCAAACAGTCCAAAGATAAAGAGAAGGAGTCAGATAAAGTTGAGGACAAGGAAGATAGTGATGGATACCCCCAGGTCAATTCCACCTTGATGATTTTTGCTGATGTTGAAATCAAAAGTCGACTGAAAGTTATCAACCGTGAAGTGAATATGGTTGCTCAGGCGACACCCAGTTATCTGAAGTGGTCTCAGACTGTCATCACATTCGACCAGTCTGATCACCCTACGCATATTGCCACCCGTGGGAGGCAAGCTTTGGTGGTCGACCCAGTTGTCGAAGACACTCGACTGACCAAGGTCCTGATGGATGGTGGTAGTGGTTTGAACATACTGTATGCAGAGACATTGAAAGGGATGGGCATTCCAATGTCCAGACTCAGCACCAGCAACATGAGTTTCCATGGGGTCATCCCTGGGAAGAAAGCCGAGTCACTCGGCCAAATTGCTCTTGATGTGGTTTTCGGTGATTCCAAGAATTACCGCAAGGAAAAGTTAACATTCGAAGTTGTGGATTTCCAGAGTGCTTATCACGCTATTTTAGGCAGGCCAGCTTATGCACACTTCATGGCTCGACCATGTTATGTGTATCTCAAATTGAAGATGCCCGGTCCCAAAGGTGTGATCACTATTACGGGCAATCGGAAGAAGGCAGAAGAGTGTTTTCAGAAAGGCTCAAAGATTGCTGATTCTCAGATGGCAGTGGTCGAGCTGCAAGATTATCAGAATACTGCAGATCCGAGTGAGTTGTTGCGAGCCAAGAAGCCTGCTTCAGAATCAGCTTTTCAGTCGTCCGGTGAAACGAAGCCAGGTCACATTCACCCGACCGATCCCAATGCTGCTCCGACTCATATTTCAACGACACTCGACTCCAAATAGGAAGAAGCGCTCATCCAGTTCCTCTGTGACAACTGGGACATCTTCGCATGGAAACCTTCTGACATGCCTGGAGTTCCCAGGGGGCTGGCTGAGCACCGTCTACGAGTCAACCCAAAAGCTAAACCTGTCAAAGAACATCTTCGATGGTACGCCATCCAGAAGAGAAAGGCCATTGGCGAGGAGGTGGCTCGGCTCCTAGCAGCGGAGTTTATCCGAGAGATTTACCACTCCGAGTGGCTCGCCAATGTTGTCATGGTCCCAAAAAAGGACAAGTCACTTCGCATGTGCATTGACTTTAAGCATGTCAATCGGGCCTGCCCGAAAGATCATTTTCCTCTCCCCCGCATCGACCAGATAGTCGACTCGACTGCGGGATGCGAGCGTTTGTCTTTTCTAGACGCCTATTCTGGGTACCATCAGATCCGTCTGTATGGGCCCGACGAGATCAAAACAGATTTCATCACTCCATTCGGGTGCTTCTGTTACCATGCCATTCGGCCTCAAGAATGCCGGAGCCACGTTCATGAGGATGATTCAGAAATGTTTGCTCACTCAAATCAGTCGGGATGTGGAAACATACATGGATGATATTGTGGTCAAGTCACGGAAGGGTTCCGACCTGCTGACTGACCTTGCTGAAACCTTTGCCAATCTCAGGAGGTATGATATCAAGCTCAACCCATCAAAATGCACATTCAGAGTTCCAGGTGGAAAGTTACTTGGTTTTCTCGTTTCCAAACGGGGAATCGACGCCAATCCAGAAAAGGTTGGAACTATACTCCGGGTGAAGCGTGCTGTGCGTGTGCACGATGTCCAGAAACTTACAGGTTGCTTGGTCGCTTTAAGTCGATTCATCTCTCGCCTCGGTGAAAAGGCATTGCCTCTTTACCGACTGATGAAGAAGTTAGACAAGTTCGAGTGGACTCCAGAAGCTGATGCAGCGTTTGCAGATCTCAAAGCCCTGCTCTCCACCCAGCCGGTGGTTGCTGCCCCAATCAGCAAAGAGCCTTTGCTGCTTTACATTGCAACCACATGACAAGTTGTCAGTACAGTACTTACGGTCGAGCGGGAAGAAGAAGGAAAGGCCTTCAAAGTTCAACATCCAGTATATTATGTTTCTGAAGTTTTTACTCCATCAAAGCAAAGATATCCTCATTACCAGAAGCTTGTATATGGGATTTATATGACCACGAATAAGGTTGCACATTACTTCTCTGATCATTCCATTACAGTCGTCAGCGACGCCCCACTGTTAGAGATTTTGCACAACAGAGATGCAACTGGTCGAGTGGCAAAATGGGCGATTGAACTTCTTCCCCTAGATATCAAGTTTGAGGCAAAGAAAGCTATCAAGTCCCAAGCAATTGCAGATTTCGTCGCCGAGTGGATTGAACAGTGAAGGAAATATGCCCTAGAGGCAATAATAAAGTTATTATTTATTTCCTTATATATCAAGATAAATGTTTATTATTCATGCTAGAATTGTATTAACCGGAAACATAATACATGTGTGGATATATAGACAAACAGAGTGTCACTAATATGCCACTACTTGACTAGCTTGTTAATCAAAGATGGTTAAGTTTCCTAACCATAGACAAGGAGTTGTTATTTGATTAACAAGGTCACATCATTAGTTGAATGATCTGATTGATATGACCCATTCCATTAGCTTAGCACCCGATCGTTTAGTATGTTGCTATTGCTTTCTTCATGACTTATACATGTTCCTATGACTATGAGATTATGCAACTCCTGTTTACCGTAGGAACACTTTGTGTGCCACCAAACGTCGCAACGTAACTGGGTGATTATAAAGGTGCACTACAGGTGTCTCCGAAAGTATTTGTTGGGTTGGCGTATTTCGAGATTAGGATTTGTCTCTCCGAATGTCGGAGAGGTATCTCAGGGCCTTCTCGTTAATGCACATCACATAAGCCTTGCAAGCATTGCAACTAATAAGTTAGTTGCAAGATGATGTATTACAGAACGAGTCAAGAGACTTGCCGGTAACGAGATTGAACTAGGTATTGGATACCGACGATCGAATCTCGGGCAAGTGACATATCGATGACAAAGGGAACACGTATATTGTTATGCGGTCTGACCGATAAAGATCTTCATAGAATGTGTAGGAGCCAATATGGGCATCCAGGTCCCGCTGTTGGTTATTGACCAGAGATTTGTCTCAGTCATGTCTACACTGTTCTCGAACCGTAGGGTCCGCACGCTTAAAGTTTATGCATTTTGATGTACCGAAGTTAGTTCGGAGTCCCGGATGTGATCATGGACATGACGAGGAGTCTCAAAATGGTCGAGACATAAAGATCGATATATTGGAAGCCTATACTTGGACATCGGAATGGTTCCGGGTGAAATCAGCATTTTACCGGAGTACCGGGGGGTTACCGGAACCCCCCGGGGGGGTTAATGGGCCACTATGGGCCTTAAGGGAGAAGGGAGAAAAGGGGAAGGAAGGGGCCGCGCGCCCCTCCCCCTCCTAGTCCGAATAGGACAAGGGAAGGGGGGCGGCGCCCCCCCTTTCCTTTTCCCCCTCCTCCTCTTTCCCCCCTTCTCCTACTCCGAATAGGAAAAAGAGGGAGTCCAACTCCCGGTGGGAGTAGGACTCCCCCCTGGCGCGCCAAACCCTAGCCGGCTGCCCCTTCCCTAGCTCCTTTATATACGGGGGCAAGGGGGCACCCTAGAACACACAAGTTGATCATTGAGATCGTTCCTTAGCCGTGTGCGGTGCCCCCCTCCACCATATTCCACCTCAGTCATATCGTTGCAGTGTTTAGGCGAAGCCCTGCGACGGTAGAACATCATCATCGTCATCACGCTGTCGTGCTGACGAAACTCGTCCCCGAAGCTTTGCTGGATCGGAGCCCGGGGAACGTCATCGAGTTGTACGTGTGTCAAGAACTCGGAGGCGCCGGAGTAACGGCGCTTGGATCCGTCGGATCGGGAAGACGTACGACTACTTCCTCTATGTTGCGTCAACGCTTCCGCTTCGGTCTACGAGGGTACGTAGACAACACTCTCCCCTCTCGTTGCTATGCATCACCATGATCTTGCGTGTGCGTAGGAATTTTTTTGAAATTACTATGTTCCCCAACAGTGGCATCCGAGCCTAGGTTTTATGGTTTGATGTTCTGCACGAGTAGAACACAAGTGAGTTGTGGACGATACAAGTCATACTGCCTACCAGCATGTCATACTTTGGTTCGGCGGTATTGTTGGATGAAGCGGCCCGGACCGACATTACGCGTACACTTACGCGAGACTGGTTCTACCGCCGTGCTTTGCACACAGGTGGCTGGCGGGTGTCAGTTTCTCCAACTTTAGTTGAACCGAGTATGGCTACGCCCGGTCTTTGCGAAGGTTAAAACGGAGTCTATTTGACAAACTATCGTTGTGGTTTTGATGCGTAGGTGAGATTGGTTCTTGCTTAAGCCCGTAGCAGCCACGTAACACTTGCAACAAACAAAGTAGAGGACGTCTAACTTGTTTTTGCAGGGCATGTTGTGACGTGATATGGTCAAGACATGATGCTAAACTTTATTGTATTAGATGATCATGTTTTGTAACCGAGTTATCGGCAACCGGCAGGAGCCATACGGTTGTCGCTTTATTGTATGCAACGCAATCGCCCTGTAATGCTTTACTTTATCACTAAGCGGTAGCGATAGTCGTAGAAGCATAAGATTGGTGAGACGACAACGATGCTACGATGGAGATCAAGGTGTCGCGCCGGTGACGATGGTGATCATGAAGGTGCTGCGGAGATGGAGATCACAAGCACAAGATGATGATGACCATATGATATCACTTATATTGATTGCATGTGATGTTTATCTTTTTATGCATCTTATCTTGCTTTGATTTGCGGTAGCATTATAAGATGATCTCTCACTAAATTATCAAGAAGTGTTCTCCCCGAGTATGCACCGTTGCCAAAGTTCGTCATGCCCAGACACCACGTGATGATCAGGTGTGATAAGCTCTACGTCCATCTACAACGGGTGCAAGCCAGTTTTTGCACACGCAGAATACTCGGGTTATACTTGACGAGCCTAGCATATGCAGATATGGCCTCGGAACACGGGGACCGAAAGGTCGAGCGTGAATCATATAGTAGATATGATCAACATAATGATGTTCACCATTGAGAACTAATCCATTTCACGTGATGATCGGTTATGGTTTAGTTTGATTTGGATCACGTGATCACTTAGAAGATTAGAGGGATGTCTATCTAAGTGGGAGTTCTTAAGTAATATGATTAATTGAACTTAAATTTATCATGAACTTAGTCCCTGATAGTGTCTTGCTTCTTTATGTTGATTGTAGATAGATGGCTCGTGCTGTTGTTCCGTTGAATTTTAATGCGTTCCTTGAGAAAGCAAAGTTGAAAGATGATGGTAGCAATTACACGGACTGGGTCCGTAACTTGAGGATTATCCTCATTGCTGCACAGAAGAATTACGTCCTGGAAGCACCGCTGGGTGCCAGGCCTGCTGCAGGAGCAACGCCATATGTTATGAACGTCTGGCAGAGCAAAGCTGATGACTACTCGATAGTTCAGTGTGCCATGCTTTACGGCTTAGAACCGGGACTTCAACGACGTTTTGAACACCATGCAGCATATGAGATGTTCCAGGAGTTGAAGTTAATATTCCAACAGAATGCCCGGATTGAGAGATATGAAGTCTCCAATAAGTTCTATAGCTGCAAGAGGGAGGAGAATGGTTCTGTCAGTGAGCATATACTCCAAATGTCTGGGTATTATAATCACTTGATTCAACTGGGAGTTAATCTTCCGGATGATTGTGTCATTGACAGAATTCTCCAATCACTTCCACCAAGCTACAAAGGCTTCGTGATGAACTATAATATGCAAGGGATGGATAAAACAATGCCCGAGCTCTTCGCAATGCTAAAGGCTGCGGAGGTAGAAATCAAGAAGGAGCATCAAGTGTTGATGGTCAATAAGACCACTAGTTTCAAGAAAAAGGGCAAAGGGAAGAAGAAGGGGAACTTCAAGAAGAACAGCAAACAAGTTGCTGCTCAAGCGAAGAAACCCAAGTCTGGACCTAAGCCTGAAACTGAGTGCTTCTACTGTAAGCAGACTGGTCACTAGAAGCGGAACTGCCCCAAGTATTTGGCGGACAAGAAGGATGGCAAGGTGAACAAAGGTATATGTGATATACATGTTATTGATGTGTACCTTACTAGAGCTCGCAGTAGCACCTGGGTATTTGATACTGGTTCTGTTCCTAATATTTGCAACTCAAAACCGGGACTACGGATTAAGCGAACACTGGCAAAGGACGAGGTGACGATGCGCGTGGGAAATGGTTCCAAAGTCGATGTGATCGCGGTCGGCACGCTACCTCTACATCTACCTTCATGATTAGTATTAGACCTGAATAATTGTTATTTGGTGCCAGCGTTGAGCATGAACATTATATCTGGATCTTGTTTGATGCGAAACGGTTATTCATTTAAATCAGAGAATAATGGTTGTTCTATTTATATGAGTAATATCTTTTATGGTCATGCACCCTTGAAGAGTGGTCTATTTTTGATGAATCTCGAAAGTAGTGATACACATATTCATAATGTTGAAGCCAAAAGATGCAGAGTTGATAATGATAGTGCAACTTATTTGTGGCACTGCCGTTTAGGTCATATCGGTGTAAAGCGCATGAAGAAACTCCATACTGATGGACCTTTGGAGCCACTTGATTATGAATCACTTGGTACTTGCGAACCATGCCTCATGGGCAAGATGACTAAAACACCGTTCTCCGGTACTATGGAGAGAGCAACAGATTTGTTGGAAATCATACATACAGATGTATGTGGTCCGATAAATGTTGAGGCTCGTGGCGGATATTGTTATTTTCTCACCTTCACAGATGATTTAAGCAGATCACTACAAGAAATATGTCAACTTATGACCTTCTGTCAGTGACCCTCGAAGAATTGGTCATAAATTTATGACCATTTCAGACCAATTGGTCAAAGGCTGTTCGGGGGGCTCCAAACCCTAAACCATTGCGACCATTTTGGTCAGAAAGGTCGTAATTTCCTCACACGAAAAGGCCATAAAGCAAACAGCGCTAGTCCGCTGCCTTATTTCTAGTTGTTAACGACCAATATAGATGGTCATAGCCTTGTAAATTGTGGTGGGTTGCTATGACTAGGCGCCACCTCATCAGTTTTGCCTATGTGGCATGTCCATGTGGCAGTTTTTGCCCTAGGTTGTGAAGCAACCTATATTTCTGTCATTCCCAAAATTCCCAAAAAAATCTCATAAACTCTTTGGGTCATATCTTCGTCAAATATGTAAAAACCTTCCTTGCCTAGTTCAAAAATAATTCAAAAATATTCATTTTCCTATTCTGTTCAGAGTAACAGTTTGTGAAGGAAGTACCACTTTGGCATGTCCAAATAGTATCCATTTTCTACAGTGCTTTCCTATGCCCAAATAACCATCCTCCACCAAATGCCAGCTCAATCCATTCATTATTTTGAGCCGAGCTTCAACATTCGTATTTATGTCCAGTGTGGTGGTTTGCAAAGCAAGTACCAGCTAGGCTCCTCCTTTTGAGCTGAAAATTTGTGAAGACGGTCTTCTTAGTAACTGATCATCCTCAGCCAAAACTCACGCCCATTAGCCATGTACATTTCCTGTACCGCTAATCAAACACTTGGCTGCTAATTCATGTTTGAGCACCGATCGGTCTCCTCGTGAGAATCTTATGTTGTAATTTTCTTCCTAGCACCTACATGGGGAGTGCCCAACCCACTAGACATGTCTAGGCCACCCAGAACACATGGCAACGCCACGGTCACGCGGTGACCACGCGGCGGGCATGCGAGCTTACGCGCTCTAGAGTTGGGGCCCTCGGCCACCGCCCAAACCTCGACGTATCGCCACCAAACCATGTATTTATGATTAAATAGGTACTTATGTAACTAGAAATGATTTTTGGAAAAAATAAATAGCAAACTATGAGGCAGCTGTAGTTCAAATTTGACCCGCTTCCAACTAAATCGGCGGGAATTTGTCTTTTTCACGAGAGGTGGATCAAAACTTTTTGCACCCAACCATTTTGTCAATTGTGCATTAAATATGTCCTATTATTTTAGAAAATTGATTTGGTCCAATTTTGCAACAATTATTTAGTAGTTCCTTCACAAAAAAACCTCCTTTTGGGCACTCGGAAAATGAAAAATGGTTATTTCGTCCAAAGAAAATGAAAACTTCCTTAGGCAACATTGTTTGCCATTCCAATATGCACCCTTGTGCACAATATTAGATCATTTGAACAAACTATGCCACGAATGTGGCCATAAGATTAGTCATTTGGCTTGAAAGCCATGAATCTTCAGAGATGATATCTCATTTCTGAGAACACTTTTTGAAAATAATTGCCGTATTGCTAGTTTGTTATTTTTCCTGGTAACTTGGCCACATATAATGACACAATGCGAAGGTTTCCCAATTATTTGATTTTTTTTGAATTTTTTATGCCCGTTTCAAAATGCGGTCAAAACGGCGGGAATGGCCGTTCCTAGCTAGTGGTTGAATCTTGGAAAAAATTTGATGTTTATCTTATTAAATAGATACTTATTTACCTAGAAATGATTTTTGGAAAAAATAAATAGCAAACTATGAGGAAGCTGCAGTTCAAATTTGACCCGCTTCCTACTGAATCGGCGGGAATTTGTCTTTTTCACGAGAGGTGGATCAAAACTTTTTGCACCCAACCATTTTGTCAATTGTGCATTAAATATGTCCTAGTATTTTAGAAAATTGATTTGGTCCAATTTTGCAACAATTATTTAGTAGTTCCTTCACAAAAAACCTCCTTTTGGGCACTCGGAAAATGAAAAATGGTTATTTCGTCCAAAGAAAATGAAAACTTCCTTAGGCAACATTGTTTTCCATTCCAATATGCACCCTTGTGCACAATATGAGATCATTTGAACAAACTATGCCATGAATGTGGGCATAGGATTGATCATTTGGCTTGAAAGCCATGAATCTTCAGAGATGATAGTTCATTTCTGAGAACACTTTTTTAAAATAATTGCCATATTGCAAGTTTGTTATTTTTCCTGGTAACTTGGCCACATATAATGACACAATGCGAAGGTTTCCCAATTATTTGATTTTTTTTGAATTTTTTATGCCCGTTTCAAAATGCGGTCAAAACGGCGGGAATGACCGTTCCTAGCTAGTGGTTGAATCCTGGAATTTTTTTGGTGTTTCTCTGATTAAATAGATACTTATGTACCTAGAAATGATTTTTGGAAAAAATAAAGAGCAAACTACAAAGCAGCTGCAGTTCAAATTTGACCCGCTTCCTGCTGAATCGGCGGGAATTTGTCTTTTTCACGAGAGGTGGATCAAAACTTTTTGCACCCAACCATTTTGTCAATTGTGCATTAAATATGTCCTAGTATTTTATAAAATTGATTTGGTCCAATTTTGCAACAATTATTTAGTAGTTCCTTCACAAAAAACCTCCTTTTGGGCACTCGGAAAATGAAAAATGGTTATTTCATCCAAAGAAAATGAAAACTTCCTTCGGCAACATTGTTTTCCATTCCAATATGCACCCTTGTGCACAATATGACATCATTTGAACAAACTATGCCATGAATGTGGGCATTGGATTGATCATTTGGCTTGAAAGCCATGAATCTTCACAGATGATAGCTCATTTCTGAGAACACCTTTTTAAAATAATTGCCATATTGCAAGTTTGTTATTTTTCTTGGTAACTTGGCCACATATAATGACACAATGCGAAGGTTTCCCAATTATTTGAATTTTTTTGAATTTTTTATGCCCGTTTCAAAATGCGGTCAAAACGGCGGGAATGACCGTTCCTAGCTAGTGGTTGAATCTTGGAATTTTTTTGGTGTTTCTCTGATTAAATAGATACTTATGTACCTAGAATGATTTTTGGAAAAAATAAAGAGCAAACTACAAGGCAGCTACAATTCAAATTTGACCCACTTCCAACTGAATCGGCGGAAGTTTGTCTTTTTCACCAGAGGTGGATCAAAACTTTTGACACCCAACCATTTGGTCAATTGTGCATTAAATATGTCCTAGTATTTTATAAAATTGACTAGGTCCAATTTTGCAACAATTATTTGGGAGGTCCTTCACAATAAACCCTCCTTTTGGGCACTCGAAAAATGGAAAATGGTTTTTTCATCCAAAGAAAATGAAAACTTCCTTAGGCAACATTGTTTGCCATTCCAATATGCACCCTTGTGCACAATAGGAGATCATTTTTTGAATTTTTCATGTGAAAAAGTAGAAAAAAGAATGCTCAGGGATTCTTTTTTGAAACATAAATTGTCTTTTTGATGAGAGGTGAATCAAAAGCATTTTACATTTTAAGATTTGGTCAATTGTACATAAAATGTTGTCTTATAGTTTTGGAAAATGGTGTGGTGCCATTTTGAAACAAATATTTGGTAGATTCTTCACAAAAAAAGAATTTTATCACTCCGAAAATAGAAAATGATTTTCCCCCTAAAAACTCATTTCTCATAACACTTTTTAAAGATATTTGTCTTATTCCAATTCCAAGTTTGTTAGTTTTCCTAAAAAACTAGGTCACATTTGCTGACACAATGAGAATGTTTTTATTTTTTTGAATTCTCATATCATAAAACTGTTTATATGATTCAACATCTTATTTTTAATTGATTAAGACCAATTTAGATGGTCATAACGTGTACTGGGCTCTGATTGGTCCATGAGCATGTCACGCGGATCGTGGCTTCAGCGCCGTCGGATGCTCCTCTCTAGATCCAGATCTGATGGCAGGCCTTTCTCCCTCACCCCCCTCTTTGTCTGAAAAAAAGGAAACCCCCTCCCGCACGCGAACCCTAGCGTCGTCTCCCTCTCCCCTCTCCAGATCCAGCTCCGCCACCCCTCTCCCTCTCCCCTCGCCGCCTCGCCTCCCCTCTCCCTCTCCCCTCGTCGCCTCGCCTCCCCTCGCCGCCGCATCGCCCATCGCCTCCCGCACCCCCCTCCGCCCGACCTT
>NC_041383.1:33306266-33312351 GCF_002162155.2 Triticum dicoccoides
GTCCCCATCCTGTCGAAACCCTAAGCGGCGGCAGCCGCCATGGTGAAGGGACGCACGGGGCAGCGCTTCAGGCTCTACGTCCGGGGCACCATCCTCGGCTTTAAGAGGTGAGCAGCCCCGTTCTTGGCCATGCTCTCGCCGGATCTGGCGATTCATTTCATGGTGAGATTGGGCGGCGCGCTGATGGCGATGTGGGGGTTGATCTGCAGGTCGAAGTCGAACCAGTACGAGAGCACGTCTCTGGTGCAGGTCGAGGGGGTGAACACCAAGGAGGACGTGGCGTGGTACGGTGTCGCCGCGACGGAAGAAACCTCCTCCGCTCTGCTCTGCTCGCCGGTACGGACTCCCCCCAACCCCTTCCTCCTGCCCTGGCCGGCCGGCCGAGGTTCCGATCGGATCCCCTCTCGCGCTTCAGGGAGACGGCGCGAGAAGCTCTTCGGTCAAGCTTAGCTGTCAAGGATTGATTTATGGATGATTCCTTTTGGAACCTTGTTTAAGTTACAGTCTTGACACAGTAGCTCTTACTCTACCTGTGTGGCAATCATATTGTGTTTGAATGTAGCATAGTATCTGATTATGGTGTTTTTTTAGGTATTTATCTTCAAAAAAGGGATGTGTACAGTATTAGTATTTCCAGGAATCTGATTATGACACCCTGCTATCATGCCCCCCTAAAACACATGAATTTGTTTTACCTTTCCCCCTTCGTGGTTACTGGTTTTGGACTTAAGGACACACATGCGTTAGTCGTTAGTATTCACGTTTTATTTCTTTTTGCAGGATAGTTAGTATTCACTTTGCGGTTCTGCTTTATACCTGTGGTTAGTCTACTTACTGTTTCTGAACTTGAGGGCACACTTGTGTTGTGTGGTGGTATTTTACTTTTCTGTTTGGTTTTATACCTGTCCATGGTAGTTTAGCTCATATAGATGATCTTATAGTGAACAGCTTCAGTTGTTTAATGCATGTTGCTGCCGTTTATCGCTGCATCTATGTTCATTCAGTATTAGTAGCTCCTTGGATCTGTGCCCATGTACTGCATTTCTATATGGCAATGAGCTTACCCTCTGCTGTCCTGTTTCCATGGCGCGTGCAAACTATGCAGTGCTGCTGTGGCTCCTGGTGGCGGTGAGCGTGAAGCTGGAGCGGCGCCACATCGAATTTGCATCACATATTTGTTATATATATCAGAACGATTAAGAATCTTAATATTTGACTGTTTTCAGTCATCTTGCAGTTTCTGGGACGAGCGGGAGCACGAAGTGCTTTGGCTGTTCGGCAACTCCGAGTGACCACGGTACAGGGCAGGTGCCATGGCGGCAGGTACCTGTGTGGTGAGAAGCAACCTCCGGTTGATCATCAGGAAAGGCAGCAAGCATGAGTATTACTATTTCTGTGACACTGATGCTCATTGTTGTTGTTGCCCTTTTTAGCTGAAACCCACAAATACAGTTAGAATTTGCCTTGAGATATCTATGTGTGAGTGCCAATACAACTTCTTCAAGGGAATTATCCGGGCCTAACTTATGTGGATGTAGATGCATATTACTACTACTCAATAACCTTCATCTAGTCACCGTTACTGTATGATTAATTCAGAACTAGGATTTTGTTTAAGTAGCTACTGAATCTGCTTGCTTTGTTATGGCAGACATACATGTCTTACAAATTCGTTATTGTTGTTTGAAGCTGAGCTAGGATATTGCAGTTCCAGCAAAAAATAGGGGATCCGCTCTTTTTGTTCTTCACTAATAAATTCTTGTTTGAATGCATATCCTGGGGGTGGTGAAGCTGGGATCCTTTCCTCCCCATAAAAATTATTGTTTATATACTTGAATAGTAGAGGTGTGGTGATCAAGTATATAAACACTCTTTTTGTTCTTCACTAATAAATTCTTGTTTGAATGCATATCCTGGGGGTGGTGAAGCTGGGAGCCTTTCCTCCCCATAAAAATACTTTGCTCTTCATCATGAGCAATGCCCTTATATAATTAGCTGATAGGAGTGTTTATATACTTGATCACCACACCTCTACTATTCTAGTTACTTTTGCTTTCTTCTCTGTAGTTGTCCAGGGCATAACAGTTTTATGTGTGGCTTGTTATTTTGTTACCAGCCTACTTTCTTGTGCTCCTGGTCGAGTCTTGTGGAGAAGCAGGGCGAATCGGGCATCATCTCACTTGTGCCTTTGTGGTAAGAATAGAACACCACTCTCGCTTGATGTGCATGTATTAGTACAACAAAGCATTCTTACATAGTGATTGTTAGCGACACAACAATTATCTTGCAACATAGCTTGCCAAATTGCTTGCTTGCTTACTATATAACCTGTACTGCTAAACATGTTGTCCTACTCCATGATGTTGTATCATTTGGTCAATTTTGCATTAAATTTGCAAATACTATATAACCAGCGCGGGATCAACATGATTTTTGTTTATGGAGGTGTTGCGTATTTGATCAGATTTCCTTACTTGCTTCAGGCATAAGAATAAGCTTATAAGAATAGAATATTGATACTCTGCGAGCTATGAGTAGAATGCTCTATTTTCGCGAGTCACCTTTCTTGTATGAATGAGTATCTTGTTTTGACTAGCTGGATAATAAAAGCATTGTACTAGTTGAATTTATGTTATCATTCTAAATAACTTATCTTTTTTTGAGTGGTCTCTTTATAATATATTGGCTCCAGTTTTCTAATTTTTCTTTGCTGATTCATGTAACAGGGTGACTGAGGTTGCATGTTGTTCATGACAAGATCAGGTGCCTAGTTTGTAATGCTATCAAAGGAGCTCCATCGTGAAGAATATATCACATTTGGTAGAGTAGGGGCTCCATCGTGTAGAGGTTGTAAAGTATAGTATTAGTTACTACAGTTGGTAGTTGGTAGTGCCCTGTGTGTTGGTAGTGCAGGACGGCCATTCTATTATGTGTTATTTGTAGAGCAGGAGCTCCAGATTCAGCCATTGTATTATGTGTTATTTGTAGAGTAGGAGCTCCATCTCGAATCTGGTTGTTATTTGAAGTATTATTATATGTGTTTTCTGTTTGTGCCAATTTAAATACTGCTTATTTATTTACTGCCAAATTGAAATATGAAGAATATGACCCTGACAGCCAGGACCCACTTACTAGAAGCTGACAACTTGGACCCACTTACCACAATTTTAAAACTGGGATAAAAAGGCCACGACCCAACAATAAAAAGGCTGCAATATTGGGCTTGGCCCATGAACACAACCAAAAATTGATAGAAAAAACACAAATATGCTGAATTGTTGGGCTCGGCCCATGTAGAAAATTGAATTGGACCGGGCTGAATCTTGTGCCACATCAGCTTGCCACGCTGGATGCCTACGTGGCATGGGGGAGGTTGCTAGTGACCAAAAGGCCACAGTAGGAATATTTTGGTCGTAAACGTCTTTGACCATTCCAGAAGAAAGGTCGCTATAGTCAGTTTACGACCGCCAGCTTTTGACCTTCTTTTTTTGGTCACAAAAAGGTCGTAAATGGAAATTTGTGACCTTTCAGTGACCAATAGTGGTGGTCACAAGTTGACATATTTCTTGTAGTGGATATGGGTATATCTACTTAATGAAACACAAGTCTGAAACATTTGAAAAGTTCAAAGAATTTTAGAGTGAAGTTGAAAATCATCGTAACAAGAAAATAAAGTTTCTACGATCTGATCATGGAGGAGAATATTTGAGTTACGAGTTTGGTCTACATTTGAAACAATGCGGAATAGTTTCGCAAATCACGCCACCCGGAACACCACAACGCAATGGTGTGTCCGAACGTCGTAACCGCACTTTACTTGATATGGTGCGATCTATGATGTCTCTTACTGATTTACCGCTATCGTTTTGGGGTTATGCTCTAGAGACGGCCGCATTCACGTTAAATAGGACACCATCAAAATCCGTTGAGACGACGCCTTATGAACTATGGTTTAGCAAGAAACCAAAGTTGTCGTTTCTTAAAGTTTGGGGCTGTGATGCTTATGTGAAAAAGCTTCAACCTGATAAGCTCGAACCCAAATCGGAGAAATGTGTCTTCATAGGATACCCAAAGGAAACTGTTGGGTACACCTTCCACCACAGATCCGAAGGCAAGACATTTGTTCCTAAAAATGGATCCTTTCTAGAGAAGGAGTTTCTCTCGAAAGAAGTGAGTGGGAGGAAAGTAGAACTTGATGAGGTAACTGTACCTGCTCCCTTATTGGAAAGTAGTGCATTACAGAAATCTGTTTCTGTAACACCTACACCAATTAGTGAGGAAGCTAATGATATTGATCATGAAACTTCAGATCAAGTTACTACAGAACCTCTTAGATCAACCAGAGTAAGATCCGCACCAGAGTGGTACGGCAATCCTGTTCTGGAAGTCATGATACTAGATCATGACGAACCTATGAACTATGAAGAAGCGATGGTGAGCCCAGATTCCGCAAAATGGCTAGAAGCCATGAAATCTGAGATGGGATCCATGTATGATAACAAAGTATGGACTTTGGTTGACTTGCCCGATGGTCGGCAAGCAATAGAGAATAAATGGATCTTTAAGAAGAAGACTGACGCTGACGGTAATGTTACTGTCTACAAGCTCGACTTGTCGCAAAAGGTTTTCGACAAGTTCAAGGGATTGACTACGATGAAACCTTCTCACCCGTAGCGATGCTTAAGTCTGTCCGAATCATGTTAGCAATTGCCGCATTTTATGATTATGAAATTTGGCAAATGGATGTAAAGACTGCATTCCTGAATGGATTTCTGGAAGAAGAGTTGTATATGATGCAACCAGAAGGTTTTATCGATCCAAAGGGAGCTAACAAAGTGTGCAAGCTCCAGCGATCCATTTATGGACTGGTGCAAGCCTCTCGGAGTTGGAATAAACGCTTTGATAGTGTGATCAAAGCATTTGGGTTTGTACAGACTTTTGGAGAAGCCTGTATTTACAAGAAATTGAGTGGGAGCTCTGTAGCATTTCTGATATTATATGTAGATGACATATTACTAATTGGAAATGATATAGAATTTCTGGATAGCATAAAGGGATACTTGAATAAGAGTTTTTCAACGAAAGACCTCGGTGAAGCTACTTACATATTGGGCATTAAGATCTATAGAGATAGATCAAGACGCTTAATTGGACTTTCACAAAGCACATACCTTGACAAAGTTTTGAAAAAGTTCAAAATGGATCAAGCAAAGAAAGGGTTCTTGCCTGTGTTACAAGGCGTGAAGTTGAGTAAGACTCAATGCCCGACCACTGCAGAAGATAGAGAGAAGATGAAAGATGTTCCCTATGCTTCAGCCATAGGCTCTATCATGTATGCAATGCTGTGTACCAGACCTGATGTGTTCCTTGCTATAAGTTTGGCAGGGAGGTACCAAAGTAATCCAGGAGTGGATCACTGGACAGCGTTCAAGAACATCCTGAAGTACCTAAAAAGGACTAAGGAAATGTTTCTCGTATATGGAGGTGACAAAGAGCTCGTCGTAAATGGTTACGTTGATGCAAGCTTTGACACTGATCCGGACGATTCTAAATCGCAAACCGGATACGTATTTACATTAAATGGTGGAGCTGTCAGTTGGTGCAGTTCTAAACAAAACATCGTGGCGGGATCTACATGTGAAGCGGAGTACATAGCTGCTTCAGAAGCAGCAAATGAAGGAGTCTGGATGAAGGAATTCATATCCGATCTAGGTGTCATACCTACACTACTAGGGAAAAGGCTATACACAGAATCTTAGCAGCAGCGAGGGCTAAAAACCCTCGCTACTGCTACTTACTAGCAGCGCAGGTTTTTAAACCTCGCTACTACTAAGTTGATAGCAGCAGCGCGGGTTTGTAACCCTCGCTACTACTAAGCGGCCTGTACCGTGCCCCCCGGGATATGCCATAGTAGTAGCGAGGGTTTTTAACCCTCGCTGCTGCTAAGTTCATAGCAGTAGCGCGGGTTTTTAACCCTCGCTACTACTAACCCGCGCTACTGCTATCAACTTAGTAGTAGCGAGGGTCAAAAACCCGCGCTACTGCTAATCGTCTGTCATAGTAGTAGCGCGGGGTCTGGCCTATT
>NC_041383.1:33312659-33318019 GCF_002162155.2 Triticum dicoccoides
CTTTTCAGTTTTAAAAAAATTAAAAGAAAATGATAACAATGTCAAAAAAATAAAAGAAAATAAGTTTCCCATGTGATATGTGGTCTAGTTGTTGGGAAAATTTACAAATATGAATTTCGACTTTATTTGCAAAAATTCTTTGAAAATTTGTAAAATGGCCATAACTTTTGCATACGAACTCGGATGAAAAAGTTTTTTATATGAAAAAGCATCTACTCGAAAAGTTACATCCGAATTTAACCGGGGGAACCCCGTTAAACGTTTTCTAAATCCTCAAAAGCCTAACAGAAAAATTTAAGATCTGGAGGCAAAAAATTCAAAAAAATATTATTATTTTTTAGTTTTTGTTAAATCTGGTCAAACTATGGTCAAACTAATTATTCAAGAATATTAGTGTTAATAAATAATTATTTTAGTTTTTTGAATTTTGGTCAAATCTGGTCAAACTATGGTCAAACTGTGGTCAAATCTGGTCAAACTGTGGTCAAATCTGGTCAAACTGTGGTCAAACTAATTATTCAAGAAATATTAGTGTTACTAATTTTTTAGAACAATAGTTTCAAACTCAAACAGTGAAATGTGTGACTTCATGCTCAAGCTAAATTCCTGAGGTTAATAGGATTGACATCTCACTATTGTCAGGAAAACAACAAGTGCAGACTTGGAAACGAGGGAGAATAGAACCGGGAAGTTAAGCGTGCTCAGGCTGGAGTAGTGAGAGGATGGGTGACCATCTGGGAAGTTAGATGATTTGGAAGGAATGATGAGGGGCGATTAGGGGTGATTAGAGATTTGAGTTAAAATAATTCAAAAATTTGAAAATTTCGAAAAAAAAATCAAAAAAAAATTTCGAAAAAAATTCAAATTTTTTTTTCGAGATTACAGATTAGTAGTAGCGCGGGTTTAAACCCGCGCTACTGCTATACGTTAGCTGTAACGCGGGTGGCACGCGCGCTACTGCTATAAGTTAGCTGTAGCGCCTTATTAGTAGCGCGGGTACCCGCGCTGCTGATAGGCCTAAAACCCGCGCTGCTGCTAGGCTTTTCCCTAGTAGTGCTAGTGCATCGGGTCCAATGAAAATCTTTTGTGACAATACTAGTGCAATGGCCTTGGCAAAGGAATCCAGATTTCACAAGAGAACCAAGCACATCAAGAGACGCTTCAATTCCATCCGGGATCTAGTCCAGGTGGGAGACATAGAGATTTGCAAGATACATACGGATCTGAATGTAGCAGACCCGTTGACTAAGCCTCTTCGACGAGCAAAACATGATCAGCACCAAGACTCCATGGGTGTTAGAATCATTACTTTGTAATCTAAATTATTGACTCTAGTGCAAGTGGGAGACTGAAGGAAATATGCCCTAGAGGCAATAATAAAGTTATTATTTATTTCCTTATATATCATGATAAATGTTTATTATTCATGCTAGAATAGTATTAACCGGAAACATAATACATGTGTGGATATATAGACAAACAGAGTGCCACTAGTATGCCTCTACTTGACTAGCTTGTTAATCAAAGATGGTTAAGTTTCCTAACCATAGACAAGGAGTTGTTATTTGATTAACAAGGTCACATCATTAGTTGAATGATCTGATTGATATGACCCATTCCATTAGCTTAGCACCCGATCGTTTAGTATGTTGCTATTGCTTTCTTCATGACTTATACATGTTCCTATGACTATGAGATTATGCAACTCCCGTTTACCGTAGGAACACTTTGTGTGCCACCAAACGTCAGAACGTAACTGGGTGATTATAAAGGTGCACTACAGGTGTCTCCGAAAGTATTTGTTGGGTTGGCGTATTTCGAGATTAGGATGTGTCACTCCAAATGTCGGAGAGGTATCTCAGGGCCTTCTCGGTAATGCACATCACATAAGCCTTGCAAGCATTGCAACTAATAAGTTAGTTGCAAGATGATGTATTACAGAACGAGTAAAGAGACTTGCCGGTAACGAGATTGAACTAGGTATTGGATACCGACGATCGAATCTCGGGCAAGTAACATACCGATGACAAAGGGAACATCGTATATTGTTATGCGGTCTGACCGATAAAGATCTTCGTAGAATGTGTAGGAGCCAATATGGGCATCCAGGTCCCGCTTAAAGTTACGATGACAGTTATTATGAGTTTATGCATTTTGATGTACCGAAGTTAGTTCGGAGTCCCGGATGTGATCACGGACAAGACGAGGAGTCTCGAAATGGTCGAGACATAAAGATCGATATATTGGAAGCCTATATTTGGATATCGGAATGGTTCCGGGTGAAATCGGCATTTTACTGGAGTACCGGGGGGTTACCGGAACCCCCCGGGGGGTTAATGGGCCACTATGGGCCTTAAGGGAGAAGGGAGAAAAGGGGAAGGAAGGTGTCGCGCGCCCCTCCCCCTCCTAGTCCGAATAGGACAAGGGAAGGGGGGCGGCGCCCCCCCTTTCCTTTTCCCCCTCCTCCTCTTCCCCCCCCCCTTCTCCTACTCCGAATAGGAAAAAGAGGGAGTCCTACTCCCGGTGGGAGTAGGACTCCTCCCTGGCGCGCCAAACCCTAGCCGGCCGCCCCTCCCCCTGTCTCCTTTATATACGGGGGCAAGGGGGCACCCTAGAACACACAAGTTGATCACTGAGATTGTTCCTTAGCCATGTGCGGTGCCCCCCTCCACCATATTCCACCTCGGTCATATCGTTGCAGTGTTTAGGCGAAGCCCTGCGACGGTAGAACATCATCATCGTCATCACGCCGTCGTGCTGGCGAAACTCGTCCCCGAAGCTTTGCTGGATCGGAGCCCGGGGAACGTCATCGAGCTGTACGTGTGTCAAGAACTCGGAGGCGCCGGAGTAACGGCGCTTGGATCGGTCGGATCGGGAAGACGTACAACTACTTCCTCTACGTTGCGTTAACGCTTCTGCTTCGGTCTACGAGGGTACGTAGACAACACTCTCCCCTCTCGTTGCTATGGATAATCATGATCTTGCGTGTGCGTAGGAAATTTTTTCAAATTACTACGTTCCCCAACAAACAGCAACTTCTGACTCAAGTTCACTCGGAGCACTGGACCATGTTCTTCGATGGATCTAAGATGCTGAATGGTTCCAGTGCTGGGGTAGTATTAGTTTCCCCCCGAGGAGATAAGCTCAGATATGTTCTCCAGATTCACTTCGATTCCTCCAATAACGAAGCAGAATATGAAGCACTTTTGTATGGGTTGCGCATGGCCATTTCACTCGGCGTCCATCGCCTCATGGTCTATGGCGACTCAGATTTGGTGGTTAATCAGGTGATGAAGGAGTGGGACGTCAGAAGTCCAGCTATGACTGGTTATTGCAATGCAGTGAGAAAGTTAGAGAAGAAATTCGAGGGGTTAGAGCTTCATCACATCCCCCGACTGAAAAATCAAGCAGCTGATGATTTGGCAAAGATAGGCTCCAAGAGAGAAGCTATTCCCAACAATGTGTTTTTGGAGCACATCCACTCACCGTCAGTCTAGGAAGATCCTTTTACAGATGAAGCCCCGCAGCCAAAGAGCGCCACGGATCCGACTGAAGTCGAAATTCCAGCAGTGGTCGACCTAACCATGGAAGTCTTGGCAATCACCCCCTACTGGACGATACCGTACATCGCGTATATCCTGAGGAAAGAACTCCCGGAGGACGAGGAAGAGGCTCGACAGATCGTCCATCGATCCAAGGCGTTTACAGTCATAAAGGGACAGTTGTATAGAGAAAGCGCGACTGGAGTCGGTCAGAAGTGTATAACACCAGAAGAAGGTCAGATAATCCTTGATGATATCCACTCGGGGACCTGTGGTCACCATGCGTCCTCTCGGACCATTGTGGCTAAAGCGTACCGAGCGGGATTCTACTGGCCAAGAGCAAATGAAATGGCAAAAGAGATAGTCGACAAGTGAGAAGGGTGCCAGTTCTACTCCAATATGTCGCACAAACCTGAATCAGCCCTGAAGACCATTCCACTCGTCTGGCCTTTCGCTGTTTGGGGACTGAATATGGTTGGACCATTGAGAACGGGCAGGAGCGGTTTCACACATGTGCTTGTGGCAGTCGACAAGTTCACCAAATGGATTGAAGCTAAGCCTATCAAGAATCTTGATGCTTGCACTGCCATCAGTTTCATCAAGGAGTTAACATTCAGATATGGAGTCCCGCATAGCATCATCACTGACAATGGATCAAACTTTGATTCAGACAAGGTCAGAGCTTTTTGCGCCTCTCAAGGCACACGAGTCGACTACGCGTCGGTCGCCCACCCCCAGTCGAACGGACAAGCGGAAAGGGCAAATGGTCTGATTCTGAAAGGGCTGAAACCTCGGCTGATGCATGATCTCAAGCACACAGCAGGAGCATGGATCGACGAGCTTCCGTCAGTTCTTTGGGGATTGAGGACCACCCCGAATCGGTCGACTGGAAGAACCCCGTTCTTTCTGGTCTACGGAGCGGAAGCAGTCTTGCCGAGTGATCTGCTTCACAACGCACCCCGAGTCAAGCTCTACTCTGAAGAGGAAGTAGAACAAGCCCGACAGGATGCAGTCGACCTCTTGGAAGAAGAAAGAGAAATGGCTATGATACGATCAACCATTTATCAACAAGACTTGCGTCGATTCAATGCCAGAAATGTGAAGAGTCGAGCCTTCCAAGAAGGAGATTTGGTCCTCCGAGTGGATCAACAGAAACCACACAAGCTCGCTCCTACTTGGGAAGGCCCCTTCATCGTCACCAGAGTCCTCCACAATGGAGCATATCACCTTTACAATATCGATCGCCAGATTGATGATCCTCGAGCTTGGAATGCGGAACTGCTCTGCCACTTTTACACTTGAATTCTCACTCGGATGAGATGTAATAACAGAAACTTCTGTAGTCTATTTTTCAAAGACAAGAGTGTTACAATTTTTCCAGTAATTGTTGTTGCTTTTGTTTGCTTGTGAAATCCCCCAGTGGGTGGCTTAGCTGCGAATCCGTTTCGCTGAAGTCTATAAGAAAAATCCTACCGAGTGGTGAGCCAGTCTCCCACTCGGGGGCTTAGCTGCAAACCCGTTTTGCCTAAGTATTTGAAAATCCTACCGAGTGATGAGCCAGCCTCCCACTCGGGGGCTTAGCTGCAGTCCAGTACTCGCCTAAGTATTTGAAAATCCTACCGAGTGGTGAGCCAGCCTCCCACTCGGGGGCTTAGCTGCAGTCCAGTACTCGCCTAAGTATTTGAAAATCCTACCGAGTGGTGAGCCAGCCTCCCACTCGGGGGCTTAGCTGCAGTCCAGTACTCACCTAAGTATTTAAAATCCTACCGAGTGGAGAGCAAACCTCCCACTCAGAGGCTTAGCTGCAATCCAGTACTC
>NC_041383.1:33319294-33321154 GCF_002162155.2 Triticum dicoccoides
ATCTCTAGCCTTCCCAAGTTGCTTTCCACTCAATCCTTTCTTCCACCACAGCCAAATCAGTGAGGAGAGTTGAGTGTTGGGGAGATTATCATTTGAAGCACAAGAGCAAGGAGTTCATCATCATCTACAACATCTATTACCTTTTGGAGGGTGGTGCCTCCTAGATTGGTTAGGTGTCGCTTGGGAGCCTCCGTCGTCGAGATGTGGAGTTGAACCAAGAAGTTTGTAAGGGCAAGGAGATCGCCTACTTCGTGAAGATCTACCCCGAGTAAGGCTAGCCCTCCGTGGGCGTAGGCCATGATGGAATAGACAAGGTTGCTTCTTCGTGGACCCTTCGTGGGTGGAGCCCTCCGTGGACTCTCGCAGCCGTTACCCTCCGTGGGTTGAAGTCTCCATCAACGTGGAAGTACGATAGCACCACCTATCGGAACCACGAGAAAAATCACCGCGTCTCCAAAATTGCGTTTGCTCTTCTCCACCTCTCTTTACTACATGTGCAATTTACTTTCCGCTGCCTATACTCTAGAATTGCATGTGTAGGGTGATGCTTGACTTGATCATAATTGTGAATCTGCCAAAAACTGTTCTTTGTCAAAAGGCAGAATTTTTATCTTGTCAAGTAGTCTAATCACCCCCCCTCTAGACATACTTTCGATCCAACAAGTGGTATCAGAGCTTTGGTCTCCATTGTATTGGTTTCCATTGCATTGGACTCCATAAGCTTGGTTTCACAACCTAGGAGAGTAGGCGTCTAGTGAGGGTAATTTTCGTAGAGGTCCTTACTTTGATGGTACAAATTTTGCTAGTTGGAAGCATAAAATGAAAATGCATATTCTTGGTCATAACCCAGCCGCATGGGGCATTATTTGTGTTGGTATGCAAGGTGAATTCTTCGAGGAAGGAAAACTTCCGGATCGCAAAGCTACACCGGAAGAATTGCGGATGTTGCAAAACAATGCTCAAGCTTGTGACATTCTCTTCAATGCCTTGTGTCCTGAGGAGTTCAACAAAATCAGCCGTCTTGAGAATGCAAAAGAGATTTGGGATACTTTGGTTGAAATGCACGAAGGTACCGAGTCCGTGAAGGAATCAAAGCTAGATATTCTTCAAGGTTAACTTGACAAGTTCAAGATGAAGGATGGTGAAGGAGTCGCTGAAATGTACTCTAGGCTTGCTCTCATCACAAATGAGATTGCCGGCTTAGGAAGCGAAGAAATGACCGACCGATTCATCATCAAGAAGATTCTTAGAGCTTTGGATGGAAAGTATGACACCGTGTGCACTTTGATCCAAATGATGCCAAACTACAAGAATCTCAAGCCAACCGAAGTCATTGGAAGAATTGTTGCTCATGAGATGACACTTAAGGATAAGGAAGAGCTTCATAACAAGTCAAGTGGTGCTTACAAAGCTACAAGTGATGCTCCCACAACCTCAAGTGACAAGTTAGTTTCCAATGAAGAGATAAGCCTAATGGTCAAGAACTTCAACAAATTCTACAAGAATAGAGGCAAAGAGAGAAGCTCAAAGTCTAGATCATATGATGAAAAGAGATCTTCTAGTCGTGATCGAAACTGCTACAATTGTGGAAGACCCGGACACTACTCAAATGAGTGTACGGCTCCCCACAAGAGAAGAGAAGAATCTCCAAGAAGAAGAAGCTCAAGAGATGAGTCACCTCGGAAAGAGAGAAGGAGCAGAGATGATCGTTATGAACGAAGACCCTCTCGGAGAAGCAAGGATTCGGAGAGGAAAGACAAGTCATCAAGGAGCTACACAAGAAGAAAACATCAAGCTCATGTAGGTGAATGGGTCTCCGGCTCCGACTCCGACAATCAATCCGAAGGAAGCTATCACTCC
>NC_041383.1:33321164-33330246 GCF_002162155.2 Triticum dicoccoides
TGAGCCAGCCTCCCACTCGGGGGCTTAGCTGCAGTCCAGTACTCGCCTAAGTATTTGAAAATCCTACCGAGTGGTGAGCCAGCCTCCCACTCGGGGGCTTAGCTGCAGTCCAGTACTCACCTAAGTATTTAAAATCCTACCGAGTGGAGAGCAAACCTCCCACTCAGAGGCTTAGCTGCAATCCAGTACTCGCCTAAGTGTTTAAAATCCTACCGAGTGGAGAGCAAACCTCCCACTCGGAGGCTTAGCTACAGTCCAGTACTCGCCTAAGTGTTTAAAATCCTACCGAGTGGAGAGCAAACCTCCCACTCGGGGGCTTAGCTGCAGTCTTGTACTCGACTAAGTGTTTAAAATCCTACCGAGTGAAGAGCAAACCTCCCACTCGGAGGCTTAGCTGCAGTATAGTACTCGCCTAAGTGTTTAAAATCCTACCGAGTGGAGAGCAAACCTCCCACTCGGGGGCTTAGCTGTAGTCCAGTACTCGCCTAAGTGTTTAAAATCCTACCGAGTCGAGAGAAAACCTCCCACTCGGGGTGAAAGTGCAACTAATCCCCGGGTGGTTTTGGTAATTAATAACAACATATATATCATTGAACTAATAGTTACTTGAGAATCATTTCAGAGAGTTCAGTGATATGGGTATGGCAAGGACTGAAGAAGTGGACCCCCCAAAATGCTAAGGCAAGCATTGGCAAAAGCTCAAGACTCCATTTTTGGTTTAGTGATCCAAGATCACATTGAGTCCATAGGAAAAGCCAATACTAGTAAAAGGGGATGAGGTTATGATGATGATCTGGTTGCTCAAGTGCTTAGTGATACATCTCCTAAACTATCAGCAACTTTCACTGCCATATACACTCATAAGTAGTCTCGGTCCCACCGATATTCCAAACTCAGTCACACCGAGATGAACCACCTCAGCCATAAGCCAAACCCTAGTAAACTCGGATTTTCCGATTCTGAACTCGGTCTCACCGAAACATGAGTTGCCAAGCTTTTGTAACCTTCTGTCATCAAATCGGTGTCACCGAGATGATGAAGTCGGTCCCACCGAAATTGGCATGCTCTTGTCATTGCACGAATTGGACTAACCGAGATTGTATATTCGGTCCCACCGAAAATCCCAACGTTCACATTATTTGAAATATCGGTCTCACCGAGTTGTCCACTTCGGTCCCACCGAGATTGCTCAAATGTGTGTAACGGTTGGATTTTGTGTGGAGGCTATTTATACCCCTCCACCCCCTCTTCATTCGTGGAGAGAGCCATCAGAAAGAACTACCACTCCTACCTTACATTTCTGAGAAGAGAACTACCTACCCTTGTGTTGAGATCAAGTTGCTCCACTCCCACCATATGAAGCTTTATCTCTAGCCTTCCCAAGTTGCTTTCCACTCAATCCTTTCTTCCACCACAGCCAAATCAGTGAGGAGAGTTGAGTGTTGGGGAGATTATCATTTGAAGCACAAGAGCAAGGAGTTCATCATCATCTACAACATCTATTACCTTTTGGAGGGTGGTGCCTCCTAGATTGGTTAGGTGTCGCTTGGGAGCCTCCGTCGTCGAGATGTGGAGTTGAACCAAGAAGTTTGTAAGGGCAAGGAGATCGCCTACTTCGTGAAGATCTACCCCGAGTAAGGCTAGCCCTCCGTGGGCGTAGGCCATGATGGAATAGACAAGGTTGCTTCTTCGTGGACCCTTCGTGGGTGGAGCCCTCCGTGGACTCTCGCAGCCGTTACCCTCCGTGGGTTGAAGTCTCCATCAACGTGGAAGTACGATAGCACCACCTATCGGAACCACGAGAAAAATCACCGCGTCTCCAAAATTGCGTTTGCTCTTCTCCACCTCTCTTTACTACATGTGCAATTTACTTTCCGCTGCCTATACTCTAGAATTGCATGTGTAGGGTGATGCTTGACTTGATCATAATTGTGAATCTGCCAAAAACTGTTCTTTGTCAAAAGGCAGAATTTTTATCTTGTCAAGTAGTCTAATCACCCCCCCTCTAGACATACTTTCGATCCTACAAGTGGTATCAGAGCTTTGGTCTCCATTGTATTGGTTTCCATTGCATTGGACTCCATAAGCTTGGTTTCACAACCTAGGAGAGTATGGCGTCTAGTGAGGGTAATTTTCGTAGAGGTCCTTACTTTGATGGTACAAATTTTGCTAGTTGGAAGCATAAAATGAAAATGCATATTCTTGGTCATAACCCAGCCGCATGGGGCATTATTTGTGTTGGTATGCAAGGTGAATTCTTCGAGGAAGGAAAAGTTCCGGATCGCGAAGCTACACCGGAAGAATTGCGGATGTTGCAAAACAATGCTCAAGCTTGTGACATTCTCTTCAATGCCTTGTGTCCCGAGGAGTTCAACAAAATCAGCCGTCTTGAGAATGCAAAAGAGATTTGGGATACTTTGGTTGAAATGCACGAAGGTACCGCGTCCGTGAAGGAATCAAAGCTAGATATTCTTCAAGGTCAACTTGACAAGTTCAAGATGAAGGATGGTGAAGGAGTCGCTGAAATGTACTCTAGGCTTGCTCTCATCACAAATGAGATTGCCGGCTTAGGAAGCGAAGAAATGACCGACCGATTCATCATCAAGAAGATTCTCAGAGCTTTGGATGGAAAGTATGACACCGTGTGCACTTTGATCCAAATGATGCCAAACTACAAGAATCTCAAGCCAACCGAAGTCATTGGAAGAATTGTTGCTCATGAGATGACACTTAAGGATAAGGAAGAGCTTCACAACAAGTCAAGTGGTGCTTACAAAGCTACAAGTGATGCTCCCACAACCTCAAGTGACAAGTTAGTTTCCAATGAAGAGATAAGCCTAATGGTCAAGAACTTCAACAAATTCTACAAGAATAGAGGCAAAGAGAGAAGCTCAAAGTCTAGATCATATGATGAAAAGAGATCTTCTAGTCGTGATCGAAACTGCTACAATTGTGGAAGACCCGGACACTACTCAAATGAGTGTACGGCTCCCCACAAGAGAAGAGAAGAATCTCCAAGAAGAAGAAGCTCAAGAGATGAGTCACCTCGGAAAGAGAGAAGGAGCAGAGATGATCGTTATGAACGAAGACCCTCTCGGAGAAGCAAGGATTCGGAGAGGAAAGACAAGTCATCAAGGAGCTACACAAGAAGAAAACATCAAGCTCATGTAGGTGAATGGGTCTCCGGCTCCGACTCCGACAATCAATCCGAAGGAAGCTATCACTCCAACTCCGACTACAGTCAAGATGAAGGTGTTGCCGGTCTTGCTCTCGTATCCTCCAACTCCAACTCCTACGACTTATTTGATTCACCAAATGAGGGAATTGGAAGATGCTTCATGGCTAAAGGCCCCAAGGTATCACACCCTGAATTCATTGACTTCAATAGTGATGAGGATGACTTGCTTGGTGAAGATGAGCTCTTGCTTGATAAATCCAGTGAGCCTAGTAACGATGAACATGCTAGTAGTCTTTATAGTCGAGAAGAGTCGAATGACAATGCTATGAGGGAGATTGAGCGTCTAACTAAAGAACTAAACACTCTTAAGTTAGCTCATGAAACAACTCAAGAAGATCATAGAGGGCTCCTAAGATCTCATGAGAAGCTACGCTTCGAGAAGCTCACTCTAGAGCAAGAACATGAGTTTCTAAAAGCAATCAATGACGATCTTCGAAAGAAGAGTTCTTCATATCTTGCCAAACGACTTCTTTTGTCTAATTTGTTGCCACCCATTAAGACTAAGCATGACAAGCATAAGAAAAATTGTTCCTCTAGCAGTAACAATAACCATGCTAAATCCAATGTTGTTGCTTCTAGTAGTTCTCTTGATTCCACTAACAATGTTTCAAGCCAAGTTACACTTGAGCAAGAAAATAGTTTATTGAAAGGGATCATAGAGAAAGGTGTCTACAAGAGCCTTGCCGGAAGCAAGAACTTTGAGGAAATTGTTCGCAAGCAAGGAAGGCACCGGAAGAATCAAGGAATTGGTTTTGAGCGAAAGTTCAACGCCGAAGGTGTTGAGTGGGAAGAAGGTCAATATCCTACTCCACAGTTTGTTCCTCAAAAGGAGAAGTATGATCCTACTTCTTCCAATGTGGAACAAGCTCAAGATGACCTTCCACCACAAGACCACAAGCTAAAAGGCAAGGACAAGCTTCAAGAGGATATTGATACATTTGTTGAAGCACCTCAAGCCATGGTCAAGTGGGTTCCCAAGGAAACGTCAAGTTCTACTTCGTCAAGCTCAACTACAACCCCAAGGATTCCCATCAAGATGATGTGGATCCCGAAGAAGAAGAACTAGAAAGTTCTTGAGGGTGACTCCGCCAACATACTTCACTCACATTCATTTTGGCAAAAACTTGTGCAATCAACTTCCACATCGTGCACTAGTTCATGGAGTCACAAACCCTCTTGTTGGTAAGTCAAGGGACAAGGTAATCATTGCTTTCATGGACATCATCTATTGTGAACTTCAATCTATGTCCATGGATATCCTTGTTTGTTCCTTGTGGGACTAACCCATGTAGGTATTGAAAGTGCCCGAATCCAAAGGATAGCTCCCAACTCTTGATGATCTCCATCAACATTGAGCATCCACATCTTCAACATCTACATGAAGTCTTCTACGACAACCCAAGGTTAGTTTGACCCTTTAAAAGGGGTTCTCACATCTAGGGGGAGCTTTGCTCTAAAAATTGAGCTAAAGCATCTTCAAATGATGTGAACACATCAATGCTTTATGTAAAAGTGGTAACCCCACTTGTGCTTAAACGATGAGTATGACCTATGATCAAATGTTCTCATTTGGCTCCTAAGTCAATATACTCATATAAAGATGACCTAGTCATCGACAAATTGTGTGTTAGTCGCTAGAGTTTTAGTTGTGCATGTTTGACACATATTTCATTTGCTATCTTATTGTGTGAGCATGTTGGATGCATGATTTTATCCATTCGAGGACATCCATTTGTTGTTTTGGTCGTTTTGATTTTTCTGACCAAATGGATGGACAAGAATGCCTAAGTACCTCCCCTAGCTATCTATGCTTTCTTGTCTCAAATTCTATTCATGCTTACATCACAAATTTTGAACAAGTCATTTTCGGACCCTCCGGGTGAGGAGCACTCGGAGCCACCGATCCGTCAAGGGGTAATTTCCAAAACCTTCTAATTGATTTCGGTCAGACCAACTCACTCAAACTCGGTCGAACCGAAAGCATTTAGACTGATCTAGGTTTTCATCTCGGTGAAACCAAGTTGTGATTTTCGGCGAGACCGAAGTGCATAACTGCCTAGCAGTTATCCATCTCGGTGCCACCGAGTTTTACAACTCGGTCCCACCGACAGCGAAGGGGTATATATTCCGAGGGCCGCGCGCGTTGATTCCTCCTTCAAACGTTTCGCCCCCACACCCCTTGCTGCCGTCGCCTTGGTCTCCGGATCGTCGCCGTCGTCGCCTGTGCGCCCTCGCCGCAGGTCTCCGTCGCCGTCAACGGCCATCTCCTCCAAGCCGTTGCCGCTGTAGAAAAACTCCACCAAGTTAGGGTGAGTTTTGATCCCACTCGTGCTCCCATCTCCGATTCAATGCACGTTTGGATTGCCTAGTATCTTGCCACGATTGAAATCCTCCTGTACACCAGATTGGTTCGTTTGAACTAGATTCGAGTAAAAGTTTTAGGGTTAGGTTTCCGCGGAACACATCTCGGTGAGACCGATTTTATATTTTCGGTATGACCGATTTGGCCTATGGCCATTGCACTGCACCCTTTGGTCCAACCGAGTTGTGCAAAATCGGTGTGACCGAAATGAAGATTCTGTGAAACCCTAGTGTTTTCGGCAGGACCGAAACCCACTTCGGTCAAACCGAAAGTGGTGTGCCAAGCTCCTGTTTAACACTTCGGATTCACCGAACCTTAAACTCGGTCTGACCGAAATGTCTTCTGTGAAAACTTAATACTAGAATTTGAACTCATTTTTTTTTTGCAAAAACTTCTGCATTTTGTGATGACTCTTCTTCTCTGCCTACACCTTATCTATTCACAGGTTGTCAGCCATGTCAGATGCCAGTGACAGTGCGAACAGGTCAGAGACACCCATTGCAGACATTCCAGAGGCAGGCACTAGTCCTGATCCTAGTAGCTCATCTGATGATGGTGAGAGGAGTACACCTAGTGGCATGCCTCCTGCAGCCACCAGAGCTAGAAAGAAGAGGAATTCAGATGATGAGGATTCAGATTTTGTTGTTGAGGAAGAGGTGACCTCAAAGCCTAAAAGAAAGGTTGTTGCCAAAGAGCAACAAGGTCAACAATCTAAGAAGGGCACCAGCAAAGTCAAGCAGTCAACTGTTGCTAAGAAGCTGAATTTGGGAGAGGCAGCTGCAAGCAAAGTGAAGAAAACCTCCAAGAGAAAGAGGATAGTGCATGATGCAGCAGTAGAGGATGAGGATGAGGAAGCACCCCAGCCTCCTCCTCAGAAGCCGAAGCTCATGGGTGATGCCATTAAGGCTGGAGCCACATCAAAGCCCAAGAAATCTGCTCCAGCTAAGGCAGCTCCAGCAAAGCCTGCTGCCAAGCCCAAGAAGACCGTCAGAAACATTCCAGCGTCTGAAAAGAACAAGGATGATGTGCCACCAGCTGAGTCAGACGATGAAGGACCAGTTTTGCTGAAACTTTGTCCAAAACTGCCACTCCATAATGATGCTCATCCTCAAGCTGAGGATATGAAGGCAAGGAAAGATAAAGGTCTCAGGCTATGGAGACAAACTGACCCATATGCCGTGAGGAGAAGAACTGCTGTAGATCCCAGATTTCACACCAGAGAGCAGCAGGACTTCTATGAGACCGTGCTGATGGACAAGAAGCCCATAGTCGCAGACACCCGATATGTTGACTGGAAGTACATTGACAGCGAAGAGCACAGAGATTTCTTTCCACATGTGCATGAAAGTTTCACTGCATGTGGAGTTGCAGATTTTGTAGGTCAGAAATTGACCAGTTGGAACGATGAGATGATAATGCAATTTTATGCCACAGCTCACTTCTACCCTGATGGAAAGATTATGTGGATGACTGAAGGTCAAAGATTTTCTTCTTCTGTTGAAGAATGGGCAGAAATTCTGAATGCTCCAGTGCAACGAGAAGATGATATTGATGTATATGGGATTCCAAAGAAGAATCATGAATCCATGAAAAACATGTACAAAGAGATTCCAGCAGAGGATTTGGGAATCTGGAAGCTCGGCTCAGTCTACCATCTCCAGGCAGGCTTACCTACCACTAATACCATTTTGAGGCATACCTTGATGCCCAAATCTGGAGATGATCGCATGATCAGAGGATACTCTATCAACATGCTGCACATACTTGATGAGAGAGCACCTTTCAAGGTGATGGACTTGATGGTAGAGACCATTAAGAGGACTGCAGCTGACCAGAAAAGGTCATGTGGAATTGCCCCGCAGATTCAGATGCTTATCAATGCCAAGTTTGGCACGGGCACATTCTTGTTGGATAGAGAACATTTACCGTTGCAGCCAGAGCATGAAGACAATGTTGTTGTGATGGATGAGGAGGATCTGACATCTGTTGAAGGTCAAGCCAAGATCGCCGCTGCTAAGAAAGCCAAAGCTGACAAGGAAGCAGCAGCAGCAGCAGCTAAACCAAAGAGTTTCGGAGAGCAAATTCTTGAAGCTACTCAAAGGATTGAACAACGCCTGGCCAGCATTGAACAGTCTCAGGAGAGCTTAGAGAGGATTGTTGAGGACAAGATCCACGCTCTGGACGTGAAGCTGACTGAAGTACAAGTGACCGTCAACAAGCTCGAGGCAGACATTGAGGAAGCAAAGCAGGAGAAGGAAGAGCTTATGCGTGAGTTGCAGGATGACTTAGTCCAGGATTCTCATCGACAGACTGCTCCGGTTCCCAAAGGACCCGGATCAGCTGCTATTCCAGTGACTGACACCAGGACTACAGTTTCAGCACCTCCCACGGTTCCAGCAGTTGCTCCTACTCCAGCTCCCGCTCCAGTGTCCACTCCTCCAGCACAGACATCAGCTGAAGTCTTCGCCGATGCTGTCATATCCACTCCGACATCAACCCAGACAGGAGCCGCCAGCAGAGTCCACAGTGACGCTTAGCTCTATGCTTTTTGGAACTTTTTGGTAACTTGTTGCCAAAGGGGGAGAAATTGTATAGATCATAGGGCTTCGAGAGAGAGAGTGTTGTTGTCGCTTTTGCTCTTTTGTTCTTTTGCGGTTTCTTTGAGATACTTTTGGTTTTCGAGACATTCAGTGTGTTTGATACTCCGTTTGATTCTACCTTAATGAGTGCTTGGTCGTACTATGCTTTAATGTGTGCTTAATGCTTATCATATGCCATTCCTATCTCGTATGACCATTTACTCATGTCTTGGTGATTGGGTGCATGCTGTTCATTCTTATCATTTTGTGCGCTCCACCAAGATGTATGTGACATGGAAGAGTGACCCATGATCCTAATCGATTGTGCATTTGCATTCAAACGCAAATCTTAAATAGTGCACAAATTTAGGGGGAGCTCTTGCTTATCACATACTTCTCAGAGCGACGATATCATTCATTGATTATATCCTTTGTCGAAGCTTTGATCTATATGTTGTCATCAATTACCAAAAAGGGGGAGATTGAAAGTGCAACTAATCCCCGGGTGGTTTTGGTAATTAATAACAACATATATATCATTGAACTAATAGTTACTTGAGAATCATTTCAGAGAGTTTAGTGATATGGGTATGGCAAGGACTGAAGAAGTGGACCCCCCAAAATGCTAAGGCAAGCATTGGCAAAAGCTCAAGACTCCATTTTTGGTTTAGTGATCCAAGATCACATTGAGTCCATAGGAAAAGCCAATACTATTAAAAGGGGATGAGGTTATGATGATGATCTGGTTGCTCAAGTTCTTAGTGATACATCTCCTAAACTATCAGCAACTTTCACTGCCATATACACTCATAAGTAGTCTCGGTCCCACCGATATTCCAAACTCAGTCACACCGAGATGAACCACCACAGCCATAAGCCAAACCCTAGTAAACTCGGATTTTC
>NC_041383.1:33330668-33338109 GCF_002162155.2 Triticum dicoccoides
GGTCCCACCGAGATTGCTCAAATGTGTGTAACGGTTGGATTTTGTGTGGAGGCTATTTATACCCCTCCACCCCCTCTTCATTCGTGGAGAGAGCCATCAGAAAGAACTACCACTCCTACCTTACATTTCTGAGAAGAGAACTACCTACCCTTGTGTTGAGATCAAGTTGCTCCACTCCCACCATATGAAGCTTGATCTCTAGCCTTCCCAAGTTGCTTTCCACTCAATCCTTTCTTCCACCACAGCCAAATCAGTGAGGAGAGTTGAGTGTTGGGGAGATTATCATTTGAAGCACAAGAGCAAGGAGTTCATCATCATCTACAACATCTATTACCTTTTGGAGGGTGGTGCCTCCTAGATTGGTTAGGTGTCGCTTGGGAGCCTCCATCGTCGAGATGTGGAGTTGAACCAAGAAGTTTGTAAGGGCAAGGAGATCGCCTACTTCGTGAAGATCTACCCCGAGTAAGGCTAGCCCTCCGTGGGCGTAGGCCATGATGGAATAGACAAGGTTGCTTCTTCGTGGACCCTTCGTGGGTGGAGCCCTCCGTGGACTCTCGCAGCCGTTACCCTCCATGGGTTGAAGTCTCCATCAACGCGGAAGTACGATAGCACCACCTATCGGAACCACGAGAAAAATCACCGCGTCTCCAAAATTGCGTTTGCTCTTCTCCACCTCTCTTTACTACATGTGCAATTTACTTTCCGCTGCCTATACTCTAGAATTGCATGTGTAGGGTGATGCTTGACTTGATCATAATTGTGAATCTGCCAAAAACTGTTCTTTGTCAAAAGGCAGAATTTTTATCTTGTCAAGTAGTCTAATCACCCCCCCTCTATACATACTTTCGATCCTACACGGGGGCTTAGCTGCAGTCCAGTACTCGCCTAAGTGTCTAAAATCCTACCGAGTGGAGGGAAACCTCCCACTCGGAGGCTTAGCTGCAGTCCAGTACCCGCCTAAGTGTTTAAAATCCTACTGAGTGGAGAGCAAACTCCCACTCAGGGGCTTAGCTGCAGTCTAGTACTCGCCTAAGTGTTTTAAATCCTACCGAGTGGAGAGCAAACCTCCCACTCAGGGGCTTAGCTGCAGTCTTGTACTCGCCTAAGTGTTTAAAATCCTACCGAGTGGAGAGCAAACCTCCCACTCGGAGGCTTAGATGCAGTACAGTACTCGCCTAAGTGTTTAAAATCCTACCGAGTGGAGAGAAAACCTCCCACTCGGAGGCTTAGCTGCAGTACATTACTCGCCTAAGTGTTTAAAATCTTACCCAGTGGAGAGCAAACCTCCCACTCGGGGGCTTAGCTGCAGTTCAGTACTCGCCTAAGTGTTTAAAATCCTACCGAGTGGAGAGCAAACCTCCCACTCGGAGGCTTAGCTGCAGTCCAGTACTCGCCTAAGTGTTTAAAATCCTACCGTGTGGAGAGCAAACCTCCGACTCCGGGGCTTAGCTGCAGTCCAGTACTCGACTAAGTGTTTAAAATCCTACCGAGTGGAGAGCAAACCTCCCACTCGAGGGCTTAGCTGCAGTCCAGTACAAGCCTAAGTATTCAAATTCCTACCGAGTGGAGAGCAAACCTCTCACTCGGAGGCTTAGCTGCAGTCTAGTACTCGCCTAAGTATGGAACAAATCCTAATTCGCAAGGACGACGAGGTGCAAGTTGACTGTTACCTTCTCCTTCGGAGCTGCACCACAAATACAAGGTTATTTCGAGTGAGGAACAGTTTCCACTCGACAGATAATTCATGAAGATATTCAATGATAAATCAAGTTTGGATAAGACCCAAAGGTCCCAGACCGCAGATCAAAGTACTCGAGCCTTCAGCTCGACAGAGTTTAACGGTTACAAAATCCACTCGGCATTCTGAGGCAAATTTAAAGTGAAGCATGAAAGTCTTATTCCTCAGGCGGAGGACTGGAAGGGGCGACGAACTCGTCCAAGTCGATCACATCTGCAATGCGAGTGGCAGCAGCAATGAAAGTCTCCATGAAGTCTTGAAAGTTGTGCTTCCTGGTATTGGCAACTTGGATAGCAGCCAACTTTTCCTCTCGCACCTCCTTGCAGTGAACGCGGACCAGGGATAACCATCAGGCTATACACCCGCATCTATTGACATAGTTCATTTTTCCTTTTTATTTCGTTCTTCAACTCCGTTTATTATTTTTCTTTTTCCTTCATCAATTTTGTTTTCTTTATTGCGCCGTTTTTGAAAGTTCGTGAACTATTTTCTTTAAATTTGTGAACTTTTTTTGAAAATCCATGAACTTTTTTGAAATTCGATGAATTTTTTTTAAAATTCTATGATTTTTTTTAAAATTTTGATGAACTTTTTCCGAATTGGATGTACTTTTTTCAAATTTGTTGAACTTTTTTCGAATTCGATGAACTTTTTTCAAAATTGATGACCTTTTTCCATATTTTGAACTACTTTTTCGATGAACTTTTCTACAAAATCGATGGACTTTTTCAAATTTGTGAACTATTTTTCAGAATCGTTGAACTAGTTTTTCAAATTCGTATTCTTTTTAAAAATTTGATGAACTTTTCTCGAATTCTATGAACGTTTTTAAAAATTGAACTTTTATTTCAAATCTATGATTTTTCTTTTTCATTTGTATGTTTTCTTTTTTGAAATGATTTATATGGTACATAATATATGTGAATGCTGTTTTTTAGGAGTATTGATGTTAATGCTGTACTAGGAGGAGTATTAAATAGCTTGGGTTTTTATTGTAGACAGCAACGTGGTCCTGGTGGAGTGGTTTGCTGCGCTGTTTCTTTCGGCCTCGTACACTCGTTCGTTGGTTCGAGTCCAACAACCTGCAAATATTTTTCTCCCACGATCGTTTTTAGAGGAGGCTGTTGGGCCGGCCCGCTACGCGAGCGCCGCGAACCCTAAGAGGCGCAGAAGGCCACGCCGGATGATTTCTAGCACTGGCCAACAACTCGGGGGATCGAAGCTGCATCGCTTGCTGGGCAGTCCCCACGCAAAACGCTGGTTCCTTTAGTCCCATATCGGCTAGCGACGTTGAGCGGGACCAGCTTATAAGGCCCGTGCTGCTACTTAATTTGTCCCTTCGGAGACACCCGTTGATTGGATGATATAAAAATTGCATGTTGGTTGCATGCATCAGGATGAACGCTGGTAGCATCTTTTTTCAATTTTTGGCACCTTCAAAAGTAAACGGCCTCCTCTCTAGCTTCTCGCACAAACCCTCTATTTTATTTATTGATTCTTCTAAAAATTAGTTCTTATTTTTAGATTCAAAATTTTCGGATTTCACGTGTCGTCTTTTCAGCCCCTTACGTATACTAGTACTTTTATTGAAAGGTTCTCATATTTTCATTTTCATCTTTTTTCTGATCCATACCACTACCATCTTTTTGGTGATTACGAGTTTAACTGATTTTATAGAAAAGTCCTTATAGTTCTTATTTTCATATTTTTAAGATCTAAAATTTTATGATTTCACGCCCCATCTTTTCAGCCCCTCACGTATACTGCAATTTTTATAGAATGGTCCTTATAATTTTTTATTCAGTTATCTGAGGATGCACGATTAACATTTTTTTACCATTCTTATTTTCAGATCCAAAATTATAGGAATTTTTTACCGTTCTTAATCCAAAATTTTAGGAATTCCACGCGCTATCTTTTCAGCCCCTCACGTATACTACTATTTTTGTCGAAAGGTCCTCATATTTTCATTTCCATCTTTTCATATCCTTACCCCTACCAACTTTTTGGTGATTACAGTCTTTTTGCCCCTCACGAGTTCAACTGATTTTACAAAAAGTCCTTATAGTTCTCATTTCCATTTTTTCAGATCCAAATTTTAGGATTTCACGCCCCATTTTTTTCAGCTGCTCACCTATACTACTACTTTTATTGAAAGGTCCTCATAATTTTTTATTCAGTCTGAGGATGCACGACGATCATTTCTATTCAGGTCTCCTCCTTCTGGACGGTTCATACATTTTTCTTTTCTTTTCAAAACGACAGGATTCATGCATTCATTAAGAAAAGAGTTGCTTGGTTAATTAGACCATATATATACAATATAGTGTCTCACTTTATCGAGATGCCACTTTGATGACTCTACCATGGTTGCCTCCAGCGTGCATGAGCAGAGCATGAACTATAATCTCCCAACAGTTCAAAACATGACTAGGAAAATAAATGATTGCTATAACAAGCACATCCCTGTACTGACTTCTCCGTCGCAAGGTTCAGAGTGGACATCCCTGTACTGACCTCTCTGTCATAAGGTTCAGAGGAGAGACATAGAGATCCTTCTATTGGTCGGGCTCGGGGCTGCATCATTATTCATAGCTCCCCGAGTCACCATAGAAGTTGCATCCACCGACCACTCAATCTTGCCCGGAGGCTACTTCAGCGTACACAATACCTGCGCGACTTTGGGTGTCAACACAGGCTAACAACCACCACATGTCTTTCATTTGCGTTTGCGACCTCATGCGCAAGCCAGACTCAAACGGGGGCTCCCTACGTCACAAAATCAGAGCTCACGGCATGGTTGATCGGGGGTCATTGTCAAGGAAAAAGTGGACGACGCTCCATACTAAACAAAATAAAAATAAAAAAAATGCATTCACAAAAGCAAAAACACATACACTATATCAGGCAACCTCTCAAGAGTCATTTACATCTTCCACAAACCGCCTTGAGATTGTTTGCAGTTCGCAGGCGCTAGCGACGTACTCAGCCGCTCCAGCGACCTCCTCAAAGTTGCTCTTTATCTCGCGCTCGCCAGGGTCTCCTGGACGAGGGGACCGAGCGCCATCGTGGAATAGTGGGATCTCATGCCGGCCAACACCTAGCGGGCTCGTTCATAAGCATCAGACACTTGCTAGTCCAGCAAATGGACAGGAGCTCGCTACAACAATTCCACCGCGCCTTCAAGATCGCCCCAGAGGTCAGGGGGCAAATCCTAAACGCGGCTCGTTGCGTCTGTTTCTTCGATTTTCACAAACCGGCGCACACCTGTGCGGCATGCTGGGTCGGCCCGCCTTGCATTTTTTCCATTCAAATCCGAAGCAAAAAAAGGGTGTGCACACGGGGATTCAAACTCATTATCTTCTTTTATTTTTTCACTAGGTCGCGAGAGCTTTAGAACCCATATAATTTTTTATTTTTAAACAAGGACCTTTTTTTTCTTCAAAACCGGTGAACTTATTTTCGAAAATTCACGAACTTTTTCCAGATTCATGGACTATTTTCAAATTCGGTGAACTTTTTTCAAGTTTCTTAACTTTTCTTACAAAATCTATTGAATTTTTTTCAATTTTGTGAACCTTTTATGTAATTTGACAAAAAAAATCACTGAATTTTATGAAAGTTTCTTCAAATTCGGTAAACCTCTTTAAAATTCTATGTACTTATCTAGAAATCAGTAAACTTTTTTTTAAATTAATGAACTTTTTTTCAAATTCATGAACTATTTTTGAAAATTTGAACTATTTTCAAAATTGGTGACTTTTCCAAATTTGATCAACTTTTTTCAAATTTGATCAACTTTTTTCAAATTTGATGATTTTTTCAAATTCCATGAACTTCGTTCAGAATCACTGATTTTTTTGTAATCCATGAATTTTTTCGGAAGGTTCAAATAAATAAAAAATCAAAGCTGTACAATACTCGATACATGTGCAATAAATTGTACGGCTATAAATGTTCTTAATTAATTCGCCATTCAATTGGTCACTAGCATGTTATTAGGTCAGGTGGTGTGACGGCATGAGTTCGATTCACGAATAGAAGCACTTCATTAATGTTTTGCTCGGCCGGCCCAGTAACATCGCCGTCGGGCGCCATTGAGCCGAACCGGTGCTCTCGGTTAGGAGCTCCCGGCCTCATGAACATTATTGAGTAATAATAAAGTGTGTTTAGACTCAAAAAAATAAAAAAGGTTAGGAGATCCCAGAGGTCAGGTCGTCCCACCACCACAGTGTCTCGACGGCCTTGCCAAGCGCGACATGCAGTCGCGGAAGAAATTTGGCCATCTATGTATGTATGTATGGGCCAACGCTACAAGTTGCGGTGGAGACGGACTCGGACCGGCCGAACGACGCTTGTAACTAGCCCGTGGGCTCATCGGCCTTGTGCTTGTAATTAATAAGCATCGTACTGCCTGTGGAAGGAAACAAGGCAAGAAGAAGCAAACGGCGAAGCCCAAGATTCCGCCGCCGCCGCTGCCGACAGTTCTAATATTGTTAGAAAGATGCCGGCCCTCGGTCTCAGGCCGCCATCGATGGGCCCCCTTATGGGTCCCGTCCGGGCGTCGTCGCCGGCATCGGGGGAGGTGGCCACTACTAGGAAAAGGCTTATACATAGAAGTTTATCAGTAGCGTGTGTTTTGGAGCCAACGCTACTGATAATTACCAGTAGCGTGTGTTACAAACCGCGCTACTGATACAACTTAGCAGCAGCGTTGGTTTCTAGAGGGCACGCTACTGGTAAGTTAACCACACCACACACCCCGGCCAAAAAAGTAGCAGCGTTCGTACTCTAACAAGCGCTACTGTTAGGAATATAGCAGTTCGGAGGAAGCAAAAGCATGAGCAGGCCGAGGGTCCTGCTAACGGACGGCCGCCGGATCATTGGACGAAGCCACCGTTGGGCTGGAACAAGCTTAATGTAGATGGTGCTTATGCCATGGAGGCGGGCACGGGAGGCGCCGGCATGATCTTGCGTGATGAGGATGGAGCGATCATCTTCACATCAAGTCGCCATCTACATACTTGCAATAGCCCGCTTGAAGTGGAACTCGCTGCCTGTATGGAAGGAATTGCCCTAGCCTATGATTGGAGCACCAAGCCTTTTGTTATTGAAACTGACTCGCAAGTTGCAGTAAACATGATCATGCAGCCAGAGACAGATCGATCGCCGACGGCTGCCATATTGGGTGAAATCAAGAGTCTACTTAAGCAGGGTAGAGAGTACTCTGTAGTGCATGTAAATCGTTCATGTAATAATGTAGCACACCGGCTAGCTCAGATAGGGCATCATCATGTGCGTACGGCAGTTTGGCTACGGTCTGGACCAAATGAGATTGAGTTGCTACACCGGTATGATTGTAATCCCCATGGTTGAGCAATAAAAATCTCATTTATTTGCAAAAAAAAGAATATAGCAGTAGCGTCGGGCCACCAGGAAGCGCTACTCCTACTTCTTCTATGTGTAATCTTTTAGTAGTAGCGTGTTTTTTGAGCAAGCGCTATAGATAGTTTTATGTACCAGTAGATATTTTGGCTGGCACACATAGCAGTAGCGCGCTTTGGTGCCCCGCGCTACTGCTATGGTCGCCAGCCAAAATATCTGCCACCTTTCCCCCCTCCCCCTCTTCTTCCCCCTTTCTTTCTCCCCATCCCTCTTGCACTTGCTTGTTCTTCAATGCTCCCCCCTCTTCTTTGACCCTCC
>NC_041383.1:33338376-33360393 GCF_002162155.2 Triticum dicoccoides
TATATATATATATATATATATATATATATATATATATATATATATATATATATATATATATATATATATATATATATATGGGTGATATGAGAATATATATACCGAATTGTGTGTGGCATAATTTGAGCTTCCTACATTGTGTATTTGATGAAATAATGTGGGTGACATGAGTTGCCTATGTTTTGCCGAATTGTCGATTCAATTCCGTTTCGGTGAATTTCGGGCATGCAAACTCAATATGTCCTATGTATAGGGAAGGTCATGCCGAATTTTTATATGAATTTGATCCATGCATGCATAAGGTCAATGGAAGGATGGTGGAAAGATACTGGCAATCCGCTGTGGATGACATGTATGAAAAAAGACTGAGGGATGTTTTATGTCCGTGTGGAAAATGCAAAGGAAGAGTCAGGCTCGACCCCTTTAAGGGTGGTAAGTTTAAGGCGCACCTGCTCATGCATGGTTTCATGCATGGCCATACTCGGTGGATAAGTGAAGAAGAAGAAGATGATGATGATGATGAGGACGTCGACGGGGCAGGAAATAACGACATGGGGCCACCAGACGAAGAGATGACCGATTATGTGCCTGAAGAGGAACACGGCCTCGGAAATGTCAATGACGAAGAGGCAGTTCAAGGCGGAGAAGACGCGGACACACCACCGTCTTCGTCGCTACTAAGTTCAGCCATGCTGGACCCGCATGTTCGAGACCTGCTTTGCAAGAAGACGACTAGCGACAGAGCTGCTTCTAGAGAGGAGGCCAAACTGGCGCAACTGGAGGTAGACTCGACGACTCCTTTGTATGATTGTTGCAATAATCCCGAGGTGACCCGCTTGAGTTTCACACTAGAACTTCTAAAAATGAAGGCAAAAAACAAATGGACAGATACAAGCCTAGATGAGCTTCTGAAGTACCTAAAGAAGGTTCTTCCCGCGTGAAGCCTGTGTCCAACTAGTGTCGAGGAGGCAAAGAAAATCGTGTGCCCTCTTGATCTGCCACATATTAGATATCACGCATGCATCAATGAATATCGGCACGAGCACGCGGAAAAAACCATCTGTCCAAAGTGCAATGCTTCACGATATAAAAAGGTCGGAAAGAAAGATCCACAGAAAGTTGTATTGTACTTTTCGATCACTCCGCGTCTACAGCGGTATTTCGTAGATGCTAAGGAAGAAAAGATTATGCGCTGGAACGCGGAGAGGGTGAAGTTAGATGACGGAGATGAACCGAAGCTGAGACACCTCACAGATGCTAGCCAGTGGAGAGCATTAAATGCTGAATTTGAATTTTTCACAAATGATACAAGGAACATCGTGCTTGGCGCTAGTAGTGATGGCATGAATCCATTTGGCAACCAGAACACCAATCATAGCACATGGCCCGTGTTTGTATTGATGTACAACCTCCCCCCTAGTTATGCACGAAGGAAAAATACATACACATGGCTATGCTTATTCAAGGGCCGAGACAACCGGGAAATGATATAAATCTGTATCTCGGGTTACTGAAAGAGGAGTTACAGACCTTATGGACAACGCCGACCAAGACATGGGATGCAAGCAAAGGAGAGTATTTCTACATGAGAGCGTGCTAATCACGACGGTGCAGGACTATCTCGGTTACGGCTATCTCTCTAGCCAGGTGTGCCATGGATATTGCGGATGCACGAGGTTCATGGATGATACAACTTCTCTGCAGCTATCGAAAGACGGCGGGTCTTCGAAAATCGTGTACATGGGGCATCGAAGATGGCTCGAGAAGGATGACCCATGGAGAAAGCATGGAGATCTATTCAATGGTAAGGCTGAGCATCGAGGTCCTCCACGTAAGTGTAGCGGTGCAGAAATATATGAGTTATTGAAGAACTGGGAAGAGTGCCCCTCGCTGGGTGATGTCTACTACACAACCTTCTCCTTGTAGACGTTGTTGGGCCTGCAAGTGCACAGGTTTGTAGGACAGTAGCAAATTTCCCTCAAGTGGATGACCTAAGGTTTATCAATCCGCGGGAGGCGTAGGATGAAGATGGTCTCTCTCAAAGAACCCTGCAACCAAATAACAAAGAGTCTCTTGTGTCCCCAACACACCCAATACAATGGTAAATTGTATAGGTGCACTAGTTCGGCGAAGAGATGGTGATTCAAGTGCAATATGGATGGTAGATAAAGGTTTTTGTAAACTGAAAATATAAAAACAGCAAGGTAACAAGTGGTAAAAGTGAGCGTAAACGGTATTGCAATGATAGGAAACAAGGCCTAGGGTTCATACTTTCACTAGTGCAAGTTCTCTCAACAATAATAACATAGATAGATCATATAACAATTCCTCAACATGCAACAAAGAGTCACTCCGAAGCCACTAATAGCGGAGAACAAACGTAGAGATTATGGTAGGGTACGAAACCACCACAAAGCTATTCTTTTGGATCGATCTATAAAAGATCTCGTACTAGAATAACACCTTAAGATACAAATCAACCAAAACCCTAATGTCACCTAGATACTCCATTGTCACCTCAAGTATCCGTGGGCATGATTATACGATATGCATCACACAATCTCAGATTTATCCAACCAATATACAAGTACTTCAAAGAGTGCCCCAAAGTTTCTACCGGAGAGTCAAGAACGTGTGCCAACCCCTATGCATAGGTTCCCAATGTCACGAAACCCGCAAGTTGATCACCAAGACATACATCAAGTGTTCTCATAAAAGACTCAATCCGATAAGATAACTTCAAAGGGGAAACTCAATTCATCACAAGAGAGTAGAGGGGGAGAAACATCATAAGATCCAACTACAATAGCAAAGCTAGGGATACATCAAGATCGTGCCATAGATGGAACACGAGAGAGAACACGAGAGAGAGAGAGAGATCAAACACATAGCTACTGGTACATACCCTCAGCCCCGAGGGAGAACTACTCCCTCCTCGTCATGGAGAGCACCGGGATGATGAAGATGGCCACCGGAGATGAATCCCCCCTCCGACAGGGTGCCGGAAAGGGGTCCCAATTGGTTTTTGGTGGTTCTGGAGGCTTACGGCGGTGGAACTCTCGATTTAATCTCTGTTCTGGAAGTTTTAGGTTACGTAGGTATATATGGGTGAAAGGAGTACGTCGGTGGAGCTACGGGGGCCCCACGAGGTAGGGGGGCACGCCCAGGGGGGAGGGGCGCGCCCCCCACCCTCGTGGGCAGCCCGAGAATCCCCTGACGTGCACTCCAAGCCCAACAAATTGGTTTCCTTCCAAAATTAACTTCTCCAGTTGATTTCGTTCCGTTTTGACTCCGTCTGATATTCCTTTTCCTCGAAATACTAAAATAGGCATAAAACAACAAATCTGGGCCGGGCCTCCGGTTAATAGGTTAGTCCCAAAAATAATATAAAAGTGTATAATAAAGCCCATAATCATTAAAAACACATAGTAATATAGCATGAATGCTTCATAAATTATAGATACGTTGGAGACGTATCACTGGGAAAGACGAAGAAAAAGGCGCCGGAGCCCCTGCTGAAGATATGGAAGACGAGATCTGTTTTCTGGGACTTGGAATGCTGGCCCATACTCGACACGCCTCATAGCCTTGATTAAATGCATATCACAAAAAATATCCTTGAGAGTTTGCTTGGAACATTGATGAACATGCCGGAGAGGACCAAGGACGGGCCGAAGGCAAGAAAAGACTTGGAATTTTTGAAAATCAGGAAAGATCTCCAAATGCCCAGTAAAAGGTCGTCAGAGGAGACCGAGACGGAGACGAAGACGGAAGATAGGGGCAAAAAAGTAAACAAGAAGGAAGAACAATATTGCCCCCCCTCTTGCTTCACCTTAGATCCGAAGGAGGTTCATCAATTGTTCAAGTGCCTTGCCGGAATCAAAGTTAGTTCCGGATACTGTGGGAAGATAAGCAGATATCTGGACACTAAGAAAAAAGGTTCAGTGTGATGAAGTCTCACGACTGTCATGTGATGATGACGCAGTTACTCCTGGTTGCACTTAGAGGGATTATGGAGACAAATGTGCATGAGACACTTACTGACCTATGCTGCTTTTTTAATGCTATCTCTCGAAAGTCGATCAATGTGAAGCAACTCCATAGGCTACAGGAAGAGATCACTGTCATACTGAATGAGCTAGTGATGTACTTCCGCCCGCCAGGGGCGAGCCCACGCTAGCCCAGCAGGTAGCACAGGACACCGGGTGAAAATCTCTCTTACCTTATAAATATAGAGCCCATGTACAATGGGACACCCCTAAATTTCCTACAAGGACACCCGTACATCCAGGCTCCATCCAACATAGCGCAAGTGCAGCCCAGTGCCCCAGGCCCCAGCCTAGGTTGAAAGTCACGGAGGCCCAGTCCAGCCTTTCCAGGGATGCGAGCAGTACATCGATCGATCGATACTGCCTTCGGCCGGCCCTTCTCCTCGCCTGTTCATCTGCTCGACTGCGCTTCGTGCCCTTCCTGTTTCGCCTCTATACTCGCCACCTATCGGCAGATCGCGGCAAGTCGCCGAATCAATGAAGAAAAGAAGGCATAGGTACCCTGCATCAGACCCCCAATTTGATGTGCCTCGGCCTCAGCCTCTATTTATAAATCTTGATCTAATTATTGCTTTGTTTCCCTAACCCTTGGGAATTAGGGGTACTGGATAATACTAGAGATTTTGACTGTATTGGGTAATTGGACTATTTGAGATAATTGTGCAACCAGTGGAGACGGCTGGAAGCACCGGCACCATGTCAAGTATGTTTTATATGAAAAGTATTAATATTATGTATGTACACATGATTCATAGTTCTTTTCTTTCATGCAAATTTTAATTATCTGAATAAATTGCAAATTTCAGGAGAGTCTCAGTTCATGGAAAGGTTTCTAAAAAAGAGGAGAACCTCGGTGAAAGATGAAAATGTTGGTCCGTCACACGAAAATAATGATGCCTCCACACATGAACCTAGTTCTGCTAATACTACAAGAAATTCCTTTGAAATTGAAGAGCTCAATTGGGAAGAAGAAATTCAATTTGATCCAGGTAAAAGGAGAAGCATAGATGAGTACCATCCAAATCAGAGAGATACGGTAAGAAGGAAGTATTTGGCCAATGGCCCTTCTCAACCTCGTACTGCTGATTTTGAAGTGACAGAAATATGTGGTAAAGAAAGAAGGTTTGTTCGGGAATGGTTTGATGAGTTTGAGAGCTGGCTTGAGTATAGTGAGTCCAAACGAAAAGCATATTGTTTTTCTTGTTTCTTGTTTAGACCGCGCAAGAAGAAAGAAGCTGGATATGATGCATTTGTTGCAAATGGTTGGTCAAGTTGGAATAAGAAATATAGATTATGGGAGCATGTAGGAGACATCAATAGTGCTCACAACCAAGCAAAAAAAGATTGTGATGCTTTGCTGAAACAAAAGCAACACATTTATGTTGCTCTAAACAACCAAAGTAACGCCAAGAGGAATGCTTATTGTACTCGAATAAATGCCTCAATTGATGTTACTAGAGTGTTACTGAAGCAACGGTTGCCTTTCCGTGGCCACGATGAGTCTGACGAGTCTCTCAATAAAGGCACTTTCAAGGAATTTCATGCTTATACAGCAGAGCAGAATCCAGAGGTAAGAAAAGTTGTGGCCCATAATGTTGGGGAACGTAGTAATTTCAAAAATTTCCTACGCACACGCAAGATCATGGTGATGCTTAGCAACGAGAGGGGAGAGTGTTGTCTATGTACCCTCGTAGACCGAAGTGGAAGCGTTGACGCAATGTAGAGGAAGTAGTCGTACGTCTTCCCGATCCGACCGATCCAAGCGCCGTTACTCCGGTGCCTCCGAGTTCTTAACACACGTACAACTCGATGACGTTCCCCGGGCTCCGATCCAGCAAAGCTTCGGGGAGGAGTTCCGTCAGCACGACGGTGTGGTGACGATCTTGATGTACTACCGACGCAGGGCTTCGCCTAAGCACCGCAACGATATGACCGAGGTCGAATATGGTGGAGGGGGGCACCGCACACGGCTAAGGAACGATCACGAAGATCAACTTGTGTGTCTATGGGGTGCCCCTGCCCCCGTATATAAAGGAGTGGAGGAGGGGGAGGGCCGGCCCTCTCTATGGCGCGCCCTAGGGGAGTCCTACTCCCACCGGGAGTAGGATTCCCCTTTTCCTAGTAGAACTAGGAACCCTTCCATGTAGTAGGAGTAGGAGAGAAGGAAAGGGAAGAGAGAAGGAGAAGGAAGGAAGGGGGCGCCCCCCCTCCCTAGTCCAATTCGGACTAGTCCAAGGGGAGGGGTGCGGCCACCCTTTTGGCCCTTTCTCTCCTTTCCCGTATGTCCCAATGAGGTCCAATACGAATTCCCGTAACTCTCCGGTATTCCGAAAAATACCCGAATCACTCGGAACCTTTCCGAACTCCGAATATAGTCGTCCAATATATCGATCTTTACGTCTTGACCATTTCGAGACTCCTCGTCATGTCCCTGATCTCATCCGGGACTCCGAACTCCTTCGGTACATTAAAACTCATAAACTCATAATATAACTGTCATCGAAACCTTAAGCGTGCGGACCCTACGGTTCGAGAACAATGTAGACATGACCGAGACACGTCTCCGGTCAATAACCAATAGCGGAACCTGGATGCTCATATTGGCTCCCACATATTCTACGAAGATCTTTATCGGTCAGACCGCATAACAACATACGTTGTTCCCTTTGTCATTGGTATGTTACTTGCCCGAGATTCGATCGTCGGTATCCAATACCTAGTTCAATCTTGTTACCGGCAAGTCTCTTTACTCGTTCCGTAATACATCATCTCGCAACTAACTCATTAGTTGCAATGCTTGCAAGGCTTATGTGATGTGCATTATCGAGAGGGCCCAGAGATACCTCTCCGACAATCGGAGTGACAAATCCTAATCTCGAAATACGCCAACCCAACATCTACCTTTGGAGACACCTGTAGAGCTCCTTTATAATCACCCAGTTACGTTGTGACGTTTGGTAGCACACAAAGTGTTCCTCCGGCAAACGGGAGTTGCATAATCTCATAGTCATAGGAACATGTATAAGTCATGAAGAAAGCAATAGCAACATACTAAACGATCGGGTGCTAAGCTAATGAAATGGGTCATGTCAATCAGATCATTCATCTAATGATGTGATCCCATTAATCAAATAACAACTCTTTTGTTCATGGTCAGGAAACATAACCATCTTTGATTAATGAGCTAGTCAAGTAGAGGCATACTAGTGACACTCTGTTTTGTCTATGTATTCACACATGTATTATGTTTCCGGTTAATACAATTCTAGCATGAATAATAAACATTTATCATGAAATAAGGAAATAAATAATAACTTTATTATTGCCTCTAGGGCATATTTCCTTCACATAATGCTCCAGGTAATAATCAGTTAACTTCTTCAAAGATTCAGAAGGACATAGTTGAATGTTTTGCAAAGGAGATATTGCATTCTGTTCTTCGGGAAATTGGCAATGATGTATTTTCTTTGGTGGTTGATGAGTCAAGGGATGTGGCTGGTAAAGAGCAAATGGCGGTGGTGTTGCGGTATGTTGGTAAATGTGGAAGTGTCATAGAGACATTAGTTGGCCTTACTCATGTGAAGGAGACAACTTCCAAGTATCTCAAGTCTGCCAAAGATGATTTATTTGCAGAATATAAGTTAAGTTTCAAGCAAGTTAGAGGGCAAGGATATGACGGTGCGAGCAATATGCGAGGTGAGTTTAATGGCTTGCAATCCTTAATCATGAGAGAGAATAGCACAACATATTATGTTCACTGTTTTGCACATCAGCTTCAGTTAGTTGTTGTGGTTGTTGTTCGGAAGCACAAATGCATCGGTAATTTTTTTGATATGATCTCAATCTTGCTGAATGTGGTCTCTTGATCTTCAAAGAGAAAGGACTTGATTCGAGACAAATATAAAGAACAAGTGTGTGAAGCTTTAGGTTGTGGACTACTAAAAAGTGGTACAGGATTAAATCAAGAACTAGCTCTTCAAAGACCCAGAGACACTCGATGGAGTTCTCACTATAGAAATCTTAAGAGTTTGATTGATATGTTCCCTACAGTTGTCAAAGTGCTAGAATATGTGGAAGAAGAAGACAGGGATGACACAAATAGAAGGCAGGCATGTGGTCTTCTTGTTTATTTCTAGTCTTTTGATTTTGTGTTCTACTTACAACTTATGTCAACTATATTGATAATCACAAACACATTATCATTGGCCCTACAACGCAAGAATCAGGACATTGTGAATGCCATAAATTGTGTGAATTCAACCAAAGCCTCCTTGAATCTAAGGGGAAATGGATGGGAATCTATCCTACAAGAAGCATCTGTATTTTGTGACAAGCATGACATTTCCAAGTTGGAAATGGAAGACCAATATGTGAATCCAAAGAAGCCACGGCAAAAAATAGGTATCACTAATAGGCATCATTATGAAGTGGATTGTTTTAATGATGTTATTGATTGGCTGCTTCAAGAACTTGATAATCGCTTCAATGAGAAAAATTCAGAACTACTTGTTTGCTCAACGGCTTTGAGCCCAAATGAATCATTTCGTGATTTCAACTTAGAGCATTTGATGAGTCTAGCTAAACTTTATCCAAAAGGTTTCGATGATGGAGAACTAAGGGACCTTAGACATTGATGAAGCCATGTACCTAGGGTAGGGGCATGGACCTGTCCTAAGTGCCCTACCCAAGGACATCCCTAGGAGAAGTCACCTTTCAATCGACTTGGAGGTATCCCACTCGACGGATTCAAGGCACTCGACCATGAAGCTATCACTCGACCATGAAGCCAACCAATCGACTGCTAGGAGATCTAAAGTCACTTCGCACGCAAACGGTTGGTCATTTAGTAGCTTTTATGGTCATCATAGCACTTTATTAGGGGCGTTACCAGTAACGCCCAGCCTTAATGTACTTTAAACCCTGCATTACTGAGGGCTCGAGGGGCCTGGCGAACTCTATATAAGCCACCCCCTCCTCAGTGTCAGGGGTTCGCACCTCTGTTACTCATACGCACATAATTCAATCGACCGCCTCCGGGCACCGAGACGTAGGGCTGTTACTTCCTTCGAGAAGGGCCTGAACTCGTAAACCTCGTGAGCTTACAACTCCTCCATAGCTAGGATCTAGCCTGTCCATTCATACCCCCCTACATTACTGTCAGAGTTAGAACCACGACAGTTGGCGCCCACCGTGGGGCTGGAGTCTTAGCGCCTAGTTGGAGAAGTTGCAATTTTTCCGATCTCTTTGATCATGGTTTCGGGCGGAGTTTTGGTGGAGGGCCGCGAGATCCGTCTCCGCGCGCTCATGTTCATCGCCGACGACTCCGCTTGGCTTCAGGAAGCTCCACTCGACGTTGACGCGCTCCCCGTCCGCGGGGCGACGCACTTTCGCGCATGCGTCCGTGGTGTCCTTCTGCGACAGCCGTCGACCCAGTATCGGTCGGTTCCTGTGGCGTCCTCCCGCTCTGTCTCTCGCCGGCGCAAGCGCTCCGGTTAGTCGAGGCTTCAGAGGTGGGTGAAGCATGCAGTGGCCGGCCAGTCGGCCACCCCACAAGTCGCGGCGATCGAGCCCGATGAATCACTCTACGGCACGTTCGACCTGTCGACTGGCTCCGCAGAGACTGTGTTTGAATGCGACAGCAGTAACCCAGCGGCGGAGGTTTTGGTAATCGATGGACCACGCAGTCCTCCCGGTTTCCCCCGCACCGACGGAGGCGCAGGGGGAGCGACCCGTCGCATCCCCATGAGGAGTATCTCCCCGAGCCTCTCACATCGTTGCAAAGGGAGGAACTTCGTCGCCGGAACATGGATGCACTTCACACTCCTATAGTTGGAGAAACCCCTGAGGCCCGTGCCTTGGAGGATGCGCGCTTAGCTAACTTGGCTGAGCGCACTCGACTGGAGAACCTCCAGCAAGCACTCGATGAGCGGGCGCATCAATGGGTTCCAGACTCCAGTCGACGTCATCTCTTTCCGCCCCCGCAGGTATATCGAACTCTGATTAAAAATTCGGCAGCTGCAGCCCGTATAGCAGAGTCAATTCAGCCCTCCCAGTCAGAGGCTGGCAGAGGCTTGTTGCAAATCAGAGCGTTGCTCCGGGCAGCAGGAGACCAGAATTCCGCTGTTTCCCAGTCGCGGAACAGGATCCATAGCCGATCCGTTGCAGCAGACACAGTCCAGTTGGCTCACAGCCCAAGATCGCCCCGAGGCAAGAGGGACGTGGAGACCGGCGTGATCAGCACAGAAGGAATGAGCAGTATGATCACCGATTCGATCGTGACGATCAACGTCGAGTACCCACCCCTCCCCCGAGGAGTGGATCGTATGTGCCTCGACAACAAGATGACAGACACCCTCATAGTGTTGGGCGGAGGACTCCTGTTGACCCTAGAGAACCAGGCTTTGATGTGAGATCTATTCTCGTTCGGTGTTTGGTCGACAGGAACAGGGCTCACAGAGAAGGTCACGGCAGGGATGCACCCACCAGTAGCAGAGTACATGTCTCAGGGCCAGAGTGTTTCAGTCGAGCCATCAGAGCCTCTGTGATTCCTCCCAACTTCAGGTTGGCGACAGGAGTTAGTAAGTTCACTGGTGAGTTCAAGCCCGATACTTGGCTCGAAGACTACTGAGTGGTTGTCCAGATTGGCGGTGGCAATGATGAGGTGGCCATGAAGCGCCTACCCCTTATGTTAGAGGGCTCGGCCAGAGCGTGGCTAAATCAGTTAGCACCCAGCAGCATTTACACTTGGGAGGATCTCTCCCGAGTGTTTGTCACAACATTTGAGGGAACATGCAAGTGGCCTGCAGGTCTCACGGAACTGGGGTCTTGCGTGTAGAAACCGAATGAAACTCTGAGGGATTACATCCAGAGGTGGATTACATTGCATCACACCGTTGAAAATGTGCCAGATCATCAAGCAGTTTGTGCCTTTAAAGAAGGCGTTAAGAACAGAGAATTGAATATGAAGTTCGGTCGAACCGCAGAAATGTCTCTGAATCAGATGATGGAGATCGCCACCAAATACGCTAATGGTGAAGATGAGGAGCGACTTCGGAGTGGCAAGCATAAGTCAGTCGCCCAGGAAACCGGAGGAAATTCCAGTCGGAAACAGAAGTGGAAAGTCGAGCCAGCTGCTCCTGGAGAGGCCCTGGCCATAACCCAAGGAAAGTTTAAGGGAAAACCCAAAGGACCTTAGAACCCCAATAAAGTTAAAGACCAAGATGGAAATGATGTTTTGGATCTGCCGTGTCACATCCACACCAAGAAAGATGAAGAGGATAATCTCATTTACCCAAAGCATACCACTCGACAGTGTTGGCTCCTGATCCAGCAATTCCAGGGCAAACAGTCCAAAGATAAAGAGAAGGAGTCAGATAAAGTTGAGGACAAGGAAGATAGTGATGGATACCCCCAGGTCAATTCCACCTTGATGATTTTTGCTGATGTTGAAAGCAAAAGTCGACTGAAAGTTATCAACCGTGAAGTGAATATGGTTGCTCAGGCGACACCAAGTTATCTGAAGTGGTCTCAGACTGTCATCACATTCGACCAGTCTGATCACCCTACGCATATTGCCACCCGTGGGAGGCAAGCTTTGGTGGTCGACCCAGTTGTCGAAGACACTCGACTGACCAAGGTCCTGATGGATGGTGGTAGTGGTTTGAACATACTGTATGCAGAGACATTGAAAGGGATGGGCATTCCGATGTCCAGACTCAGCACCAGCAACATGAGTTTCCATGGGGTCATCCTGGGAAGAAAGCCGAGTCACTCGGCCAAATTGCTCTTGATGTGGTTTTCGGTGATTCCAAGAATTACCGCAAGGAAAAGTTAACATTCGAAGTTGTGGATTTCCAGAGTGCTTATCACGCTATTTTAGGCAGGCCAGCTTATGCACACTTCATGGCTCGACTATGTTATGTGTATCTCAAATTGAAGATGCCCGGTCCCAAAGGTGTGATCACTATTACGGGCAATCGGAAGAAGGCAGAAGAGTGTTTTCAGAAAGGCTCAAAGATTGCTGATGCTCAGATGGCAGTGGTCGAGCTGCAAGATTATCAGAATACTGCAGATCCGAGTGAGTTGCTGCGAGCCAAGAAGCCTGCTTCAGAATCAGCTTTTCAGTCGTCCGGTGAAACGAAGCCAGGTCACATTCACCCGACCGATCCCAATGCTGCTCCGACTCATATTTCAACGACACTCGACTCCAAATAGGAAGAAGCGCTCATCCAATTCCTCTGTGACAACTGGGACATCTTCGCATGGAAACCTTCTAACATGCCTGGAGTTCCCAGGGGGCTGGCTGAGCACCGTCTACGAGTCGACCCAAAAGCTAAACCTGTCAAAGAACATCTTCGATGGTCCGCCATCTAGAAGAGAAAGGCCATTGGCGAGGAGGTGGCTCGGCTCCTAGCAGCGGAGTTTATCAGAGAGATTTACCACTCCGAGTGGCTCGCCAATGCTGTCATGGTCCCCAAAAAGGACAAGTCACTTTGCATGTGCATTGACTTTAAGCATGTCAATCGGGCCTGCCCGAAAGATCATTTTCCTCTCCCCCGCATCGACCAGATAGTCGACTCGACTGCGGGATGTGAGCGTTTGTCTTTTCTAGACGCCTATTCTGGGTACCATCAGATCCGTCTGTACGGGCCCGACGAGATCAAAACAGATTTCATCACTCCATTCGGGTGCTTCTGTTATGTCACCATGCCATTCGGCCTCAAGAATGCCAGAGCCACGTTCATGAGGATGATTCAGAATTGTTTGCTCACTCAAATCAGTCGGAATGTGGAAGCATACATGGATGATATTGTGGTCAAGTCACGGAAGGGTTCCGACCTGCTGACTGACCTTGCTGAAACCTTTGCCAATCTCAGGAGGTATGATATCAAGCTCAACCCATCAAAATGCACATTCGGAGTTCCAGGTGGAAAGTTACTTGGTTTTCTCGTTTCCGAACGGGGAATCGACGCCAATCCAGAAAAGGTTGGAACTATACTCCGGATGAAGCGTCCTGTGCGTGTGCACGATGTCCAGAAACTTACAGGTTGCTTGGCCGCTTTAAGTCGATTCATCTCTCGCCTCGATGAAAAGGCATTGCCTCTTTACCGACTGATGAAGAAGTCAGACAAGTTCGAGTGGACTCCAGAAGCTGATGCAGCGTTTGCAGATCTCAAAGCCCTGCTCTCCACCCAGCCGGTGGTTGCTGCTCCAATCAACAAAGAGCCTTTGCTGCTTTACATTGCAACCACAGGACAAGTTGTCAGTACAGTACTTACGGTCGAGCGGGAAGAAGAAGGAAAGGCCTTCAAAGTTCAACGTCCAGTATATTATGTTTCTGAAGTTTTGACTCCATCAAAGCAAAGATATCCTCATTACCAGAAGCTTGTATATGGGATTTATATGACCACGAATAAGGTTGCACATTACTTCTCTGATCATTCCATTACAGTCGTCAGCGACGCCCCGCTGTCAGAGATTTTGCACAACAGAGATGCAACTGGTCGAGTGGCAAAATGGGCGATTGAACTTCTTCCCCTAGATATCAAGTTTGAGGCAAAGAAAGCTATCAAGTCCCAAGCAATTGCAGATTTCGTCGCCGAGTGGATTGAACAGTGAAGGAAATATGCCCTAGAGGCAATAATAAAGTTATTATTTATTTCCTTAAATATCATGATAAATGTTTATTATTCATGCTAGAATTGTATTAACCGGAAACATAATACATGTGTGGATATATAGACAAACAGAGTGTCACTAGTATGCCTCTACTTGACTAGCTTGTTAATCAAAGATGGTTAAGTTTCCTAACCATACACAAGGAGTTGTTATTTGATTAACAAGGTCACATCATTAGTTGAATGATCTGATTGATATGACCCATTCCATTAGCTTAGCACCCGATCGTTTAGTATGTTGCTATTGCTTTCTTCATGACTTATACATGTTCCTATGACTATGAGATTATGCAACTCCCGTTTACCGTAGGAACACTTTGTGTGCCACCAAACGTCACAACGTAACTGGGTGATTATAAAGGTGCACTACAGGTGTCTCCAAAAGTATTTGTTGGGTTGGCGTATTTCGAGATTAGGATTTGTCTCTCCGAATGTCGGAGAGGTATCTCAGGGCCTTCTCGGTAATGCACATCACATAAGCCTTGCAAGCATTGCAACTAATAAGTTAGTTGCAAGATGATGTATTACAGAACGAGTCAAGAGACTTGCCGGTAACGAGATTGAACTAGGTATTGGATACCGACGATCGAATCTCGGGCAAGTGACATACCGATGACAAAGGGAACACGCATATTGTTATGCGGTCTGACCGATAAAGATCTTCATAGAATGTGTAGGAGCCAATATGGGCATCCAGGTCCCGCTGTTGGTCATTGACCAGAGATTTGTCTCAGTCATGTCTACACTGTTCTCGAACCGTAGGGTCCGCACGCTTAAAGTTTATGCATTTTGTTGTACCGAAGTTAGTTCGGAGTCCCGGATGTGATCATGGACATGACGAGGAGTCTCAAAATGGTCGAGACATAAAGATCGATATATTGGAAGCCTATATTTGGACATCGGAATGGTTCCGGGTGAAATCGGCATTTTACCGGAGTACCGGGGGGTTACCGGAACCCCCCGGGGAGTTAATGGGCCACTATGGGCCTTAAGGGAGAAGGGAGAAAAGGGGAAGGAAGGGGCCGCGCGCCCCTCCCCCTCCTAGTCCGAATAGGACAAGGGAAGGGGGGCGGCGCCCCCCCTTTCCTTTTCCCCCTCCTCCTCTTTCTCCCCCTTCTCCTACTCCGAATAGGAAAAAGAGGGAGTCCTACTCCCGATGGGAGTTGGACTCCCCCCTGGCGCGCCAAACCCTGGCCGGCCGCCCCTCCCCTGGCTCCTTTATATACGGGGGCAAGGGGGCACCCTAGAACACACAAGTTGATCATTGAGATCGTTCCTTAGCCGTGTGCGGTGCCCCCCTCCACCATATTCCACCTCGGTCATATCGTTGCAGTGTTTAGGCGAAGCCCTGCGACGGTAGAACATCATCATCGTCATCACGCCGTCGTGCTGACGAAACTCGTCCCCGAAGCTTTGCTGGATCGGAGCCCGGGGAACGTCATCGAGCTGTACGTGTGTCAAGAACTCGGAGGCGCCGGAGTAACGGCGCTTGGATCGGCCGAATCGGGAAGACGTACGACTACTTCCTCTATGTTGCGTCAACGCTTCCGCTTCGGTCTACGAGGGTACGTAGACAACACTCTCCCCTCTCGTTGCTATGCATCACCATGATCTTGCGTGTGCGTAGGAAATTTTTTGAAATTACTACGTTCCCCAACAGTGGCATCTGAGCCTAGGTTTTATGGTTTGATGTTCTGCACGAGTAGAACACAAATGAGTTGTGGACGATACAAGTCATACTGCCTACCAGCATGTCATACTTTGGTTCGGCGGTATTGCTGGATGAAGCGGCCCGGACCGACATTACGTGTACGCTTACGCGAGACTGGTTCTACCGCCGTGCTTTGCACACAGGTGACTGGCGGGTGTCAGTTTCTCCAACTTTAGTTGAACCGAGTATGGCTACGCCCGGTCTTTCCGAAGGTTAAAACGGAGTCTATTTGACAAACTATTGTTGTGGTTTTGATGCGTAGGTGAGATTGGTTCTTGCTTAAGCCCGTAGCAGCCACGTAAAACTTGCAACAAACAAAGTAGAGGACGTCTAACTTGTTTTTGCAGGGCATGTTGTGATGTGATATGGTCAAGACATGATGCTAAATTTTATTGTATGAGATGATCATGTTTTGTAACCGAGTTATCGGCAACCGGCAGGAGCCATACGGTTGTCGCTTTATTGTATGCAATGCAATCGCCCTGTAATGCTTTACTTTATCACTAAGCGGTAGCGATAGTCTTAGAAGCATAAGATTGGCGAGACGACAACGATGCTACGATGGAGATCAAGGTGTCGCGCCGGTGACGATGGTGATCATGAAGGTACTGCGGAGATGGAGATCACAAGCACAAGATGATGATGACCATATGATATCACTTATATTGATTGCATGTGATGTTTATCTTTTTATGCATCTTATCTTGCTTTGATTGACGGTAGCATTATAAGATGATCTCTCACTAAATTGTCAAGAAGTGTTCTCCCCGAGTATGCACCGTTGCCAAAGTTCGTCGTGCCTAGACACCACGTGATGATCGGGTGTAATAAGCTCTACGTCCATCTAAAACGGGTGCAAGCCAGTTTTTGCACACGCAGAATACTCGGGTTATACTTGACGAGCCTAGCATATGCAGATATGGCCTCGGAACACGGAGACCGAAAGGTCGAGCGTGAATCATATAGTAGATATGATCAACATAATGATGTTCACCATTGAGAACTAATCCATTTCACGTGATGATCGGTTATGGTTTAGTTTGATTTGGATCACGTGATCACTTAGAAGATTAGAGGGATGTCTATCTAAGTGGGAGTTCTTAAGTAATATGATTAATTGAACTTAAATTTATCATGAACTTAGTCCCTGATAGTATCTTGCTTGTTTATGTTGATTGTAGATAGATGGCTCGTGCTGTTGTTCCGTTGAATTTTAATGCGTTCCTTGAGAAAGCAAAGTTGAAAGATGATGGTAGCAATTACACGGACTGGGTCCGTAACTTGAGGATTATCCTCATTGCTGCACAGAAGAATTACATCCTGGAAGCACCGCTGGGTGCCAGGCCTGCTGCAGGAGCAACGCCATATGTTATGAACGTCTGGCAGAGCAAAGCTGATGACTACTCGATAGTTCAGTGTGCCATGCTTTACGGCTTAGAACCGGGACTTCAATGACGTTTTGAACACCATGGAGCATATGAGATGTTCCAGGAGTTGAAGTTAATATTCCAACAGAATGCCCGGATTGAGAGATATGAAATCTCCATTAAGTTCTATAGCTGCAAGAGGGAGGAGAATGGTTCTGTCAGTGAGCATATACTCAAAATGTCTGGGTATTATAATCACTTGATTCAACTGGGAGTTAATCTTCCGGATGATTGTGTCATTGACAGAATTCTCCAATCACTTCCACCAAGCTACAAAGGCTTCGTGATGAACTATAATATGCAAGGGATGGATAAAACAATGCCCGAGCTCTTCGCAATGCTAAAGGCTGCGGAGGTAGAAATCAAGAAGGAGCATCAAGTGTTGATGGTCAATAAGACCACTAGTTTCAAGAAAAAGGGCAAAGGGAAGAAGAAGGGGAACTTCAAGAAGAACAGCAAACAAGTTGCTGCTCAAGAGAAGAAACCCAAGTCTGGACCTAAGCCTGAAACTGAGTGCTTCTACTGTAAGTAGACTGGTCACTAGAAGCAGAACTGCCCCAAGTATTTGGCGGACAAGAAGGATGGCAAGGTGAACAAAGGTATATGTGATATACATGTTATTGATGTGTACCTTACTAGAGCTCGCAGTAGCACCTGGGTATTTGATACTGGTTCTGTTGCTAATATTTGCAACTCAAAACCGGGACTACGGATTAAGCGAACACTGGCAAAGGACGAGGTGACGATGCGCGTGGGAAATGGTTCCAAAGTCGATGTGATCGCGGTCGGCACGCTACCTCTACATCTACCTTCGTGATTAGTATTAGACCTGAATAATTGTTATTTGGTGCCAGCGTTGAGCATGAACATTATATCTGGATCTTGTTTGATGCGAGACGGTTATTCATTTAAATCAGAGAATAATGGTTGTTCTATTTATATGAGTAATATCTTTTATGGTCATGCACCCTTGAAGAGTGGTCTATTTTTGATGAATCTCGATAGTAGTGATACACATATTCATAATGTTGAAGCCAAAAGATGCAGAGTTGATAATGATAGTGCAACTTATTTCTGGCACTGCCGTTTAGGTCATATCGGTGTAAAGCGCATGAAGAAACTCCATACTGATGGACTTTTGGAGCCACTTGATTATGAATCACTTGGTACTTGTGAACCGTGCCTCATGGGAAAGATGACTAAAACACCGTTCTCCGGTACTATGGAGAGAGCAACAGATTTGTTGGAAATCATACATACAGATGTATGTGGTCCGATGAATGTTGAGGCTCGTGGCGGATATCGTTATTTTCTCACCTTCACAGATGATTTAAGAAGATATGGGTATATCTACTTAATGAAACACAAGTCTGAAACATTTGAAAAGTTCAAAGAATTTCAGAGTGAAGTTGAAAATCATCGTAACAAGAAAATAAAGTTTCTACGATCTGATCGTGGAGGAGAATATTTGAGTTACGAGTTTGGTCTACATTTGAAACAATGCGGAATAGTTCCGCAACTCACGCCACCCGGAACACCACAACGCAATGGTGTGTCCGAACGTCGTAACCGCACTTTACTTGATATGGTGCGATCTATGATGTCTCTTACTGATTTACCGCTATCGTTTTAGGGTTATGCTTTAGAGACGGCCGCATTCACGTTAAATAGGACACCATCGAAATCCGTTGAGACGACGACTTATGAACTATGGTTTAGCAAGAAACCAAAGTTGTCGTTTCTTAAAGTTTGGGGCTGCGATGCTTATGTGAAAAAGCTTCAACCTGATAAGCTCGAACCCAAATCGGAGAAATGTGTCTTCATAGGATACCCAAAGGAAACTGTTGGGTACACCTTCCACCACAGATCCGAAGGCAAGACATTTGTTCCTAAAAATGGATCCTTTCTAGAGAAGGAGTTTCTCTCGAAAGAAGTGAGTGGGAGGAAAGTAGAACTTGATGAGGTAACTATACCTACTCCCTTATTGGAAAGTAGTGCATTACAGAAATCTGTTTCTGTAACACCTACACCAATTAGTGAGGAAGCTAATGATATTGATCATGAAACTTCAGATCAAGTTACTACAGAACCTCGTAGATCAACCAGAGTAAGATCCGCACCAGAGTGGTACGGCAATCCTGTTCTGGAAGTCATGATACTAGATCATGACGAACCTATGAACTATGAAGAAGCGATGGTGAGCCCAGATTCCGCAAAATGGCTAGAAGCCATGAAATCTGAGATGGGATCCATGTATGATAACAAAGTATGGACTTTGGTTGACTTGCCCGATGTTCGGCAAGCAATAGAGAATAAATGGATCTTTAAGAGAAGACTGACGCTGACGGTAATGTTACTGTCTACAAGCTCGACTTGTCGCAAAAGGTTTTCGACAAGTTCAAGGGATTGACTACGATGAGACCTTCTCACCCGTAGCGATGCTTAAGTCTGTCCGAATCATGTTAGCAATTGCCGCATTTTATGATTATGAAATTTGGCAAATGGATGTAAAGACTGCATTCCTGAATGGATTTCTAGAAGAAGAGTTGTATATGATGCAACCAGAAGGTTTTATCGATCCAAAGGGAGCTAACAAAGTGTGCAAGCTCCAGTGATCCATTTATGGACTGGTGCAAGCCTCTCGGAGTTGGAATAAACGCTTTGATAGTGTGATCAAAGCATTTGGGTTTGTACAGACTTTTGGAGAAGCCTGTATTTACAAGAAAGTGAGTGGGAGCTCTGTAGCATTTCTGATATTATATGTAGATGACATATTACTAATTGGAAATGATATAGAATTTCTGGATAGCATAAAGGGATACTTGAATAAGAGTTTTTCAATGAAAGACCTCGGTGAAGCTGCTTACATATTGGGCATTAAGATCTATAGAGATAGATCAAGACGCTTAATTGGACTTTCACAAAGCACATACCTTGACAAAGTTTTGAAAAAGTTCAAAATGGATCAAGCAAAGAAAGGGTTCTTGCCTGTGTTACAAGGTGTGAAGTTGAGTAAGACTCAATGCCCGACCACTGCAGAAGATAGAGAGAAGATGAAAGATGTTCCATATGCTTCAGCCATAGGCTCTATCATGTATGCAATGCTGTGTACCAGACCTGATGTGTGCCTTGCTATAAGTTTGGCAGGGAGGTACCAAAGTAATCCAGGAGTGGATCACTGGACAGCGGTCAAGAACATCCTGAAGTACCTGAAAAGGACTAAGGAAATGTTTCTCGTATATGGAGGTGACAAAGAGCTCGTCGTAAACGGTTACGTTGATGCAAGCTTTGACACTGATCCGGACGATTCTAAATAGCAAACCGGATACGTATTTACATTAAACGGTGGAGCTGTCAGTTGGTGCAGTTCTAAACAAAGCGTCGTGGCGGGATCTACATGTGAAGCGGAGTACATAGCTGCTTCGGAAGCAGCAAATGAAGGAGTCTGGATGAAGGAATTCATATCCGATCTAGGTGTCATACCTAGTGCATCGGGTCCAATGAAAATCTTTTGTGACAATACTGGTGCAATGGCCTTGGCAAAGGAATCCAGATTTCACAAGAGAACCAAGCACATCAAGAGACGCTTTAATTCCATCCGGGATCTAGTCCAGGTGGGAGACATAGAGATTTGCAAGATACATACGGATCTGAATGTAGCAGACCCGTTGACTAAGCCTCTTCCATGAGCAAAACATGGTCAGCACCAAGACTCCATGGGTGTTAGAATCATTACTGTGTAATCTAGATTATTGACTCTAGTGCAAGTGGGAGACTGAAGGAAATATGCCCTAGAGGAAATAATAAAGTTATTATTTATTTCCTTATATATCATGATAAATGTTTATTATTCATGCTAGAATTGTATTAACCGGAAACATAATACATGTGTGGATATATAGACAAACAGGGTGCCACTAGTATGCCTCTACTTGACTAGCTTGTTAATCAAAGATGGTTAAGTTTCCTAACCATAGACAAGGAGTTGTAATTTGATTAACAAGGTCACATCATTAGTTGAATAATCTGATTGATATGACCCATTCCATTAGCTTAGCACCCGATCGTTTAGTATGTTGCTATTGCTTTCTTCATGACTTATACATGTTCCTATGACTATGAGATTATGCAACTCCCGTTTACCGTAGGAACACTTTGTGTGCCACCAAACGTCACAACGTAACTGGGTGATTATAAAGGTGCACTACAGGTGTCTCCGAAAGTATTTGTTGGGTTGGCGTATTTCGAGATTAGGATTTGTCAATCCGAATGTCGGAGAGGTATCTCAGGGCCTTCTCGGTAATGCACATCACATAAGCCTTGCAAGCATTGCAACTAATAAGTTAGTTGCAAGATGATGTATTACAGAACGAGTAAAGAGACTTGCCGGTAACGAGATTGAACTAGGTATTGGATACCGACGATCGAATCTCGGGCAAGTAACATACCGATGACAAAGGGAACATCGTATATTGTTATGCGGTCTGACCGATAAAGATCTTCGTAGAATGTGTAGGAGCCAATATGGGCATCCAGGTCCCGCTGTTGGTTATTGACCAGAGATTTGTCTCAGTCATGTCTACACTGTTCTCGAACCGTAGGGTCCGCACGCTTAAAGTTACGATGACAGTTATTATGAGTTTATGCATTTTGATGTACCGAAGTTAGTTCGGAGTCCCGGATGTGACCACGGACATGACGAGGAGTCTCGAAATGGTCGAGACATAAAGATCGATATATTGGAAGCCTATATTTGGACATCGGAATGGTTCCGGGTGAAATCGGCATTTTACCGGAGTACCGGGGGGTTACCGGAACCCCCCGGGGGGTTAATGGGCCACTATGGGCCTTAAGGGAGAAGGGAGAAAAGGGGAAGGAAGGTGCAGCGCGCCCCTCCCCCTCCTAGTCCGAATAGGACAAGGGAAGGGGGGCGGCGCCCCCCCTTTCCTTTTCCCCCTCCTCCTCTTTCCCCCCCTTCTCCTACTCCGAATAGGAAAAAGAGGGAGTCCTACTCCCGGTGGGAGTAGGACTCCCCCCTGGCGCGCCAAACCCTGGCCGGCCGCCCCTCCCCCTGGCTCCTTTATATACGGGGGCAAGGGGGCACCCTAGAACACACAAGTTGATCATTGAGATCGTTCCTTAGCCATGTGCGG
>NC_041383.1:33360796-33363057 GCF_002162155.2 Triticum dicoccoides
GTTGCGTCAACGCTTCCGCTTCGGTCTACGAGGGTACGTAGACAACACTCTCCCCTCTCATTGCTATGGATCACCATGATCTTGCGTGTGCGTAGGAAATTTTTTCAAATTACTACGTTCCCCAACAAACAGCAACTTCCGACTCAAGTTCACTCGGAGCACTGGACCATGTTCTTCGATGGATCTAAGATGCTGAATGGTTCCAGTGCTGGGGTAGTATTAGTTTCCCCCCGAGGAGATAAGCTCAGATATGTTCTCCAGATTCACTTCGATTCCTCCAATAACGAAGCAGAATATGAAGCACTTTTGTATGGGTTGCGCATGGCCATTTCACTCGGCGTCCATCGCCTCATGGTCTATGGCGACTCAGATTTGGTGGTTAATCAGGTGATGAAGGAGTGGGACGTCAGAAGTCCAGCTATGACTAGTTATTGCAATGCAGTGAGAAAGTTAGAGAAGAAATTCGAGGGGTTAGAGCTTCATCACATCCCCCGACTAAAAAATCAAGCAGCTGATGATTTGGCAAAGATAGGCTCCAAGAGAGAAGCCATTCCCAGCAATGTGTTTTTGGAGCACATCCACTCGCCGTCAGTCTAGGAAGATCCTTTTACAGATGAAGCCCCGCAGCCAAAGAGCGCCACGGATCCGACTGAAGTCGAAATTCCAGCAGTGGTCGACCTAACCATGGAAGTCTTGGCAATCACCCCTGACTGGACGATACCGTACATCGCGTATATCCTGAGGAAAGAACTCCCGGAGGACGAGGAAGAGGCTCGACAGATCGTCCGTCGATCCAAGGCGTTTACAGTCATAAAGGGACAGTTGTATAGAGAAAGCGCGACTGGAGTCGGTCAGAAGTGTATAACACCAGAAGAAGGTCAGATAATCCTTGATGATATCCACTCGGGAACCTGTGGTCACCATGCGTCCTCTTGGACCATTGTGGCTAAAGCGTACCGAGCGGGATTCTACTGGCCAAGAGCAAATGAAATGGCAAAAGAGATAGTCGACAAGTGAGAAGGGTGCCAGTTCTACTCCAATATGTCGCACAAACCTGAATCAGCCCTGAAGACCATTCCACTCGTCTGGCCTTTCTCTGTTTGGGGACTGAATATGGTTGGACCATTGAGAACGGGCAGGAGCGGTTTCACACATGTGCTTGTGGCAGTCGACAAGTTCACCAAATGGATTGAAGCTAAGCCTATCAAGAATCTTGATGCTTGCACTGCCATCAGTTTCATCAGGGAGTTAACATTCAGATATGGAGTCCCGCATAGCATCATCACTGACAATGGATCGAACTTTGATTCAGACAAGTTCAGAGCTTTTTGCGCCTCTCAAGGCACACGAGTCGACTACGCGTCGGTCGCCCACCCCCAGTCGAACGGACAAGCGGAAAGGGAAAATGGTCTGATTCTGAAAGGGCTGAAACCTTGGCTGATGCATGATCTCAAGCACACAGCAGGAGCATGGATCGACGAGCTTCCGTCAGTTCTTTGGGGATTGAGGACCACCCCGAATCGGTCGACTGGAAGAACCCCGTTCTTTCTGGTCTACGGAGCGGAAGCAGTCTTGCCGAGTGATCTGCTTCACAACGCACCCCGAGTCGAGCTCTACTCTGAAGAGGAAGTAGAACAAGCCCGACAGGATGCAGTCGACCTCTTGGAAGAAGAAAGAGAAATGGCTATGATACGATCGACCATTTATCAACAAGACTTGCGTCGATTCAATGCCAGAAATGTGAAGTGTCGAGCCTTCCAAGAAGGAGATTTGGTCCTCCGAGTGGATCAACAGAAACCACACAAGCTCGCTCCTACTTGGGAAGGCCCCTTCATCGTCACCAGAGTCCTACACAATGGAGCATATCACCTTTACAATGTCGATCGCCAGATTGATGATCCTCGAGCTTGGAATGCGGAACTGCTCTGCCACTTTTACACTTGAATTCTCACTCGGATGAGATGTAATAACAGAAACTTCTGTAGTCTATTTTTCAAAGACAAGAGTGTTACAATTTTTCCAGTAATTGTTGTTGCTTTTGTTTGCTTGTGAAATCCCCCAGTGGGTGGCTTAGCTGCGAATCCGTTTCGCTGAAGTCTATAAGAAAAATCCTACCGAGTGGTGAGCCAGTCTCCCACTCGGGGGCTTAGCTGCGAACCCGTTTTGCCTAAGTATTTGAAAATCCTACCGAGTGATGAGCCAGCCTCCCACTCGGGGGCTTAGCTGCAGTCCAGTACTCGCCTAAGTATTTGAAAATCCTA
>NC_041383.1:33363773-33364616 GCF_002162155.2 Triticum dicoccoides
CTCCTACTCCGAATAGGAAAAAGAGGGAGTCCTACTCCCGGTGGGAGTAGGACTCCCCCCTGGCGCGCCAAACCCTGGCCGGCCGCCCCTCCCCCTGGCTCCTTTATATACGGGGGCAAGGGGGCACCCTAGAACACACAAGTTGATCATTGAGATCGTTCCTTAGCCATGTGCGGTGCCCCCCTCCACCATATTCCACCTCGGTCATATCGTTGCAGTGTTTAGGCGAAGCCCTGCGACGGTAGAACATCATCATCGTCATCACGCCGTCGTGCTGACGAAACTCGTCCCCGAAGCTTTGCTGGATCGGAGCCCGGGGAACGTCATCGAGCTGTACGTGTGTCAAGAACTCGGAGGCGCCGGAGTAACGGCGCTTGGATCGGTCGGATCGGGAAGACGTACAACTACTTCCTCTACGTTGCGTCAACGCTTCCGCTTCGGTCTACGAGGGTACGTAGACAACACTCTCCCCTCTCATTGCTATGGATCACCATGATCTTGCGTGTGCGTAGGAAATTTTTTCAAATTACTACGTTCCCCAACAAACAGCAACTTCCGACTCAAGTTCACTCGGAGCACTGGACCATGTTCTTCGATGGATCTAAGATGCTGAATGGTTCCAGTGCTGGGGTAGTATTAGTTTCCCCCCGAGGAGATAAGCTCAGATATGTTCTCCAGATTCACTTCGATTCCTCCAATAACGAAGCAGAATATGAAGCACTTTTGTATGGGTTGCGCATGGCCATTTCACTCGGCGTCCATCGCCTCATGGTCTATGGCGACTCAGATTTGGTGGTTAATCAGGTGATGAAGGAGTGGGACGTCAGAAGTCCAGCTATGACT
>NC_041383.1:33366965-33367384 GCF_002162155.2 Triticum dicoccoides
TGAGCCAGCCTCCCACTCGGGGGCTTAGCTGCAGTCCAGTACTCGCCTAAGTATTTGAAAATCCTACCGAGTGGTGAGCCAGCCTCCCACTCGGGGGCTTAGCTGCAGTCCAGTACTCGCCTAAGTATTTAAAATCCTACCGAGTGGAGAGCAAACGTCCCACTCAGAGGCTTAGCTGCAATCCAGTACTCGCCTAAGTGTTTAAAATCCTACCGAGTGGAGAGCAAACCTCCCACTCGGAGGCTTAGCTGCAGTCCAGTACTCGCCTAAGTGTTTAAAATCCTACCGAGTGGAGAGCAAACGTCCCACTCGGGGGCTTAGCTGCAGTCTTGTACTCGACTAAGTGTTTAAAATCCTACCGAGTGGAGAGCAAACCTCCCACTCGGAGGCTTAGCTGCAGTACAGTACTCGCCTAAGTG
>NC_041383.1:33367746-33368934 GCF_002162155.2 Triticum dicoccoides
TTTAAAATCCTACCGAGTCGAGAGCAAACCTCCCACTCGGGGGCTTAGCTACAGTCCAGTACTCGCCTAAGTGTTTAAAATCCTACCGAGTGGAGAGCGAACCTCCCACTCGGAGGCTTAGCTGCAGTCCAGAACTCGCCTAAGTGTTTAAAATCCTACCGAGTGGAGAGCAAACCTCCCACTCCGGGGCTTAGCTGCAGTCCAGTACTCGCCTAAGTGTTTAAAATCCTACCGAGAGGAGAGCAAACCTCCCACTCGAGGGCTTAGCTGCAGTCCAGTACTCGCCTAAGTATTCAAATTCCTACCGAGTGGAGAGCAAACCTCTCACTCGGAGGCTTAGCTGCAGTCTAGTACTCGCCTAAGTATGGAACAAATCCTAATTCGTAAGGACGACGAGGTGCAAGTTGACTGTTACCTTCTCCTTCGGAGCTGCACCACAAATACAAGGTTATTTCGAGTGAGGAACAGTTTCCACTCGACAGATAATTCATGAAGATATTCAATGATAAATCAAGTTCGGATAAGACCCAAAGGTCCCAGACCGCAGATCAAAGTACTCGAGCCTTCAGCTCGACACAGTTTAACGGTTACAAAATCCACTCGGCATTCTGAGGCAAATTTAAAGTGAAGCATAAAAGTCTTATTCCTCAGGCGGAGGACTGGAAGGAGCGACGAACTCGTCCAAGTCGATCACATCTGCAATGCGAGTGGCAGCAGCAATGAAAGTCTCCATGAAGTCTTGAAAGTTGTGCTTCCTGGTATTGGCAACTTGGATAGCAGCCAACTTTTCCTCTCGCGCCTCCTTGCAGTGAACGCGGACCAGGGATAACCATCAGGCTATACACCCGCATCTATTGACATAGTTCATTTTTCCTTTTTATTTCGTTCTTCAACTCCGCTTATTATTTTTCTTTTTCCTTCATCAATTTTGTTTTCTTTATTGCGCCGTTTTTTAAAGTTCGTGAGATATTTTCTTTAAATTTGTGAACTTTTTTTGAAAATCCATGAACTTTTTTGAAATTCGATGATTTTTTTTTTTCAAATTCTATAATTTTTTTTTAAATTTTGATGAACTTTTTCCGAATTGGATGTACTTTTTTCAAATTTGTTGAACTTTTTTTGAATTCGATGAACTTTTTTCAAAATTGATGACCTTTTTCCATATTTTGAACTACTTTTTCGATGAAC
>NC_041383.1:33368944-33373245 GCF_002162155.2 Triticum dicoccoides
AATTCTATGAACGTTTTTAAAAATTGAACTTTTATTTCAAATCTATGATTTTTCTTTTTCATTTGTATGTTTTCTTTTTTGAAATGATTTATATGGTACATAATATATGTGAATGCTGTTTTTTAGGAGTATTGATGTTAATGCTGTACTAGGAGGAGTATTAAATAGCTTGGGTTTTTATTGTAGACAGCAACGTGGTCCTGGTGGAGTGGTTTGCTGCGCTGTTTCTTTCGGCCGGGTACACTCGTTCGTTGGTTAGAGTCCAACAACCTGCAAATATTTTTCTCCCACGATCGTTTTTAGAGGAGGCTGTTGGGCCGGCCCGCTACGCGAGCGCCGCGAACCCTAAGCGGCGCAGAAGGCCACGCCGGATGATTTCTAGCACTCGCCAACAACTCGGGGGATCGAAGCTGCATCGCTTGCTGGGCAGTCCCCACGCAAAACGCTGGTTCCTTTAGTCCCATATCGGCTAGCGAGGTTGAGCGGGACCAGCTTATAAGCCCCGTGCTGCTACTTAAGTTGTCCCTTCGGAGACACCCGGTGATTGGATGATATAAAAATTGCATGTTGGTTGCGTGCATCAGGATGACCGCTGGTAGCATCTTTTTTCAATTTTTGGCACCTTCAAAAGTAAACGGCCTCCGCTCGAGCTTCTCGCACAAACCCTCTATTTTATTTATTGATTGTTCTAAAAATTAGTTCTTATTTTTAGATTCAAAATTTTCGGATTTCACGTGTCGTCTTTTCAGCCCCTTACGTATACTAGTACTTTTATTGAAAGGTTCTCATATTTTCATTTTCATCTTTTTTCTGATCCATACCACTACCATCTTTTTGTTGATTACGAGTTTAACTGATTTTATAGAAAAGTCCTTAGAGTTCTTATTTTCATATTTTCAGATCCAAAATTTTATGATTTCACGCTCCATCTTTTCAGCCCCTCACGTATACTGCAATTTTTATAGAATGGTCCTTATAATTTTTTATTCAGTTATCTGTGGATGCACGATTAACATTTTTTTTACCATTCTTATTTTCAGATCCAAAATTATAGGAATTTTTTACCGTTCTTAATCCAAAATTTTAGGAATTCCACGCGCTATCTTTTCAGCCCCTCACGTATACTACTATTTTTGTCGAAAGGTCCTCATATTTTCATTTTCATCTTTTCATATCCTTACCCCTACCAACTTTTTGGTGATTACAGTCTTTTTGCCCCTCACGAGTTCAACTGATTTTACAAAAAGTCCTTATAGTTCTCATTTCCATTTTTTCAGATCCAAATTTTAGGATTTCACGCCCCATTTTTTTCAGCTGCTCACCTATACTACTACTTTTATTGAAAGGTCCTCATAATTTTTTATTCAGTTATCTGAGGATGCACGACGCTCATTTCTATTCAGGTCTCCTCCTTCTGGACGGTTCATACATTTTTCTTTTCTTTTCGAAACGACAAGATTCATGCATTCATTAAGAAAAGAGTTGCTTGGTTAATTAGACCATATATATATACAATATAGTGCCTCACTTTATCGAGATGCCACTTTGATGACTCTACCATGGTTGCCTCCAGCGTGCGTGAGCAGAGCATGAACTATAATCTCCCAACAGTTCAAAACATGACTAGGAAAATAAATGATTGCTATAACAAGCACATCCCTGTACTGACTTCTCCGTCGCAAGGTTCAGAGTGGACATCCCTGTACTGACCTCTCTGTCGTAAGGTTCAGAGGAGAGACATAGATATCCTTCTATTGGTCGGGCTCGGGGCTGCATCATTATTCATAGCTCCCCGAGTCACCATAGAAGTTGCATCCACCGACCACTCAATCTTGCCCGGGGGCTACTTCAGCGTACACAATACCTGCGCGACTTTGGGTGTCAACACAGGCTAACAACCACCACATGTCTTTCATTTGCGTTTGCGACCTCATGCGCAAGCCAGACTCAAACGGGGCTCCCTACATCACAAAATCAGAGCTCACGGCATGGTTGATCGGGGGTCATTGTCAAGGCAAAAGTGGACGACGCTCCATACTAAACAAAATAAAAATAAAACAAATGCATTCACAAAAGCAAAAAGACATACACTATATCAGGCAACCTGTCAAGAGTCATTTACATCTTCCACAAACCGCCTTGAGATTGTTTGCAGTTCGCAGGCGCTAGCGACGTACTCAGCCGCTCCAGCGACCTCCTCAAAGTTGCTCTTTATCTCGCGCTCGCCAGGGTCTCCCGGACAAGGGGACCGAGCGCCATCGTGGAATAGCGGGATCTCATGCCGGCCAACACCTAGCGGGCTCCTTCATAAGCATCAGACACTTGCTAGTCCAGCAAATGGACAGGAGCTCGCTACAACAATTCCACCGCGCCTTCAAGATCGCCCCAGAGGTCAGGGGGCAAATCCTAAACGCGGCTCGTTGCGTCTGTTTCTTCGATTTTCACAAACCGGCGCACACCTGTGCGGCATGCTGGGTCGGCCCGCCTTGCATTTTTTCCATTCAAATCCGAAGCAAAAAAAGGGTGTGCACACGGGGATTCAAACTCATTATCTTCTTTTATTTTTTCACTAGGTCGCGAGAGCTTTAGAACCCATATAATTTTTTATTTTTAAACAAGGACCTTTTTTTTCTTCAAAACCGGTGAACTTATTTTCGAAAATTCACGAACTTTTTCCAGATTCATGGACTATTTTCAAATTCGGTGAACTTTTTTCAAGTTTCTTAACTTTTCTTACAAAATCGATTGAATTTTTTTCAATTTTGTGAACCTTTTATGTAATTTGACAAAAAAAAATCACTGAATTTTATGAAAGTTCCTTCAAATTCGGTAAACCTCTTTAAAATTCTATGTACTTATCTAGAAATCAGTAAACTTTTTTTTAAATTAATGAACTTTTTTTCAAATTCATGAACTATTTTTGAAAATTTGAACTATTTTCAAAATTGGTGACTTTTCCAAATTTGATCAACTTTTTTCAAATTTGATCAACTTTTTTGAAATTTGATGATTTTTTCAAATTCCATGAACTTCGTTCAGAATCACTGATTTTTTTGTAATCCATGAATTTTTTTTGAAAGGTTCAAATAAATAAAAAAATCAAAGCTGTACAATACTCGATACATGTGCAATAAATTGTACGGCTATAAATGTTCTTAATTAATTCGCCATTCAGTTGGTCACTAGCATGTTATTAGGTCAGGTGGTGTGACGGCATGAGTTCGATCCACGAATAGAAGCACTTCATTAAAGTTTTGCTCGGCCGGCCCAGTAACATCGCCGTCGGGCGCCATTGAGCCGAACCGGTGCTCTCGGTTAGGAGCTCCCGGCCTCATGAACATTATTGAGTAACAATAAAGTGTGTTTAGACTCAAAAAAAATAAAAAAGGTTAGGAGATCCCAGAGGTCAGGGTCGTCCCACCACCACAGTGTCTCGACGGCCTTGCCAAGCGCGACATGCATTCGCGGAAGAAATTTGGCCATGTATGTATGTATGTATGGGCCAACGCTACAAGTTGCGGTGGAGACGGACTCGGACCGGCCGAACGACGCTTGTAACTAGCCCGTGGGCTCATCGGCCTTGTGCTTGTAATTAATAAGCATCGTACTGCCTGTGGAAGGAAACAAGGCAAGAAGAAGCAAACGGCGAAGCCCAAGATTCCACCGCCGCCGCTGCCGACAGCTCTAATATTGTTAGAAAGATGCCGGCCCTCGGTCTCAGGCCGCCATCGATGGGCCCCCTTATGGGTCCCGTCCGGGCGTCGTCGCCGGCATCGGGGGAGGTGGCCACTACTAGGAAAAGGCTTATACATAGAAGTTTATCAGTAGCGTGTGTTTTGGAGCCAACGCTACTGATAATTACCAGTAGCGTGTGTTACAAACCGCGCTACTGATACAACTTAGCAGCAGCGTTGGTTTCTAGAGGGCACGCTACTGGTAAGTTAACCACACCACACCCCCCGGCCAAAAAAGTAGCAGCGTTCGTACTCTAACAAGCGCTACTGTTAAGAATATAGCAGTAGCGTCGGGCCACCAGGAAGCGCTACTCCTACTTCTTCTATGTGTAATCTTTTAGTAGTAGCGTGTTTTTTGAGCAAGCGCTATAGATAGTTTTATGTACCAGTAGATATTTTGGCTGGCACACATAGCAGTAGCGCGCTTTGGTGCCCCGCGCTACTGCTATGGTCGCCAGCCAAAATATCTGCCACCTTCCCCCCCCCCCTCTTCTTCCCCCTTTCTTTCTCCCCATCCCTCTTGCACTTGCTTGTTCTTCAATGCTCCCCCCTCTTCTTTGACCCTCC
>NC_041383.1:33373445-33397729 GCF_002162155.2 Triticum dicoccoides
TATATATATATATATATATATATATATATATATATATATATATATATATATATATATATATATGGGTGATATGAGAATATATATACCGAATTGTGTGTGGCATGATTTGAGCTTCCTACATTGTGTATTTGATGAAATAATGTGGGTGACATGAGTTGCCTATGTTTTGCCGAATTGTCGATTCAATTCCGTTTCGGCGAATTTCGGGCATGCAAGCTCAATATGTCCTATGTATAGGGAAGGTCATGCCGAATTTTTATATGAATTTGATCCGTGCATGCATATATACGTGGTTATAATATTTGCTCCACCCGCAGGTGATCATGAAGGTCAATGGAAGGATGGTGGAAAGATACTGGCAATCCGCTGTGGATGACATGTATGAAAAAAGACTGAGGGATGTTTTATGTCCGTGTGGAAAATGCGAAGGAAGAGTCAGGCTCGACCCCTTTAAGGGTGGTAAGTTTAAGGCGCACATGCTCATGCATGGTTTCATGCATGGCCATACTCGGTGGATAAGTGAAGAAGAAGATGATGATGATGATGATGAGGACGTCGACGGGGCAGGAAATAACGACATGCGGCCACCAGACGAAGAGATGACCGATTATGTGCCTGAAGAGGAACACGGCCTCGGAAATGTCAATGATGAAGAGGCAGTTCAAGGCGGAGAAGACGCGGACACGCCACCGTCTTCGTCGCTACTAAGTTCAGCCATGCTGGACCCGCATGTTCGAGACCTGCTTTGCAAGAAGACGACTAGCGACAGAGCTGCTTCTAGAGAGGAGGCCAAACTGGCGCAACTGGAGGTAGACTCGACGACTCCTTTGTATGATTGTTGCAATAATCCCGAGGTGACCCGCTTGAGTTTCACACTAGAACTTCTAAAGATGAAGGCAAAAAACACATGGACAGATACAAGTCTAGATGAGCTTCTGATGTACCTAAAGAAGGTTCTTCCCGCGTGAAGCCTGTGTCCTACTAGTGTCGAGGAGGCAAAGAAAATCGTGTGCCCTCTTGATCTGCCACATATTAGATATCACGCATGCATCAATGAATATCGGAACGAGCACGCGGAAAAAACCATCTATCCAAAGTGCAATGCTTCACGATATAAAAAGGTCCGAAAGAAAGATCCACAGAAAGCTGTATTGTACTTTCCGATCACTCCGCGTCTACAGCGGTATTTCGTAGATCCTAAGGAAGCAAAGATTATGCGCTGGAACGCGGAGAGGGTGAAGTTAGATGACGGAGATGAACCGAAGCTGAGACACCTCACAGATGCTAGCCAGTGGAGAGCATTAAATGCTGAATTTGAATTTTTCGCAAATGATACAAGGAACATCGTGCTTGGCGCTAGTAGTGATGGCATGAATCCATTTGGCAACCAGAACACCAATCATAGCACATGGCCCGTGTTTGTATTGATGTACAACCTCCCCCCTAGTTATGCACGAAGGAAAAATACATACACATGGCTATGCTTATTCAAGGGCCGAGACAACCGGGAAATGATATAAATCTGTATCTCGGGTTACTGAAAGAGGAGTTACAGACCTTATGGACAACGCCGGCCAAGACATGGGATGCAAGCAAAGGAGAGTATTTCTACATGAGAGCGTGCTGATCACGACGGTGCAGGACTATCTCGGTTATGGCTATCTCTCCAGCCAGGTGTGCCATGGATATTGCGGATGCACGAGGTTCATGGATGATACAACTTCTCTGCAGCTATCGAAAGACGGCGGGTCTTCGAAAATCGTGTACATGGGGCATCGAAGATGGCTCGAGAAGGATGACCCATGGAGAAAGCATGGAGATCTATTCAATGGTAAGGCTGAGCATCGAGGTCCTCCACGTAAGTGTAGCGGTGCAGAAATATATGAGTTATTGAAGAACTGGGAAGAGTGCCCCTCGTTGGGCGATGTCTACTACACAACCTTCTCCTTGTAGACGTTGTTGGGCCTGCAAGTGCACAGGTTTGTAGGACAGTAGCAAATTTCCCTCAAGTGGATGACCTAAGGTTTATCAATCCGCGGGAGGCGTAGGATGAAGATGGTCTCTCTCAAACAACCCTGCAACCAAATAACAAAGAGTCTCTTGTGTCCCCAACACACCCAATACAATGGTAAATTGTATAGGTGCACTAGTTCGGCGAAGAGATGGTGATTCAAGTGCAATATGGATGGTAGATAAAGGTTTTTGTAAACTGAAAATATAAAAACAGCAAGGTAACAAGTGGTAAAAGTGAGCGTAAACGGTATTGCAATGATAGGAAACAAGGCCTAGGGTTCATACTTTCACTAGTGCAAGTTCTCTCAACAATAATAACATAGATAGATCATATAACAATCCCTCAACATGCAACAAAGAGTCACTCCGAAGCCACTAATAGCGGAGAACAAACGTAGAGATTATGGTAGGGTACGAAACCACCACAAAGCTATTCTTTTGGATCGATCTATAAAAGAGTTCGTACTAGAATAACACCTTAAGATACAAATCAACCAAAACCCTAATGTCACCTAGATACTCCATTGTCACCTCAAGTATCCGTGGGCATGATTATACGATATGCATCACACAATCTCAGATTTATCCAACCAATATGCAAGTACTTCAAAGAGTGCCCCAAAGTTTCTACCGGAGAGTCAAGAACGTGTGCCAACCCCTATGCATAGGTTCCCAATGTCACGAAACCCGCAAGTTGATCACCAAGACATACATCAAGTGTTCTCATAAAAGACTCAATCCGATAAGATAACTTCAAAGGGGAAACTCAATTCATCACAAGAGAGTAGAGGGGGAGAAACATCATAAGATCCAACTACAATAGCAAAGCTCGGGATACATCAAGATCGTGCCATAGATGGAACACGAGAGAGAACACGAGAGAGAGAGAGAGAGGGATCAAACACATAGCTACTAGTACATACCCTCAGCCCCGAGGGAGAACTACTCCCTCCTCGTCATGGAGAGCACCGGGATGATGAAGATGGCCACCGGAGATGAATCCCCCCTCCGGCAGGGTGCCGGAAAGGGGTCCCGATTGGTTTTTGGTGGTTCTGGAGGCTTGCGGCGGCGGAACTCTCGATCTAATCTCTGTTCTGGAAGTTTTAGGGTACGTAGGTATATATGGGTGAAAGGAGTACATCGGTGGAGCTACGGGGGCCCCACGAGGCAGGGGGGCACGCCCAGGGGGGAGGGGCGCGCCCCCCACCCTCGTGGGCAGCCCGAGAATCCCCTGACGTGCACTCCAAGCCCAACAGATTGGTTTCCTTCCAAAATTAACTTCTCCAGTTGATTTCGTTCCGTTTTGACTCCGTCTGATATTCCTTTTCCTCGAAATACTAAAATAGGCATAAAACAACAAATCTGGGCCGGGCCTCCGATTAATAGGTTAGTCCCAAAAATAATATAGAAGTGTATAATAAAGCCCATAATCATTAAAAACACATAGTAATATAGCATGAATGCTTCATAAATTATAGATACGTTGGAGACGTATCACTGGGAAAGACGAAGAAAAAGGCGCCGGAGCCCCTGCTGAAGATATGGAAGACGAGATCTGTTTTCTGGGACTTGGAATACTGGCCCATACTCGACACGCCTCATAGCCTTGATCAAATGCATATCACAAAAAATATCCTTGAGAGTTTGCTTGGAACATTGATGAACATGCCGGAGAGGACCAAGGACGGGCCGAAGGCAAGAAAAGACTTGGAATTTTTGAAAATCAGGAAAGATCTCCAAATGCCCAGTAAAAGGTCGTCAGAGGAGACCGAGACGGAGACGAAGACGGAAGATAGGGGCAAAAAAGTAAACAAGAAGGAAGAACAATATTGCCCCCCCCCCTCTTGCTACACCTTAGATCCGAAGGAGGTTGATCAATTGTTCAAGTGCCTTGCCGGAATCAAAGTTAGTTCCGGATACTGTGGGAAGATAAGCAGATATCTGGACACTAAGAAAAAAAGGTTCAGTGGGATGAAGTCTCACAACTGTCATGTGATGATGACGCAGTTACTCCTGGTTGCACTTAGAGGGATTATGGAGACAAATGTGCGTGAGACACTTACTGACCTATGCTGCTTTTTTGATGCTATCTCTCGAAAGTCGATCAGTGTGAAGCAACTCCATAGGATACAGGAAGAGATCACTGTCATACTGAATGAGCTAGAGATGTACTTCCGCCCGCCAGGGGCGAGCCCACGTTAGCCCAGCAGGTAGCACAGGACACCGGGTGAAAATCTCTCTTACCTTATAAATATAGAGCCCATGTACAATGGGACACCCCTAAATTTCCTACAAGGACACCCGTACATCCAGGCTCCATCCAACATAGCGCAAGTGCAGCCCAGTGCCCCAGGCCCCAGCCTAGGTTGAAAGTCACGGAGGCCCAGTCCAGCCTTTCCAGGGATGCGAGCAGTACATCGATCGATCGATACTGCCTTCGGCCGGCCCTTCTCCTCGCCTGTTCATCTGCTCGACTGTGCTTCGTGCCCTTCCTATTTCGCCTCTATACTCGCCACCTATCGGCAGATTGCGGCAAGTCGCCGAATCAATGAAGAAAAGAAGGCATAGGTACCCTGCATCAGACCCCCAATTTGATGTGCCTCAGCCTCAGCCTCTATTTATAAATCTTGATCTAATTATTGCTTTGTTTCCCTAACCCTAGGGAATTAGGGGTACTGGATAATACTAGAGATTTTGACTGTATTGGGTAATTGGACTATTTGAGATAATTGTGCAACCAGTGGAGACGGCTGGAAGCACCGACACCATGTCAAGTATGTTTTATATGAAAAGTATTAATATTATGTATGTACACATGATTCATAGTTCTTTTCTTTCATGCAAATTTTAATTATCTGAATAAATTACAAATTTCAGGAGAGTCTCAGTTCATGGAAAGGTTTCTAAAAAAGAGGAGAACCTCGGTGAAAGATGAAAATGTTGGTCCATCACACGAAAATAATGATGCCTCCACACATGAACCTAGTTCTGCTAATACTACAAGAAATTCCTTTGAAATTGAAGAGCTCAATTGGGAAGAAGAAATTCAATTTGATCCAGGTAAAAGGAGAAGCATAGATGAGTACCATCCAAATCAGAGAGATATGGTAAGAAGGAAGTATTTGGCCAATGGCCCTTCTCAACCTCGTACTGCTGATTTTGAAGTGACAGAAATATGTGGTAAAGAAAGAAGGTTTGTTCGGGAATGGTTTGATGAGTTTGAGAGCTGGCTTGATTATAGTGAGTCCAAACGAAAAGCATATTGTTTTTCTTGTTTCTTGTTTAGACCGCGCAAGAAGAAAGAAGCTGGATATGATGCATTTGTTGCAAATGGTTGGTCAAGTTGGAATAAGAAATATAGATTAAGGGAGCATGTAGGAGACATCAATAGTGCTCACAACCAAGCAAAAAAAGATTGTGATGCTTTGCTGAAACAAAAGCAACACATTTATGTTGCTCTAAACAACCAAAGTAACGCCGAGAGGAATGCTTATTGTACTCGAATAAATGCCTAAATTGATGTTACTAGAGTGTTACTGAAGCAACGGTTGCCTTTCCGTGGCCACGATGAGTCTGACGAGTCTCTCAATAAAGGCACTTTCAAGGAATTTCATGCTTATACAGCAGAGCAGAATCCAGAGGTAAGAAAAGTTGTGGCCCATAATGTTGGGGAACGTAGTAATTTCAAAAATTTCCTACGCACACGCAAGATCATGGTGATGCATAGCAACGAGAGGGGAGAGTGTTGTCTATGTACCCTCGTAGACCGAAGCGGAAGCGTTGACGCAACATAGAGGAAGTAGTCGTACGTCTTCCTGATCCGACCGATCCAAGCGCCGTTAGTCCGGTGCCTCCGAGTTCTTAACACACGTACAACTCGATGACGTTCCCCGGGCTCCGATCCAGCAAAGCTTCGGGGAGGAGTTCCGTCAGCACGACGGTGTGGTGATGATCTTGATGTACTACCGACGCAGGGCTTCGCCTAAGCACCGCAACGATATGACCGAGGTGGAATATGGTGGAGGGGGGCACCGCACACGGCTAAGGAGCGATCACGAAGATCAACTTGTGTGTCTATGGGGTGCCCCTGCCCCCGTATATAAAGGACTGGAGGAGGGGGAGGGCCGGCCCTCTCTATGGCGCGCCCTAGGGGAGTCCTACTCCCACCGGGAGTAGGATTCCCCTTTTCCTAGTAGAACTAGGAAACCCTTCCATGTAGTAGGAGTAGGAGAGAAGGAAAGGGAAGAGAGAAGGAGAAGGAAGGAAGGGGGCGCCCCCCCTCCCTAGTCCAATTCGGACTAGTCCAAGGGGAGGGGTGCGGCCACCCTTTTGGCCCTTTCTCTCCTTTCCCGTATGGCCCAATGAGGCCCAATACGAATTCCCGTAACTCTCTGGTACTCCGAAAAATACCCGAATCACTCGGAACCTTTCCGAACTCCGAATATAGTCGTCCAATATATCGATCTTTACGTCTTGACCATTTCGAGACTCCTCGTCATGTCCCCGATCTCATCCGGGACTCCGAACTCCTTCGGTACATCAAAACTCATAAACTCATAATATAACTGTCATCGAAACCTTAAGCGTGCGGACCCTACGGTTCGAGAACAATGTAGACATGACCGAGACACGTCTCCGGTCAATAACCAATAGCGGAACCTGGATGCTCATATTGGCTCCCACATATTCTACGAAGATCTTTATCGGTCAGACCGCATAACAACATACGTTGTTCCCTTTGTCATTGGTATGTTACTTGCCCGAGATTCGATCGTCGGTATCCAATACCTAGTTCAATCTTGTTACCGGCAAGTCTCTTTACTCGTTCCGTAATACATCATCTCGCAACTAACTCATTAGTTGCAATGCTTGCAAGGCTTATGTGATGTGCATTACCGAGAGGACCCAGAGATACCTCTCCGACAATCGGAGTGACAAATCCTAATCTCGAAATACGCCAACCCAACATCTACCTTTGGAGACACCTGTAGAGCTCCTTTATAATCACCCAGTTACGTTGTGACGTTTGGTAGCACACAAAGTGTTCCTCCGGCAAACGGGAGTTGCATAATCTCATAGTCATAGGAACATGTATAAGTCATGAAGAAAGCAATAGCATCATACTAAACGATCGGGTGCTAAGCTAATGAAATGGGTCATGTCAATCAGATCATTCATCTAATGATGTGATCCCATTAATCAAATAACAACTCTTTTGTTCATGGTCAGGAAACATAACCATCTTTGATTAATGAGCTGGTCAAGTAGAGGCATACTAGTGACACTCTGTTTTGTCTATGTATTCACACATGTATTATGTTTCTGGTTAATACAATTCTAGCATGAATAATAAACATTTATCATGAAATAAGGAAATAAATAATAACTTTATTATTGCCTCTAGGGCATATTTCCTTCACATAATGCTCCAGGTAATAATCAGTTAACTTCTTCAAAGATTCAGAAGGACATAGTTGAATGTTTTGCAAAGGAGATATTGCATTCTGTTCTTCGGGAAATTGGCAATGATGTATTTTCTTTGGTGGTTGATGAGTCAAGGTATGTGGCTGGTAAAGAGCAAATGGCGGTGGTGTTGCGGTATGTTGGTAAATGTGGAAGTGCCATAGAGACATTAGTTGGCCTTACTCATGTGAAGGAGACAACTTCCAAGTATCTCAAGTCTGCCGTTGATGATTTATTTGCAGAATATAAGTTAAGTTTCAAGAAAGTTAGAGGGCAAGGATATGACGGTGCGAGCAATATGCGAGGTGAGTTTAATGGCTTGCAATCCTTAATCATGAGAGAGAATAGCACAACATATTATGTTCACTGTTTTGCACATCAGCTTCAGTTAGTTGTTGTGGCTGTTGTTCGGAAGCACAAATGCATCGGTAATTTTTTTGATATGATCTCAATCTTGCTGAATGTGGTCTCTTGATCTTCAAAGAGAAAGGACTTGATTCGAGACAAATATAAAGAACAAGTGTGTGAAGCTTTAGGTTGTGGACTACTAAAAAGTGGTACAGGATTAAATCAAGAACTAGCTCTTCAAAGACCCAGAGACACTCGATGGAGTTCTCACTATAGAAATCTTAAGAGTTTGATTAATATGTTCCCTACAGTTGTCAAAGTGCTAGAATATGTGGAAGAAGAAGACAGGGATGACACAAATAGAAGGCAGGCATGTGGTCTTCTTGTTTATTTCTAGTCTTTTGATTTTGTGTTCTACTTACAACTTATGACAACTATGTTGATAATCACAAACACATTATCATTGGCCCTACGACGCAAGAATCAGGACATTGTGAATGCCATAAATTGTGTGAATTCAACCAAAGCCTCCTTGAATCTAAGGGGAAATGGATGGGAATCTATCCTACAAGAAGCATCTGTATTTTGTGACAAGCATGACATTTCCAAGTTGGAAATGGAAGACCAATATGTGAATCCAAAGAAGCCACGGCAAAAAATAGGTATCACTAATAGGCATCATTATGAAGTGGATTGTTTTAATGATGTTATTGATTGGCTGCTTCAAGAACTTGATAATCTCTTCAATGAGAAAAATTCAGAACTACTTGTTTGCTCAACGGCTTTGAGCCCAAATGAATCATTTCGTGATTTCAACTTAGAGCATTTGATGAGTCTAGCTAAACTTTATCCAAAAGGTTTCGATGATGGAGAACTGAGGGACCTTAGACATTGATGAAGCCATGTACCTAGGGTAGGGGCATGGACCTGTCCTAAGTGCCCTACCCAAGGACATCCCTAGGAGAAGTCACCTTTCAATCGACTTGGAGGTATCCCACTCGACGGATTCAAGGCACTCGACCATGAAGCTATCACTCGACCATGAAGCCAACCACTCGACTGCTAGGAGATCTAAAGTCACTTCGCATGCAAACGGTTGGTCATTTAGTAGCTTTTATGGTCATCATAGCACTTTATTAGGGGCGTTACCAGTAACGCCCAGCCATAATGTACTTTAAACCCTGCATTACCGAGGGCTGGAGGGGCCTGGCGAACTCTATATAAGCCACCCCCTCCTCAGTGTCAGGGGTTCGCACCTCTGTTACTCATACGCACATAGTTCAATCGACCGCCTCCGGGCACCGAGACGTAGGGCTATTACTTCCTCCGAGAAGGGCCTGAACTCGTAAACCTCGTGTGCTTACAACTCCTCCATAGCTAAGATCTAGCCTGTCCATTCATACCCCCTACATTACTGTCAGAGTTAGAACCACGACAGTTGGCGCCCACCGTGGGGCTGGAGTCTTAGCGCCTAGTTGGAGAAGTTTCAATTTTTTCGATCTCTTTGATCATGGTTTCGGGCGGAGTTTTGGTGGAGGGCCGCGAGATCCGTCTCGGCGCGCTCATGTTCATCGCCGACGACTCCGCTTGGCTTCAGGAAGCTCCACTCGACGTTGACGCGCTCCCCGTCCGCCGGGCGACGCACTTTCACGCATGCGTCCGTGGTGTCCTTCTACGACAGCCGTCGACCCAGTATCGGTCGGTTCCTGTGGCGTCCTCCCGCTCTGTCTCTCGCCGGCGCAAGCGCTCCAGTCGGTCGAGGCTTCAGAGGTGGGTGAAGCATGCAGTGGCCGGCCAGTCGGCCACCCCACAAGTCGCGGCGATCGAGCCCGATGAATCACTCTACGGCATGTTCGACCTGTCGACTGGCTCCGCAGAGACCGCGTTTTGGTAATCGATGGACCACGCAGTCCTCCCGGTTTCCCCCGCACCGATGGAGGCGCAGGGGGAGCGACCCGTCGCATCCCCATGAGGAGTATCTCCCCGAGCCTCTCACATCGTTGCAGAGGGAGGAACTTCGTCGCCGGAACATGGATGCACTTCACACTCCTATAGTTGGAGAAACCCCTGAGGCCCGTGCCTTGGAGGATGCGCGCTTAGCTAACTTGGCTGAGCGCACTCGACTGGAGAACCTCCAGCAAGCACCCGATGAGCGGGCGCGTCAACGGGTTCTAGACTCCAGTCGATGTCATCTCTTTCCGCCCCCGCAGGTATATCAAACTCTGATTAAAAATTCGGCAGCTGCAGCCCGTATAGCAGAGTCAATTCAGCCCTCCCAGTCAGAGGCTGGCAGAGGCTTGTTGCAAATCAGAGCGTTGCTCCGGGCAGCAGGAGACCAGAATTCCGCTGTTTCCCAGTCGCGGAACAGGATCCATAGCCGATCCGTTGCAGCAGACACAGTCCAGTTGGCTCACAGCCCAAGATCGCCCCGAGGCGAGAGGGACGTGGAGACCGGCGTGATCAGCAAAAGGAATGAGCAGTATGATCACCGATTCGATCGTGACGATCAACGTCGAGTACCCACCCCTCCCCCGAGGAGTGGATCGTATGTGCCTCGACAACAAGATGACAGACACCCTCATAGTGTTGGGCGGAGGACTCTTGTTGACCCTAGAGAACCAGGCTTTGATGCGAGATCTATTCTCGTTCATGGTTTGGTCGACAGGAACAGGGCTCACCGAGAAGGTCACGGCAGGGATGCGCCCACCAGTAGCAGAGTACATGTCTCAGGGCCAGAGTGTTTCAGTCGAGCCATCAGAGCCTCTGTGATTCCTCCCAACTTCAGGTTGGCGACAAGAGTTAGTAAGTTCACTGGTGAGTCCAAGCCCGATACTTGGCTCGAAGACTACTGAGTGGTTGTCCAGATTGGCGGTAGCAATGATGAGGTGGCCATGAAGCACCTACCCCTTATGTTAGAGGGCTCGGCCAGAGCGTGGCTAAATCAGTTAGCACCCAGCAGCATTTACACTTGGGAGGATCTCTCCCGAGTGTTTGTCACAACATTTGAGGGAACATGCAAGCGGCCTGCAGGTCTCACGGAACTGGGGTCTTGCGTGTAGAAACCGAATGAAACTCTGAGGGATTACATCCAGAGGTGGATTACATTGCATCACACCGTTGAAAATGTGCCAGATCATCAAGCAGTTTGTTCCTTTAACGAAGGCGTTAAGAACAGAGAATTGAATATGAAATTCGGTCGAACCGCAGAAATGTCTCTGAATCAGATGATGGAGATCGCCACCAAATACGCTAATGGTGAAGATGAGGAGCGACTCCGGAGTGGCAAGCATAAGTCAGTCGCCCAGGAAACCGGAGGAAATTCCAGTCGGAAACAGAAGCGAAAAGTCGAGCCAGCTGCTCCTGGAGAGGCCCTGGCCATAACCCAAGGAAAGTTTAAGGGAAAACCCAAAGGACCTTAGAACCCCAAGAAAGTTAAAGACCAAGATGGAAATGATGTTTTGGATCTGCCGTGTCACATCCACACCAAGAAAGATGAAGAGGGTAATCTCATTTACCCAAAGCATACCACTCGACAGTGTCGGCTCCTGATCGAGCAATTCCAGGGCAAACAGTCCAAAGATAAAGAGAAGGAGTCAGATAAAGTTGAGGACAAGGAAGATAGTGATGGATACCCCCAGGTCAATTCCACCTTGATGATTTTTGCTGATGTTGAAAGCAAAAGTCGACTGAAAGTTATCAACCGTGAAGTGAATATGGTTGCTCAGGCGACACCCAGTTATCTGAAGTGGTCTCAGACTGTCATCACATTCGACCAGTCTGATCACCCTACGCATATTGCCAACCGTGGGAGGCAAGCTTTGGTGGTCGACCCAGTTGTTGAAGACACTCGACTGACCAAGGTCCTGATGGATGGTGGTAGTGGTTTGAACAGACTGTATGCAGAGACATTGAAAGGGATGGGCATTCCGATGTCCAGACTCAGCACCAGCAACATGAGTTTCCATGGGGTCATCCCTGGGAAGAAAGCCGAGTCACTCGGCCAAATTGCTCTTGATGTGGTTTTCGGTGATTCCAAGAATTACCGCAAGGAAAAGTTAACATTCGAAGTTGTGGATTTCCAGAGTGCTTATCACGCTATTTTAGGCAGGCCAGCTTATGCACACTTCATGGCTCGACCATGTTATGTGTATCTCAAATTGAAGATGCCCGGTCCCAAAGGTGTGATCACTATTACGGGCAATCGGAAGAAGGCAGAAGAGTGTTTTCAGAAAGGCTCAAAGATTGCTGATGCTCAGATGGCAGTGGTCGAGCTGCAAGATTATCAGAATACTGCATATCCGAGTGAGTTGCTGCGAGCCAAGAAGCCTGCTTCAGAATCAGCTTTTCAGTCGTCCGGTGAAACGAAGCCAGGTCACATTCACCCGACCGATCCCAATGCTGCTCCGACTCATATTTCAACAACACTCAACTCCAAATAGGAAGAAGCGCTCATCCAGTTCCTCTGTGACAACTGGGACATCTTCGCATGGAAACCTTCTGACATGCCTGGAGTTCCCAGGGGGCTGGCTGAGCACCGTCTACGAGTCGACCCAAAAGCTAAACCTGTCAAAGAACATCTTCGATGGTCCGCCATCCAGAAGAGAAAGGCCATTGGCGAGGAGGTGGCTCGGCTCCTAGCAGCGGAGTTTATCCGAGAGATTTACCACTCCGAGTGGCTCGCCAATGTTGTCATGGTCCCCAAAAAGGACAAGTCACTTCGCATGTGCATTGACTTTAAGCATGTCAATCGGGCCTGCCCGAAAGATCATTTTCCTCTCCCCCGCATCGACCAGATAGTCGACTCGACTGCGGGATGCGAGTGTTTGTCTTTTCTAGACGCCTATTCTGGGTACCATCAGATCCGTCTGTACGGGCCCGACGAGATCAAAACAGATTTCATCACTCCATTCGGGTGCTTCTGTTATGTCACCATGCCATTCGGCCTCAAGAATGCCGGAGCCACGTTCATGAGGATGATTCAGAAATGTTTGCTCACTCAAATCAGTCGGAATGTGGAAACATACATGGATGATATTGTGGTCAAGTCACGGAAGGGTTCCGACCTGCTGACTGACCTTGCTGAAACCTTTGCCAATCTCAGGAGGTATGATATCAAGCTCAACCCATCAAAATGCACATTCGGAGTTCCAGGTGGAAAGTTACTTGGTTTTCTCGTTTCCGAACGGGGAATCGACGCCAATCCAGAAAAGGTTGGAACTATACTCCGGATGAAGCGTGTTGTGCGTGTGCACGATGTCCAGAAACTTACAGGTTGCTTGGCCGCTTTAAGTCGATTCATCTCTCGCCTCGGTGAAAAGGCATTGCCTCCTTACCAACTGATGAAGAAGTCAGACAAGTTCGAGTGGACTCCAGAAGCTGATGCAGCGTTTGCAGATCTCAAAGCCCTGCTCTCCACCCAGCCGGTGGTTGCTGCCCCAATTAGCAAAGAGCCTTTGCTGCTTTACATTGCAACCACAGGACAAGTTGTCAGTACAGTACTTACGGTCGAGCGGGAAGAAGAAGGAAAGGCCTTCAAAGTTCAACGTCTAGTATATTATGTTTCTGAAGTTTTGACTCCATCAAAGCAAAGATATCCTCATTACCAGAAGCTTGTATATGGGATTTATATGACCACGAATAAGGTTGCACATTACTTCTCTGATCATTCCATTACAGTCGTCAGCGACGCCCCGCTGTCAGTGATTTTGCACAACAGAGATGCAACTGGTCGAGTGGCAAAATGGGCGATTGAACTTCTTCCCCTAGATATCAAGTTTGAGGCAAAGAAAGCTATCAAGTCCCAAGCAATTGCAGATTTCATCGCCGAGTGGATTGAACAGTGAAGGAAATATGCCCTAGAGGCAATAATAAAGTTATTATTTATTTCCTTATATATCATGATAAATGTTTATTATTCATGCTAGAATTGTATTAACCGGAAACATAATACATGTGTGGATATATAGACAAACAGAGTGTCACTAGTATGCCTCTACTTGACTAGCTTGTTAATCAAAGATGGTTAAGTTTCCTAACCATAGACAAGGAGTTGTTATTTGATTAACAAGGTCACATCATTAGTTGAATGATCTGATTGATATGACCCATTCCATTAGCTTAGCACCTGATCGTTTAGTATGTTGCTATTGCTTTCTTCATGACATATACATGTTCCTATGACTATGAGATTATGCAACTCCCGTTTACCGTAGGAACACTTTGTGTGCCACCAAACGTCACAACGTAACTGGGTGATTATAAAGGTAAACTACAGGTGTCTCCGAAAGTATTTGTTGGGTTGGCGTATTTCGAGATTAGGATTTGTCTCTCCAAATGTCGGAGAGGTATCTCAGGGCCTTCTCGGTAATGCATATCACATAAGCCTTGCAAGCATTGCAACTAATAAGTTAGTTGCAAGATGATGTATTACAGAACGAGTCAAGAGACTTGCCGGTAACGAGATTGAACTAGGTATTGGATACCGACGATCGAATCTCGGGCAAGTGACATACCGATGACAAAGGGAACACGTATATTGTTATGCGGTCTGACCGATAAAGATCTTCATAGAATGTGTAGGAGCCAATATGGGCATCCAGGTCCCGCTGTTGGTTATTGACCAGATATTTGTCTCAGTCATGTCTACACTGTTCTCGAACCGTAGGGTCCGCACGCTTAAAGTTTATGCATTTTGATGTACCGAAATTAGTTCGGAGTCCCGGATGTGATCATGGACATGACGAGGAGTCTCAAAATGGTCGAGACATAAAGATCGATATATTGGAAGCCTATATTTGGACATCGGAATGGTTCCGGGTGAAATCGGCATTTTACCGGAGTACCGGGGGGTTACCGGAACCCCCCGGGGGGTTAATGGGCCACTATGGGCCTTAAGGGAGAAGGGAGAAAAGGGGAAGGAAGGGGCCACGCGCCCCTCCCCCTCCTAGTCCGAATAGGACAAGGGAAGGGGGGCGGCGCCCCCCTTTGCTTTTCCCCCTCCTCCTCTTTCCCCCCCTTCTCCTACTCCGAATAGGAAAAAGAGGGAGTCCTACTCCCGGTGGGAGTAGGACTCCCCCCTGGCGCGCCAAACCCTGGCCGGCCGCCCCTCCCCCTGGCTCCTTTATATACGGGGGCAAGGGGGCACCCTCGAACACACAAGTTGATCATTGAGATCGTTCCTTAGCCATGTGCGGTGCCCCCCTCCACCATATTCCACCTCGGTCATATCGTTGCAGTGTTTAGGCGAAGCCCTGCGACGGTAGAACATCATCATCGTCATCACGCCGTCGTGCTGACGAAACTCGTCCCCGAAGCTTTGCTGGATCGGAGCCCGGGGAACGTCATCGAGCTGTACGTGTGTCAAGAACTCGGAGGCGCCGGAGTAACGGCGCTTGGATCGGTCGGATCGGGAAGACGTACGACTACTTCCTCTACGTTGCGTCAACACTTCCGCTTCGGTCTACGAGGGTACATAGACAACACTCTCCCCTCCTGTTGCTATGCATCACCATGATCTTGCGTGTGCGTAGGAATTTTTTTGAAATTACTACGTTCCCCAACAGTGGCATCCGAGCCTAGGTTTTATGGTTTGATGTTCTGCACGAGTAGAACACAAGTGAGTTGTGGACGATACAAGTCATACTGCCTACCAGCATGTCATACTTTGGTTCGGCGGTATTGTTGGATGAAGCGGCCCGGACCGACATTACGCGTACGCTTACGCGAGACTGGTTCTACCGCCGTGCTTTGCACACAGGTGGCTGGCGGGTGTCAGTTTCTCCAACTTTAGTTGAACCGAGTATGGCTACGCCCGGTCTTTCCGAACTATCGTTGTGGTTTTGATGCGTAGGTGAGATTGGTTCTTGCTTAAGCCCGTAGCAGCCACGTAAAACTTGCAACAAACAAAGTAGAGGACGTCTAACTTGTTTTTGCAGGGCATGTTGTGATGTGATATGGTCAAGACATGATGCTAAATTTTATTGTATGAGATGATCATGTTTTGTAACCGAGTTATCGGCAACCGGCAGGAGCCATACGGTTGTCGCTTTATTGTATGCAATGCAATCGCCTTGTAATGCTTTACTTTATCACTAAGCGGTAGCGATAGTCGTAGAAGCATAAGATTGGCGAGACGACAACGATGCTACGATGGAGATCAAGGTGTCGCGCCGGTGACGATGGTGATCATGAAGGTGCTGCGGAGATGGAGATCACAAGCACAAGATGATGATGACCATATGATATCGCTTATATTGATTGCATGTGATGTTTATCTTTTTATGCATCTTATCTTGCTTTGATTGACGGTAGCATTATAAGATGATCTCTCACTAAATTATCAAGAAGTGTTCTCCCCGAGTATGCACCGTTGCCAAAGTTCGTCGTGCCCAGACCCCACGTGATGATCGGGTGTGATAAGCTCTACGTCCATCTACAACGGGTGCAAGCCAGTTTTTGCACACGCAGAATACTCGGGTTATACTTGACGAGCCTAGCATATGCAGATATGGCCTCGGAACACGGAGACCGAAAGGTCGAGCGTGAATCATATAGTAGATATGATCAACATAATGATGTTCACCATTGAGAACTAATCCATTTCACGTGATGATCGGTTATGGTTTAGTTTGATTTGGATCACGTGATCACTTAGAAGATTAGAGGGATGTCTATCTAAGTGGGAGTTCTTAAGTAATATGATTAATTGAACTTAAATTTATCATGAACTTAGTCCCTGATAGTATCTTGCTTGTTTATGTTGATTGTAGATAGATGGCTCGTGCTGTTGTTCCGTTGAATTTTAATGCGTTCCTTGAGAAAGCAAAGTTGAAAGATGACGGTAGCAATTACATGGACTGGGTCCGTAACTTGAGGATTATCCTCATTGCTGCACAGAAGAATTACGTCCTGGAAGCACCGCTGGGTGCCAGGCCTGCTGCAGGAGCAACGCCATATGTTATGAACGTCTGGCAGAGCAAAGCTGATGACTACTCGATAGTTCAGTGTGCCATGCTTTACGGCTTAGAACCGGGACTTCAATGTCAGGACCCCGACTCGATGTCACATCGATCTAGCCGGTAACACTTCATATCACTTTGCGGCCTCACGCACGGTATCCCCACGGGTGTCGTCTTACCTTTTCCCGGGACCGTTTGCGCCTTTTGGCTCACGTATATGATAGTGTCGCTAGCATCCATATGATAAAGAGCCCGGGCTGACATGACTAGTCGTAAACCCAAAGTGGCACAGACTTACAGGGACAGGCATCCATGACCCAGCTTCGAACGTGTCGGTCATCAGCAAGTGGGTCCGGGCTGTAGCACTGGGCTAGCAGGACTCCGGTAAACCGGGCTGTAGCGGGCTAACAGGACTCCGGTACTCAAAGCGTGACATTTCCCCGAAGGGACAGACACAGGAACGAAGAAGGACACATGCCGGCCAGCCTAGGTGTTCCAGAGCAGTAGCAAGCTACCATGGCTCAGCGGTAACACTAGGAGACATTTCCCGGTAAGAGAGGCTACTAAAGATAACAACTAGATAGTCAGATCCCACACATACCAAGCATTTCAATCATACACACAATATGCTCGATATGTGCAAATACAACGAAGCATCACAACATGACTCTATGACACAAGTACTTTATTTAAGGCTCAGTGAGCCATACATAACATACACAAAGGTACGGGTCTCACGACCCCACATACAAGTCATACAGTCATACAAACCAGCAGCGGAAGTAACTTGTCTGAGTACAGACAACTAGTAAAATAAAAGAGGCTTGGAAAGCCTAGCTATACTACGTGGTCCTTCACAAGCTCAGGGTCACCACCTGGGTCTTTAGCCTACTCGTTGATGTCAACGTCTACATAGAACCCATCAGAAGGGGTTGCAGCGTCTTCTGTAAAAATGTAGATTATAGCAACATGAGTACAAAGGTACTCAGCAAGACTTACATCAGATCCTACATACATGCTTAGTATCAAGAAGGGTTGGTGGAGTTATTGCAGCAAGCCAGCTTTGACTCTTGGCTAGACTATCCTACGAAACTCCAACTTGAAATGGTTTTGCGCACATGAGTCCACTACTCACCAATTCAATACACTACCGAGGATCCGCCTCCGTCTTCCTACGGAAGAGCCATCCTCGGCACTCACACTTATCTTGAGGCTTTTAGTAGTTTCCATTTACTTGTCTATGAACTGTATAGGCAACCAAGTAGTCCTTTACCGCGGACGCGGCTATTCGAATAGATCATGTTAACCCTGCAGGGGGTACTTCTTCATACACGCTCTCACCACTTACCGTCGTTTACACGACATGTACTCGGCAACCTTCAAGCGGAAGCCCAACGTGGGTGTCGGCCACGACCTACCTAATCACCTAAGCCTCCAGTCCAGGTTTATCGCCTATTCAGGTTCCATCCGCAGGGAGTCCGGCCGAGGTTTCCCATACGGCCCCGAACGATGTGAACAGGGTTCCCGAGATACCTAACGGGTATTCGGTACACCCGGCCACGTACCTACTACGGTCAGCGCTGTCCACGGCCTCCAGTAGGCTACAAACACCAGAAACTACTTGCAACTCCTGGACGGAGAACTAGGGTGAATAAGAAGTCGAGAGGGTCCATTGGTTTCGGGCCCAATGCATGGTAGTAGCTGATTCTTAAATCACACATACAGATCTCAGTGCTTAAGGTCGGCTTCAATGAAACAACCCACCATGTACTCCTACATGGCCTCTCATCGATACCTTTACCAAATCGTGTTCACCACACCACTCTCATTACCGACATAATCATTTCACTCTAGCCCATCACCCAGATGAACCAGACCTGACACGACTCTAAGCATAGCAGGCATAGCAAGGTAGGAACAACACATACATATGGCTCAATCAACTCCTACACATGCTAGTGGGTTTCATCTAGTTACTGTGGCAATGACAGGTCATGCAGAGGAAATGGGTTCAACTACCGTAGCACACAGCAGTTTGAATCGTGTTGTCTTAATGCAGTAAAAGAGAGCAGGAGCGAGAACATGGGATTGTATCGATATGATCAAATGGTTGGTTGCTTGCCTGATGGTTCGATGCACGGATACGGTTCTTCGTTAGGGTAGTCACGGTACTCCTCGGGGACAGATCCTGTCGTAAAGGATAACGATACACAGGCATCACCAAACAATGTGCAACAATATGATGCATGCATGAAACATGGCAATATGAGTGTGTTGGGCTAATGCAACTAAAGCTACCAACGCTGTCAGGACCCCGACTCGATGTCACATCGATCTAGCTGGTAACACCTCATATCACTTTGCGGCCTCACGCACGGTATCCCCACGGGTGTCGTCTTACCTTTTCCCGGGACCGTTTGCGCCTTTTGGCTCGCGTATATGAAAGTGTCGCTAGCATCCATATGATAAAGAGCCCGGGCTGACATGACTAGTCGTAAACCCAAAGTGGCACAGACTTACAGGGACAGGCATCCATGACCCAGCTTCGAACATGTCGGTCATCAGCAAGTGGGTCCGGGCTGTAGCACTGGGCTAGCAGGACTCCGGTAAACCGGGCTGTAGCGGGCTAACAGGACTCCGGTACTCAAAGCGTGACATTTCCCCGAAGGGACAGACACAGGAACGAAGAAGGACACATGCCGGCCAGCCTAAGTGTTCCAGAGCAGTAGCAAGCTACCATGGCTCAGCGGTAGCACTAGGAGACATTTCCCGGTAAGAGAGGCTACTAAAGATAAACAACTAGATAGTCAGATCCCACACATACCAAGCATTTCAATCATACACACAATATGCTCGATATGTGCAAATACAACGAAGCATCACAACATGACTCTATGACACAAGTACTTTATTTAAGGCTCAGTGAGCCATACATAACATACACAAAGGTACGGGTCTCACGACCCCACTTACAAGTCATACAGTCATACAAACCAGCAGCGGAAGTAACTTGTCTGAGTACAGACAACTAGTAAAACAAAAGAGGCTTGGAAAGCCTCTATACTACGTGGTCCTTCACAAGCTCAGGGTCACCACCTGGGTCCTTAGCCTACTCGTTGATGTCAACGTCTACATAGAACCCATCAGAAGGGGTTGCAGCGTCTTCTGTAAAAATGTAGATTATAGCAACATGAGTACAAAGGTACTCAGCAAGACTTACATCAGATCCTACATACATGCATAGTATCAAGAAGGGTTGGTGGAGTTATTGCAGCAAGCCAGCTTTGACTCTTGGCTAGGCTATCCTACGATACTCCAACTTGAAATGATTTTGCGCACACGAGTCCACTACTCACCAATTCAATACACTACCGAGGATCCACCTCCGTCTACCTACGGAAGAGCCATCCTCGGCACTCACACTTATCTTGAGGCTTTTAACAGTTTCCATTTACTTGTGTATGAACTGTATAGGCAACCAAGTAGTCCTTTACCGCGGACGCGGCTATTCGAATAGATCATGTTAACCCTGCAGGGGGTACTTCTTCATACACGCTCTCACCACTTACCGTCGTTTACACGACATGTACTCGGCAACCTTCAAGCGGAAGCCCAACGTGGGTGTCGGCCATGACCTACCTAATCACCTAAGCCTCCAGTCCAGGTTTATCGCCTATCCAGGTTCCATCCGCAGGGAGTCCGGCCGAGGTTTCCCATACGGCCCCGAACAATGTGAACAGGGTTCCCGAGATACCTAACGGGTATTCGGTACACCCGGCCACGTACCTACCGCATCACAGCCCACCCCTACGGTCAGCGCTGTCCACGGCCTCCAGTAGGCTACAAACACCAGAAACTACTTGCAACTCCTGGACGGAGAACTAGGGTGAATAAGAAGCCGAGAGGGTCCATTGGTTTCGGGCCCAATGCATGGTAGTAGCTGATTCTTAAATCACACATACAGATCTCAGTGCTTAAGGTCGGCTTCAATGAAACAACCCACCATGTACTCCTACATGGCCTCTCATCGATACCTTCACCAAATCGTGTTCACCACACCACTCTCATTACCGACATAATCATTTCACTCCAGCCCATCACCCCGATGAACCAGACCTGACACGACTCTAAGCATAGCAGGCGTAGCAAGGTAGGAACAACACATACATATGGCTCAAGCAACTCCTACACATGCTAGTGGGTTTCATCTAGTTACTGTGGCAATGACAGGTCATGCAGAGGAAATGGGTTCAACTACCGTAGCACACAGCAGTTTGAATCGCGTTGTCTTAATGCAGTAAAAGAGAGCAGGAGCGAGAACATGGATTGTATCAATATGATCAAACGGTTGGTTGCTTGCCTGATGGTTCGATGCACTGATATGGTTCTTCGTTAGGGTAATCACGGTACTCCTCGGGGGCAGAACCTGTCGCAAGGACATCGATACACAACCATCACCAAACAATGTGCAACAATATGATGCATGCATGAAACATGGCAATATGAGTGTGTTGGGCTAATGCAACTAAGAACAGAGGGGTTTGAACAAATTTGAATCAAGGATTCAAATTTTAAGTTCAAATATGGTCTTTTAAAGTGCTTTTCCTTGTTCTGCTTAAAACATCAATTTAACTTGTTTGATCATGCATGAAAATAGTACAGATGGATAGATTGGATTTTTCTGATCATTTTTCATATATAATTTGTCCAATTTGGAGTTACAGAATAAAAGTTATGAATTTTTGAAGTTTAAATAATATTCTGGAATTTCCTGATTTAATTTAAATTCAGAAAATCAATTACTGCGTCAGCCTGACGTCAGTGTGACGTCAGCAGGTCAACGGAACTGGTCCAGGTCAAACCTGACAGTGGGTCCCGCATGTCAGGGTGATTATTTTAATTAAAATTTAATTAAAACAAATCCTGTTTAATTAACAGGGCTGGGCCCCACCTGTCACTGACTCAGGGGAGTCAACCAGGGCCCACCCGTGGTCAAAGTCAAAGTCGGCTGCCGGCGTTTAGCCGCCGGCGAGCCCGACGCGGCGGCGGGAGTGGTTTTGGCCATTTCGGCCACCAGAGGGGCCGCGGAGACCACCGGAGTGGAGCTGAGGACAAACCGCAGCTCTTGGCGGAGTCCGTTGGGGTCGGGGTGGCCGGAGTCGACGGCGGCGAGCTCGGCTGCGGCCGCCGGGGTTCGGTCGTGCACGGGAACGGGGTTGGAGCTCGAAGTCGAGCGAGGCGAGGCGCTAGGGATGCTCTACGGGGTCTTGCGAACTCGTTGGACTCGCCGGGGTGACCAAATGGTCACCGGAGCTGCGTCGACGACGAGCTCGGCGACGGCGGAGGTTCGGCCGTGGTGGGGAGGAGGCTATGGTGGGGAAACGAGGGGGAGGAGAGGGGGAAACGGTGGCGTAGCTCACCGCGGTTGCAGTGGGCGTCGAAGTGGGCTCGGGGACGCTCTGGAGACGGCGAATCGACGGCGACGGTGGTCGGAGCCCGAAGAGGGGAACGGCGACGTGGCGGCGATGCAGGGCTTCCGGGGAGCTGTGGAGCGGTGGGGAGGAAGAGGGAGTCGAGGCGGAGCTCCTGAGCTAGTCGGGGGAGCGAGGGGTGGTCGGAGATGGCTGCTATGGCGAACGGCGGCGAGTGTGGTGTTCGGCCGTGTGAGAGAGAGAGCGAGGGAGAGGAGAGGAGAGCCGGGGGAGAGTGAGAGAGAGCAGGGGGAGAGGCGTGGCGTCGTCCAGGGCATCGAGCGAGGAGGGGAGGGCAGGCAAGCAGGCGAGCAGGTGGCGTGGCGCGGTGGCGCGCGCGCGCGCCGGCCACACTCCCCTCCCTCTGTCGGGACGAAGACGACAGAGGAGGGAGGTGGGCTGGGCCGGCTGCCGGCTGGGCCAGCCAGCTGGCTGGGCCGCACAGTGGAGGAGCCCAGGTAAGCTCCTCCTGTTATATATTTCTGTTTTTTTTAATTTCTGACATTTGTTTTGATTTAAAAAATATATTAAATCATTTATTTAACTTATGCTAATTTTTGCAGGAGCTATTTATATTATTCCAGAGCTCTTTTATAATTGGCATAATATTTGGGCATATATTAATATATATAATTAATATATTTCCAATGCAAATATTTATGCATTAATTCCAAATGCCCAAAATAAATGTCCATGAGCCACTAAAAATATTGGTTTGATTTTTATCTCTGTCCAATATTTTCAGAGAGCAACATGAGCATTTTCTTGGACCCTTTTGGAGGATTTTTTTATTTGGGTCATTTTCAAAATGGTTCTGAGGGTTTCACAGATCCCCATTTCAAGTTTCTGATGAAAGAGTAAACATGATGCAACACTCTAATGCATGACTTGCTAGGGTGTGACAACTCACCCCCACTCAAAAGAATCTCGTCCCGAGATTTGGGTTCCTCCGGGAAGAAGGCGGGATACTCGAGTCGAAGACGATCCTCCCTTTCCCAGGTTGCTTCATCCTCAGAATGGTGCGACCATTGAACCTTGAGAAACTTGATATTATGACGTCGAGTGGTACGCTCGGCCTGATCGAGGATACGAACGGGGTACTCTCGATATGTAAGATTATCTTGGAGATCAAGCGTTTCGTGGTCCACTCCACGGATAGGATCCGAGAAGCAACGCCTGAGTTGAGAAACGTGGAAGACGTCGTGAATTCTGGAGAGGTGCGGAGGTAGTTCCAACTGGTAGGCAACTTCTCCTCGTTTGGCAAGAATGCGAAAAGGTCCAATGTAATGAGGAGCCAATTTGCCTTTGATACCAAAACGATGGGTTCCCTTCAGAGGGGTGACCCGAAGATAAGCCTTCTCGTCAACCTCGAAAGTCATAGCCTTATGTTTTCGGTCATATTGACTCTTTTGACGAGATTGGGCTGTTTTCAACTTTTCACGAACGATACGAACTTGCTCTTCTGCTTCCTGAATCATATCCGGGCCAAAAAATTGTCTTTCCCCGGTCTCTGACCAGTTAAGGGGTGTTCGACATCGTCGTCCATAGAGAACTTCAAAAGGGGCTTTACCCAAGCTAGATTGATAGCTGTTGTTGTAAGCGAATTCGGCAAATGGAAGGCACTTCTCCCAGTCCATTCCGAATGAGATAACAGAGGCTCGAAGCATGTCTTCTAGAATTTGGTTGACGCGTTCCACTTGACCACTTGACTGAGGGTGGAAAGCGGTGCTAAAGGAGAGACGGGTTCCCATAGCATTTTGGAAACTTTCCCAAAATCGAGAGGTGAAAAGACTTCCTCGATCCGAGTTAATTTCCAAAGGGACACCATGGAGGGACACTATTCGGGAGATATATAAGTCTGCCAGTTGACTAGCGGTTATACTCTCTCGAACAGGTAGGAAATGGGCTACTTTGGAAAGACGATCGACCACGACGAAAATAGCATTATTCCCTCTCTTGGTCCTGGGAAAACCGGTAATGAAATCCATACCAATTTTATCCCATTTCCATTCAGGAATAGCTAAGGGTTGAA
>NC_041383.1:33398228-33408378 GCF_002162155.2 Triticum dicoccoides
CCTCCATAGCCTGGAAGTTCAACATGATCATCCGGAAACAGACGGTCTCGCGGAGCTTGTGGACCATAGGGGCTAGGATGAGGCCTTGGACCAACAAACGGTGGCCTGCGGGGACCGCGAGGTGGGGTGATGCCTCCTACATCACGCCAAACCATCACGTCTGGCAGAGCAGATCTCACAGGATAGAGATCGCGCATATCTGAATATCCAGCTTGCACCGCCGGTGCGAACCGAGTCAAAGTGGCCCAGTGGTCAGCACGGGTGTTGAAGAGCTCTAGCCTTAAGGCCCGATTTTCACGGTCCTTATCCTCGAGCATCTCAGCAGTGGTGCGAGTCCGTGAATCCTCCTGAGTGGGGTCAGCATAGATAGCCTGGAGATACCCTTGTGCTCCCGGAAGTGATCCTGGCATATACCGGAAATCAGAGTCCCGAAATAGGCCAGATCTGACCCGCATAATGGTCATCATAGAGTAGGCGGCGTCCTGCACAGCCATCTCGATAGTAACCCCGAGTCCATAGGAGCAGTGAAGAGGCTCGGTGGATCCAGGATAAGATGGAAATATCCTGACAGTGCAGAGATACTGGCTTTGATTAAAGTCTCGGAATTGCTCTTCGACCGTGTACTCGGGATACCAGCGGTATCCAGCCTCAGTCATTACCCTGACCAACTTAGCAGTATGGCCGGGTACATCTAGGCATCGAGTCAGGCGAACCACTTGATTGAGGTCGCGAGTGGCCATCTGAAAGCACAATCATAATGCAAAGGCATTAGAATTTCTAGCAAAATTTCGGCAGCATAACAGCTGTAAATGCTCAAAAAGGTTTTGAGACATTTGACAAGGATTCCGTACACACTCATCATCATCATATCAAAGTTCTGAAACCATTCTGGCAACATAATGTGGTAGTAGAACTGAACTAGGCTTGTATCCATCAAACTTATAAGGTACTACTGATTAGTAACACGTGATCCTGATAGAGAGAACATATCCTAATTCCTTAACCCCCGGTGGAAGAATGGACTGACTCAGATCAGAAAGTCATAAGGTATAAGGAGTAAAATGAGCCTTACGTTCCAACCCACAAACAATTCCCCTACATATAACTAAAGAATTTCTAGACTCAACATCGACCAGTTTGGCTTGGAGAACCTACAGGCAGTCCTGCTCTGATGCCAACGCTGTCAGGACCCCGACTCGATGTCACATCGATCTAGCCGGTAACACTTCATATCACTTTGCGGCCTCACACACGGTATCCCCACGGGTGTCGTCTTACCTTTTCCCGGGACCGTTTGCGCCTTTTGGCTCACGTATATGATAGTGTCGCTAGCATCCATATGATAAAGAGCCCGGGCTGACATGACTAGTCGTAAACCCAAAGTGGCACAGACTTACAGGGACAGGCATCCATGACCCAGCTTCGAACATGTCGGTCATCAGCAAGTGGGTCCGGGCTGTAGCACTGGGCTAGCAGGACTCCAGTAAAGCGGGCTGTAGCGGGCTAACAGGACTCCGGTACTCAAAGCGTGACATTTCCCCGAAGGGACAGACACAGGAACGAAGAAGGACACATGCCGGCCAGCCTAAGTGTTCCAGAGCAGTAGCAAGCTACCATGGCTCAGCGGTAGCACTAGGAGACATTTCCCGGTAAGAGAGGCTACTAAAGATAAACAACTAGATAGTCAGATCCCACACATACCAAGCATTTCAATCATACACACAATATGCTCGATATGTGCAAATACAACGAAGCATCACAACATGACTCTATGACACAAGTACTTTATTTAAGGCTCAGTGAGCCATACATAACATACACAAAGGTACGGGTCTCACGACCCCACTTACAAGTCATACAGTCATACAAACCAGCAGCGGAAGTAACTTGTCTGAGTACAGACAACTAGTAAAACAAAAGAGGCTTGGAAAGCCTCTATACTACGTGGTCCTTCACAAGCTCAGGGTCACCACCTGGGTCCTTAGCCTACTCGTTGATGTCAACGTCTACATAGAACCCATCAGAAGGGGTTGCAGCGTCTTCTGTAAAAATGTAGATTATAGCAACATGAGTACAAAGGTACTCAGCAAGACTTACATCAGATCCTACATACATGCATAGTATCAAGAAGGGTTGGTGGAGTTATTGCAGCAAGCCAGCTTTGACTCTTGGCTAGGCTATCCTACGATACTCCAACTTGAAATGATTTTGCGCACACGAGTCCACTACTCACCAATTCAATACACTACCGAGGATCCACCTCCGTCTACCTACGGAAGAGCCATCCTCGGCACTCACACTTATCTTGAGGCTTTTAACAGTTTCCATTTACTTGTCTATGAACTGTATAGGCAACCAAGTAGTCCTTTACCGCGGACGCGGCTATTCGAATAGATCATGTTAACCCTGCAGGGGGTACTTCTTCATACACGCTCTCACCACTTACCGTCGTTTACACGACATGTACTCGGCAACCTTCAAGCGGAAGCCCAACGTGGGTGTCGGCCACGACCTACCTAATCACCTAAGCCTCCAGTCCAGGTTTATCGCCTATCCAGGTTCCATCCGCAGGGAGTCCGGCCGAGGTTTCCCATACGGCCCCGAACGATGTGAACAGGGTTCCCGAGATACCTAACGGGTATTCGGTACACCCGGCCACGTACCTACCGCATCACAGCCCACCCCTACGGTCAGCGCTGTCCACGGCCTCCAGTAGGCTACAAACACCAGAAACGACTTGCAACTCCTGGACGGAGAACTAGGGTGAATAAGAAGCCGAGAGGGTCCATTGGTTTCGGGCCCAATGCATGGTAGTAGCTGATTCTTAAATCACACATACAGATCTCAGTGCTTAAGGTCGGCTTCAATGAAACAACCCACCATGTACTCCTACATGGCCTCTCATCGATACCTTTACCAAATCGTGTTCACCACACCACTCTCATTACCAACGTAACCATTTCACTCCAGCCCATCACCCCGATGAACCAGACCTGACACGACTCTAAGCATAGCAGGCATAGCAAGGTAGGAACAACACATACATATGGCTCAAGCAACTCCTACACATGCTAGTGGGTTTCATCTAGTTACTGTGGCAATGACAGGTCATGCAGAGGAAATGGGTTCAACTACCGTAGCACACAGCAGATTGAATCGCGTTGTCTTAATGCAGTAAAAGAGAGCAGGAGCGAGAACATGGGATTGTATCGATATGATCAAATGGTTGGTTGCTTGCCTGATGGTTCGATGCACTGATACGGTTCTTCGTTAGGGTAATCACGGTACTCCTCGGGGACAGAACCTGCCACAGAGAGCACCGATACACAAACATCACCAAACAATGTGCAACAATATGATGCATGCATGAAACATGGCAATATGAGTGTATTGGGCTAATGCAACTAAAACCAGAAGGGTTTGAACAAATTTGAATCAAGGATTCAAATTTTAAATTCAAATATGGCCTTTTAAAGTGCTTTTCCTTGTTCTGCTTAAAACATCAATTTAACTTGTTTGATCATGCATGAAAATAGTACAGATGGATAGATTGGATTTTTCTGATCATTTTTCATATATAATTTGTCCAATTTGGAGTTACAGAATAAAAGTTATGAATTTTTGAAGTTTAAATAATATTCTGGAATTTCCTGATTTAATTTAAATTCAGAAAATCAATTACTGCGTCAGCCTGACGTCAGTGTGACGTCAGCAGGTCAACGGAACTGGTCCAGGTCAAACCTGACAGTGGGTCCCGCATGTCAGGGTGATTATTTTAATTAAAATTTAATTAAAACAAATCCTGTTTAATTAACAGGGCTGGGCCCCACCTGTCACTGACTCAGGGGAGTCAACCAGGGCCCACCCGTGGTCAAAGTCAAAGTCGGCTGCCGGCGTTTAGCCGCCGGCGAGCCCGACGCGGCGGCGGGAGTGGTTTTGGCCATTTCGGCCACCAGAGGGGCCGCGGAGACCACCGGAGTGGAGCTGAGGACAAACCGCAGCTCTTGGCGGAGTCCGTTGGGGTCGGGGTGGCCGGAGTCGACGGCGGCGAGCTCGGCTGCGGCCGCCGGGGTTCGGTCGTGCACGGGAACGGGGTTGGAGCTCGAAGTCGAGCGAGGCGAGGCGCTAGGGATGCTCTACGGGGTCTTGCGAACTCGTTGGACTCGCCGGGGTGACCAAATGGTCACCGGAGCTGCGTCGACGACGAGCTCGGCGACGGCGGAGGTTCGGCCGTGGTGGGGAGGAGGCTATGGTGGGGAAACGAGGGGGAGGAGAGGGGGAAACGGTGGCGTAGCTCACCGCGGTTGCAGTGGGCGTCGAAGTGGGCTCGGGGACGCGCTGGAGACGGCGAATCGACGGCGACGGTGGTCGGAGCCCGAAGAGGGGAACGGCGACGTGGCGGCGATGCAGGGCTTCCGGGGAGCTGTGGAGCGGTGGGGAGGAAGAGGGAGTCGAGGCGGAGCTCCTGAGCTAGTCGGGGGAGCGAGGGGTGGTCGGAGATGGCTGCTATGGCGAACGGCGGCGAGTGTGGTGTTCGGCCGTGTGAGAGAGAGAGCGAGGGAGAGGAGAGGAGAGTCGGGGGAGAGTGAGAGAGAGCAGGGGGAGAGGCGTGGCGTCGTCCAGGGCATCGAGCGAGGAGGGGAGGGCAGGCAAGCAGGCGAGCAGGTGGCGTGGCGCGGTGGCGCGCGCGCGCGCCGGCCACACTCCCCTCCCTCTGTTGGGACGAAGACGACAGAGGAGGGAGGTGGGCTGGGCCGGCTGCCGGCTGGGCCAGCCAGCTGGCTGGGCCGCACAGTGGAGGAGCCCAGGTAAGCTCCTCCTGTTATATATTTCTGTTTTTTTTAATTTCTGACATTTGTTTTGATTTAAAAAATATATTAAATCATTTATTTAACTTATGCCAATTTTTGCAGGAGCTATTTATATTATTCCAGAGCTCTTTTATAATTGGCATAATATTTGGGCATATATTAATATATATAATTAATATATTTCCAATGCAAATATTTATGCATTAATTCCAAATGCCCAAAATAAATGTCCATGAGCCACTAAAAATATTGGTTTGATTTTTATCTCTGTCCAATATTTTCAGAGAGCAACATGAGCATTTTCTTGGACCCTTTTGGAGGATTTTTTTATTTGGGTCATTTTCAAAATGGTTCTGAGGGTTTCACAGATCCCCATTTCAAGTTTCTGATGAAAGAGTAAACATGATGCAACACTCTAATGCATGACTTGCTAGGGTGTGACATTCAACGACGTTTTGAACACCATGGAGCATATGAGATGTTCCAGGAGTTGAAGTTAATATTCCAACAGAATGCCCGGATTGAGAGATATGAAGTCTCCAATAAGTTCTATAGCTGCAAGAGGGAGGAGAATGGTTCTGTCAGTGAGCATATATTCAAAATGTCTGGGTATTATAATCACTTGATTCAACTGGGAGTTAATCTTCCGGATGATTGTGTCATTGACAGAATTCTCCAATCACTTCCACCAAGCTACAAAGGCTTCGTGATGAACTATAATATGCAAGGGATGGATAAAACAATGCCCGAGCTCTTCGCAATGCTAAAGGCTGCGGAGGTAGAAATCAAGAAGGAGCATCAAGTGTTGATGGTCAATAAGACCACTAGTTTCAAGAAAAAGGGCAAAGGGAAGAAGAAGGGGAACTTCAAGAAGAACAGCAAACAAGTTGCTGCTCAAGAGAAGAAACCCAAGTCTGGACCTAAGCCTGAAACTGAGTGCTTCTACTGTAAGCAGACTGGTCACTAGAAGCGGAACTGCCCCAAGTATTTGGCGGACAAGAAGGATGGCAAGGTGAACAAAGGTATATGTGATATACATGTTATTGATGTGTACCTTACTAGAGCTCACAGTAGCACCTGGGTATTTGATACTGGTTCTGTTGCTAATATTTGCAACTCAAAACCGGGACTACGGATTAAGCGAACACTGGCAAAGGACGAGGTGACGATGCGCGTGGGAAATGGTTCCAAAGTCGATGTGATCGCGGTCGGCACGCTACCTCTACATCTACCTTCGTGATTAGTATTAGACCTGAATAATTGTTATTTGGTGCCAGCGTTGAGCGTGAACATTATATCTGGATCTTGTTTGATGCGAGACGGTTATTCATTTAAATCAGAGAATAATGGTTGTTCTATTTATATGAGTAATATCTTTTATGGTCATGCACCCTTGAAGAGTGGTCTATTTTTGATGAATCTCGATAGTAGTGATACACATATTCATAATGTTGAAGCCAAAAGATGCAGAGTTGATATTGATAGTGCAACTTATTTGTGGCACTGCCGTTTAGGTCATATCGGTGTAAAGCGCATGAAGAAACTCCATACTGATGGACTTTTGGAGCCACTTGATTATGAATCACTTGGTACTTGTGAACCGTGCCTCATGGGCAAGATGACTAAAACACCGTTCTCCGGTACTATGGAGAGAGCAACAGATTTGTTGGAAATCATACATACAGATGTATGTGGTCTGATGAATGTTGAGGCTCGTGGCGGATATCGTTATTTTCTCACCTTCACAGATGATTTAAGTAGATATGGGTATATCTACTTAATGAAACACAAGTCTGAAACATTTGAAAAGTTCAGAGAATTTCAGAGTGAAGTTGAAAATCATCGTAACAAGAAAATAAAGTTTCTACGATCTGATCGTGGAGGAGAATATTTGAGTTACGAGTTTGGTCTACATTTGAAACAATGCGGAATAGTTTCGCAACTCACGCCACCCGGAACACCACAACGCAATGGTGTGTCCGAACGTCGTAACCGCACTTTACTTGATATGGTGCGATCTATGATGTCTCTTACTGATTTACCGCTATCGTTTTGGGGTTATGCTCTAGAGACGGCCGCATTCACGTTAAATAGGACACCATCGAAATCCGTTGAGACGACGCCTTATGAACTATGGTTTAGCAAGAAACCAAAGTTGTCGTTTCTTAAAGTTTGGGGCTGCGATGCTTATGTGAAAAAGCTTCAACCTGATAAGCTCGAACCCAAATCGGAGAAATGTGTCTTCATAGGATACTCAAAGGAAACTGTTGGGTACACCTTCCACCACAGATCCGAAGGCAAGACATTTGTTCCTAAAAATGGATCCTTTCTAGAGAAGGAGTTTCTCTCGAAAGAAGTGAGTGGGAGGAAAGTAGAACTTGATGAGGTAACTGTACCTGCTCCCTTATTGGAAAGTAGTGCATTACAGAAATCTGTTTCTGTAACACCTACACCAATTAGTGAGGAAGCTAATGATATTGATCATGAAACTTCAGATCAAGTTACTACAGAACCTCGTAGATCAACCAGAGTAAGATCCGCACCAGAGTGGTACGGCAATCCTGTTCTGGAAGTCATGATACTAGATCATGACGAACCTATGAACTATGAAGAAGCGATGGTGAGCCCAGATTCCGCAAAATGGCTAGAAGCCATGAAATCTAAGATGGGATCCATGTATGATAACAAAGTATGGACTTTGGTTGACTTGCCCGATGGTCGGCAAGCAATAGAGAATAAATGGATCTTTAAGAAGAAGACTGACGCTGACGGTAATGTTACTGTCTACAAGCTCGACTTGTCGCAAAAGGTTTTCGACAAGTTCAAGGGATTGACTACGATGAGACCTTCTCACCCGTAGCGATGCTTAAGTCTGTCTGAATCATGTTAGCAATTGCCGCATTTTATGATTATGAAATTTGGCAAATGGATGTAAAGACTGCATTCCTGAATGGATTTCTGGAAGAAGAGTTGTATATGATGCAACCAGAAGGTTTTATCGATCCAAAGGGAGATAACAAAGTGTGCAAGCTCCAGCGATCCATTTATGGACTGGTGCAAGCCTCTCGGAGTTGGAATAAACGCTTTGATAGTGTGATCAAAGCATTTGGGTTTGTACAGACTTTTGGAGAAGCCTGTATTTACAAGAAAGTGAGTGGGAGCTCTGTAGCATTTCTGATATTATATGTAGATGAAATATTACTAATTGGAAATGATATAGAATTTCTGGATAGCATAAAGGGATACTTGAATAAGAGTTTTTCAATGAAAGACCTCGGTGAAGCTTCTTACATATTGGGCATTAACATCTATAGAGATAGATCAAGACGCTTAACTGGACTTTCACAAAGCACATACCTTGACAAAGTTTTGAAAAAGTTCAAAATGGATCAAGCAAAGAAAGGGTTCTTGCCTGTGTTACAAGGCGTGAAGTTGAGTAAGACTCAATGCCCGACCACTGCAGAAGATAGAGAGAAGATGAAAGATGTTCCCTATGCTTCAGCCATAGGCTCTATCATGTATGCAATGCTGTGTACCAGACCTGATGTGTGCCTTGCTATAAGTTTGGTAGGGAGGTACCAAAGTAATCCAGGAGTGGATCACTAGACAGCGGTCAAGAACATCCTGAAGTACCTGAAAAGGACTAAGGAAATGTTTCTCGTATATGGAGGTGACAAAGAGCTCGTCGTAAACGGTTACGTTGATGCAAGCTTTGACACTGATCCGGACGATTCTAAATCGCAAACCGGATACGTATTTACATTAAACGGTGGAGCTGTCAGTTGGTGCAGTTCTAAACAAAGCGTCGTGGCGGGATCTACATGTGAAGCGGAGTACATAGCTGCTTCGAAAGCAGCAAATGAAGGAGTCTGGATGAAGGAATTCATATCCGATCTAGGTGTCATACGTAGTGCATCGGGTCCAATGAAAATATTTTGTGACAATACTGGTGCAATGGCCTTGGCAAAGGAATCCAGATTTCACAAGAGAACCAAGCACATCAAGAGACGCTTCAATTCCATCCGGGATCTAGTCCAGGTGGGAGACATAGAGATTTGCAAGATACATACGGATCTGAATGTAGCAGACCCGTTGACTAAGCCTCTTCCACGAGCAAAACATGGTCAACACCAAGACTCCATGGGTGTTAGAATCATTACTGTGTAATCTAGATTATTGACTCTAGTGCAAGTGGGAGACTGAAGGAAATATGCCCTAGAGGCAATAATAAAGTTATTATTTATTTCCTTATATATCATGATAAATGTTTATTATTCATGCTAGAATTGTATTAACCGGAAACATAATACATGTGTGGATATATAGACAAACAGAGTGCCACTAGTATGCCTCTACTTGACTAGCTTGTTAATCAAAGATGGTTAAGTTTCCTAACCATAGACAAGGAGTTGTTATTTGATTAACAAGGTCACATCATTAGTTGAATGATCTGATTGATATGACCCATTCCATTAGCTTAGCAACCGATCGTTTAGTATGTTGCTATTGCTTTCTTCATGACTTATACATGTTCCTATGACTATGAGATTATGCAACTCCCGTTTACCGTAGGAACACTTTGTGTGCCACCAAACGTCTCAACGTAACTGGGTGATTATAAAGGTGCACTACAGGTGTCTCCGAAAGTATTTGTTGGGTTGGCGTATTTCGAGATTAGGATTTGTCACTCCGAATGTCGGAGAGGTATCTCAGGGCCTTCTCGGTAATGCACATCACATAAGCCTTGCAAGCATTGCAACTAATAAGTTAGTTGCAAGATGATGTATTACAGAACGAGTAAAGAGACTTGCCGGTAACGAGATTGAACTAGGTATTGGATACCGACGATCGAATCTCGGGCAAGTAACATACCGATGACAAAGGGAACATCGTATATTGTTATGCGGTCTAACCGATAAAGATCTTCGTAGAATGTGTAGGAGCCAATATGGGCATCCAGGTCCCGCTGTTGGTTATTGACCAGAGATTTGTCTCAGTCATGTTTACACTGTTCTCGAACCGTAGGGTCCGCACGCTTAAAGTTACGATGACAGTTATTATGAGTTTATGCATTTTGATGTACCGAAGTTAGTTCGGAGTCCCGGATGTGACCACGGACATGACGAGGAGTCTCGAAATGGTCGAGACATAAAGATCGATATATTGGAAGCCTATATTTGGACATCGGAATGGTTCCGGGTGAAATCGGCATTTTACCGGAGTACCGGGGGGTTACCGGAACCCCCCGGGGGGGTTAATGGGCCACTATGGGCCTTAAGGGAGAAGGGAGAAAAGGGGAAGGAAGGTGCCGCGCGCCCCTCCCCCTCCTAGTCCGAAAA
>NC_041383.1:33408709-33411514 GCF_002162155.2 Triticum dicoccoides
TACTCCGAATAGGAAAAGAGGGAGTCCTACTCCCGGTGGGAGTAGGACTCCCCCCTGGCGCGCCAAACCCTGGCCGGCCGCCCCTCCCCCTGGCTCTTTTATATACGGGGGCAAGGGGGCACCCTAGAACACACAAGTTGATCATTGAGATCGTTCCTTAGCCATGTGCGGTGCCCCCCTCCACCATATTCCACCTCGGTCATATCGTTGCAGTGTTTAGGCGAAGCCCTGCGACGGTAGAACATCATCATCGTCAACACGCCGTCGTGCTGACGAAACTCGTCCCCGAAGCTTTGCTGGATCGGAGCCCGGGGAACGTCATCGAGTTGTACGTGTGTCAAGAACTCGGAGGCGCCGGAGTAACGGCGCTTGGATCGGTCGGATCGGGAAGACGTACAACTACTTCCTCTATGTTGCGTCAACGCTTCCGCTTCGGTCTACGAGGGTACGTAGACAACACTCTCCCCTCTCGTTGCTATGGATCACCATGATCTTGCGTGTGCGTAGGAAATTTTTTCAAATTACTACGTTCCCCAACAAACAGCAACTTCCGACTCAAGTTCACTCGGAGCACTGGACCATGTTCTTCGATGGATCTAAGATGCTGAATGGTTCCAGTGTTGGGGTAGTATTAGTTTCCCCCCGAGGAGATAAGCTCAGATATGTTCTCCAGATTCACTTCGATTCCTCCAATAACGAAGCAGAATATGAAGCACTTTTGTATGGGTTGCGCATCGCCATTTCACTCGGCGTCCATCGCCTCATGGTCTATGGCGACTCAGATTTGGTGGTTAATCAGGTGATGAAGGAGTGGGACGTCAGAAGTCCAGCTATGACTGGTTATTGCAATGCAGTGAGAAAGTTAGAGAAGAAATTCGAGGGGTTAGAGCTTCATCACATCCCCCGACTGAAAAATCAAGCAGCTGATGATTTGGCAAAGATAGGCTCCAAGAGAGAAGCCATTCCCAGCAATGTGTTTTTGGAGCACATCCACTCGCCGTCAGTCTAGGAAGATCCTTTTACAGATGAAGCCCCGCAGCCAAAGAGCGCCACGGATCCGACTGAAGTCGAAATTCCAGCAGTGGTCGACCTAACCATGGAAGTCTTGGCAATCACCCCCGACTGGACGATACCGTACATCGCGTATATCCTGAGGAAAGAACTCCCGAAGGACGAGGAAGAGGCTCGACAGATCGTCCGTCGATCCAAGGCGTTTACAGTCATAAAGGGACAGTTGTATAGAGAAAGCGCGACTGGAGTCGGTCAGAAGTGTATAACACCAGAAGAAGGTCAAATAATCCTTGATGATATCCACTAGGGGACCTGTGGTCACCATGCGTCCTCTCGGACCATTGTAGCTAAAGCGTACCGAGCGGGATTCTACTGGCCAAGAGCAAATGAAATGGCAAAAGAGATAGTCGACAAGTGAGAAGGGTGCCAGTTCTACTCCAATATGTCGCACAAACCTGAATCAGCCCTGAAGACCATTCCACTCATCTGGCCTTTCACTGTTTGGGGACTGAATATGGTTGGACCATTGAGAACGGGCAGGAGCGGTTTCACACATGTGCTTGTGGCAGTCGACAAGTTCACCAAATGTATTGAAGCTAAGCCTATCAAGAATCTTGATGCTTGCACTGCCATCAGTTTCATCAGGGAGTTAACATTCAGATATGGAGTCCCGCATAGCATCATCACTGACAATGGATCGAACTTTGATTCAGACAAGTTCAGAGCTTTTTGCGCCTCTCAAGGCACACGAGTCGACTACGCGTCGGTCGCCCACCCCCAGTCGAACGGACAAGCGGAAAGGGCAAATGGTCTGATTCTGAAAGGGCTGAAACCTCGGCTGATGCATGATCTCAAGCACACAACAGGAGCATGGATCGACGAGCTTCCGTCAGTTCTTTGGGGATTGAGGACCACCCCGAATCGGTCGACTGGAAGAACCCCGTTCTTTCTGGTCTACGGAGCGGAAGCAGTCTTGCCGAGTGATGTGCTTCACAACGCACCCCGATTCGAGCTCTACTCTGAAGAGGAAGTAGAACAAGCCCGACAGGACGCAGTCGACCTCTTGGAAGAAGAAAGAGAAATGGCTATGATACAATCGACCATTTATCAACAAGACTTGCGTCGATTCAATGCCAGAAATGTGAAGAGTCGAGCCTTCCAAGAAGGAGATTTGGTCCTCCGAGTGGATTAACAGAAACCACACAAGCTCGCTCCTACTTGGGAAGGCCCCTTCATCGTCACCAGAGTCCTCCACAATGGAGCATATCACCTTTACAATGTCGATCGCCAGATTGATGATCCTCGAACTTGGAATGCGGAACTGCTCTGCCATTTTTACACTTGAATTCTCACTCGGATGAGATGTAATAACAGAAACTTCTGTAGTCTATTTTTCAAAGACAAGAGTGTTACAATTTTTCCAGTAATTGTTGTTGCTTTTGTTTGCTTGTGAAATCCCCCAGTGGGTGGCTTAGCTGCGAATCCGTTTTGCTGAAGTCTATAAGAAAAATCCTACCGAGTGGTGAGCCAGTCTCCCACTCGGGGGCTTAGCTGCGAACCCGTTTTGCCTAAGTATTTGAAAATCCTACCGAGTGATGAGCCAGCCTCCCACTCGGGGGCTTAGCTGCAGTCCAGTACTCGCCTAAGTATTTGAAAATCCTACCGAGTGGTGAGCCAGCCTCCCACTCGGGGGCTTAGCTGCAGTCCAGTACTCGCCTAAGTATTTGAAAATCCTACCGAGTGGTGAGCCAGCCTCCCACTCGGGGGCTTAGCTGCAGTCCAGTACTCGCCTAA
>NC_041383.1:33413746-33418347 GCF_002162155.2 Triticum dicoccoides
TTTGATGAACTTTTTCCGAATTGGATGTACTTTTTTCAAATTTGTTGAACTTTTTTCGAATTCGATGAACTTTTTTCAAAATTGATGACCTTTTTCCATATTTTGAACTACTTTTTCGATGAACTTTTCTACAAAATCGATGGACTTTTTCAAATTTGTGAACTATTTTTCAGAATCGTTGAACTAGTTTTTCAAATTCGTATTCTTTTTAAAAATTTGATGAACTTTTCTCAAATTCTATGAACGTTTTTAAAAATTGAACTTTTATTTCAAATCTATGATTTTTCTTTTTCATTTGTATGTTTTCTTTTTTGAAATGATTTATATGGTACATAATATATGTGAATGCTGTTTTTTAGGAGTATTGATGTTAATGCTGTACTAGGAGGAGTATTAAATAGCTTGGGTTTTTATTGTAGACAGCAACGTGGTCCTGGTGGAGTGGTTTGCTGCGCTGTTTCTTTCGGCCGGGTACACTCGTTCGTTGGTTAGAGTCCAACAACCTGCAAATATTTTTCTCCCACGATCGTTTTTAGAGGAGGCTGTTGGGCCGGCCCGCTACGCGAGCGCCGCGAACCCTAAGCGGCGCAGAAGGCCACGCCGGATGATTTCTAGCACTCGCCAACAACTCGGGGGATCGAAGCTGCATCGCTTGCTGGGCAGTCCCCACGCAAAACGCTGGTTCCTTTAGTCCCATATCGGCTAGCGAGGTTGAGCGGGACCAGCTTATAAGCCCCGTGCTGCTACTTAAGTTGTCCCTTCGGAGACACCCGGTGATTGGATGATATAAAAATTGCATGTTGGTTGCGTGCATCAGGATGACCGCTGGTAGCATCTTTTTCCAATTTTTGGCACCTTCAAAAGTAAACGGCCTCCGCTCTAGCTTCTCGCACAAACCCTCTATTTTATTTATTGATTCTTCTAAAAATTAGTTCTTATTTTTAGATTCAAAATTTTCGGATTTCACGTGTCGTCTTTTCAGCCCCTTATGTATACTAGTACTTTTATTGAAAGGTTCTCATATTTTCATTTTTCATCTTTTTTCTAATCCATACCACTACCATCTTTTTGGTGATTACGAGTTTAACTGATTTTATAGAAAAGTCCTTATAGTTCTTATTTTCATATTTTTAGATCCAAAATTTTATGATTTCACGCCCCATCTTTTCAGCCCCTCACGTATACTGCAATTTTTATAGAATGGTCCTTATAATTTTTTATTCAGTTATCTGAGGATGCACGATTAACATTTTTTTTACCATTCTTATTTTCAGATCCAAAATTATAGGAATTTTTTACCGTTCTTAATCCAAAATTTTAGGAATTCCACGCGCTATCTTTTCAGCCCCTCACGTATACTACTATTTTTGTCGAAAGGTCCTCATATTTTCATTTCCATCTTTTCATATCCTTACCCCTACCAACTTTTTGGTGATTACAGTCTTTTTGCCCCTCACGAGTTCAACTGATTTTACAAAAAGTCCTTATAGTTCTCATTTCCATTTTTTCAGATCCAAATTTTAGGATTTCACGCCCCATTTTTTTCAGCTGCTCACCTATACTACTACTTTTATTGAAAGGTCCTCATAATTTTTTATTCAGCTATCTGAGGATGCACGACGCTCATTTCTATTCAGGTCTCCTCCTTCTGGACGGTTCATACATTTTTCTTTTCTTTTCGAAACGACAAGATTCATGCATTCATTAAGAAAAGAGTTGCTTGGTTAATTAGACCATATATATACAATATAGTGCCTCACTTTATCGAGATGCCACTTTGATGACTCTACCATGGTTGCCTCCAGCGTGCGTGAGCAGAGCATGAACTATAATCTCCCAACAGTTCAAAACATGACTAGGAAAATAAATGATTGCTATAACAAGCACATCCCTGTACTGACTTCTCCGTCGCAAGGTTCAGAGTGGACATCCTTGTACTGACCTCTCCGTCGTAAGGTTCAGAGGAGAGACATAGAGATCCTTCTATTGGTTGGGCTCGGGGCTGCATCATTATTCATAGCTCCCCGAGTCACCATAGAAGTTGCATCCACCGACCACTCAATCTTGCCCGGGGGCTACTTCAGCGTACACAATACCTGCGCGACTTTGTGTGTCAACATAGGCTAACAACCACCACATGTCTTTCATTTGCGTTTGCGATCTCATGCGCAAGCCAGACTCAAACGGGGGCTCCCTACGTCACAAAATCAGAGCTCACGGCATGGTTGATTGGGGGTCATTGTCAAGGCAAAAGTGGACGACGCTCCATACTAAACAAAATAAAAATAAAACAAATGCATTCACAAAAGCAAAAACACATACACTATATCAGGCAACCTCTCAAGAGTCATTTACATCTTCCACAAACCGCCTTGAGATTGTTTGCTATTCGCAGGCGCTAGCGACGTACTCAGCCGCTCCAGCGACCTCCTCAAAGTTGCTCTTTATCTCGCGCTCGCCAGGGTCTCCCGGACGAGGGGACCGAGCGCCATCGTGGAATAGCGGGTTCTCATGCCGGCCAACACCTAGCGGGCTCCTTCATAAGCATCAGACACTTGCTAGTCCAGCAAATGGATAGGAGCTCGCTACAACAATTCCACCGCGCCTTCAAGATCGCCCCAGAGGTCAGGGGGCAAATCCTAAACGCGGCTCGTTGCGTCTGTTTCTTCGATTTTCACAAACCGGCGCACACTTGTGCGGCATGCTGGGTCGGCCCGCCTTGCATTTTTTCCATTCAAATCCGAAGCAAAAGAAGGGTGTGCACACGGGGATTCAAACTCATTATCTTCTTTTATTTTTTCACTAGGTCGCGAGAGCTTTAGAACCCATATAATTTTTTATTTTTAAACAAGGACCTTTTTTTTCTTCAAAACCGGTGAACTTATTTTCGAAAATTCACGAACTTTTTCAAGATTCATGGACTATTTTCAAATTCGGTGAACTTTTTTCAAGTTTCTTAACTTTTCTTACAAAATCGATTGAATTTTTTTCAATTTTGTGAACCTTTTATGTAATTTGACAAAAAAAATCACTGAATTTTATGAAAGTTTCTTCAAATTCGGTAAACCTCTTTAAAATTCTATGTACTTATCTAGAAATCAGTAAACTTTTTTTTTAAATTAATGAACTTTTTTTCAAATTCATGAACTATTTTTGAAAATTTGAACTATTTTCAAAATTGGTGACTTTTCCAAATTTGATCAACTTTTTTAAATTTGATCAACTTTTTTCAAATTTGATGATTTTTTCAAATTCCATGAACTTCGTTCAGAATCACTGATTTTTTTGTAATCCATGAATTTTTTCGAAAGGTTCAAATAAATAAAAAATCATAGCTGTACAATACTCGATACATGTGCAATAAATTGTACGGCTATACATGTTCTTAATTAATTCGCCATTCAATTGGTCACTAGCATGTTATTAGGTCAGGTGGTGTGACGACATGAGTTTGATCCACGAATAGAAGCACTTCATTAAAGTTTTGCTCGGCCGGCCCTGTAACATCGCCGTCGGGCGCCATTGAGCCGAACCGGTGCTCTTGGTTAGGAGCTCCCGGCCTCATGAACATTATTGAATAACAATAAAGTGTGTTTAGACTCAAAAAAATAAAAAAGGTTAGGAGATCCCAGAGGTCAGGGTCGTCCCACCACCACAGTGTCTCGACGGCCTTGCCAAGCGCGACATGCATTCGCGGAAGAAATTTGGCCATGTATGTATGTATGTATGGGCCAACGCTACAAGTTGCGTTGGAGACGGACTCGGACCGGCAGAACGACGCTTGTAACTAGCCCGTGGGCTCATCGGCCTTGTGCTTGTAATTAATAAGCATCGTACTGCCTATGGAAGGAAACAAGGCAAGAAGAAGCAAACGGCGAAGCCCAAGATTCCGCCGCCGCCGCTGCCGACAGCTCTAATATTGTTAGAAAGATGCCGGCCCTCGGTCTCAGGCCGCCATCGATGGGCCCCCTTATGGGTCCCGTCCGGGCGTCGTCGCCGGCATCGGGGGAGGTGGCCACTACTAGGAAAAGGCTTATACATAGAAGTTTATCAGTAGCGTGTGTTTTGGAGCCAACGCTACTGATAATTACCAGTAGCATGTGTTACAAACCGTGCTACTGATACAACTTAGCAGCAGCGTTGGTTTCTAGAGGGCACGCTACTGGTAAGTTAACCACACCACACCCCCCGGCCAAAAAAGTAGCAGCGTTCGTACTCTAACAAGCGCTACTGTTAAGAATATAGCAGTAGCGTCGGGCCACCAGGAAGCGCTACTCCTACTTCTTCTATGTGTAATCTTTTAGTAGTAGCGTGTTTTTTGAGCAAGCGCTATAGATAGTTTTATGTACCAGTAGATATTTTCGCTGGCACACATAGCAGTAGCGCGCTTTGGTGCCCCGCGCTACTGCTATGGTCGCCAGCCAAAATACCTGCCACCTTTCCCCCCGCCCCCTCTTCTTCCCCCTTTCTTTCTCCCCATCCCTCTTGCACTTGCTTGTTCTTCAATGCTCCCCCCTCTTCTTTGACCCTCCTCCCCCCTCCATTAGAGCCCCTTCCCTCCCCCTCTTCTTTGCTCTCCACCACCCCACTTTTTTTTGTGC
>NC_041383.1:33420919-33448564 GCF_002162155.2 Triticum dicoccoides
CATGGGGCATCGAAGATGGCTCGAGAAGGATGACCCATGGAGAAAGCATGGAGATCTATTCAATGGTAAGGCTGAGCATCGAGGTCCTCCACGTAAGTGTAGCGGTGCAGAAATATATGAGTTATTGAAGAACTGGGAAGAGTGCCCCTCGCTGGGTGATGTCTACTACACAACCTTCTCCTTGTAGACGTTGTTGGGCCTGCAAGTGCACAGGTTTGTAGGACAGTAGCAAATTTCCCTCAAGTGGATGACCTAAGGTTTATCAATCCGCGGGAGGCGTAGGATGAAGATGGTCTCTCTCAAACAACCCTGCAACCAAATAACAAAGAGTCTCTTGTGTCCCCAACACACCCAATACAATGGTAAATTGTATAGGTGCACTAGTTCGGCAAAGAGATGGTGATTCAAGTGCAATATGGATGGTAGATAAAGGTTTTTGTAAACTGAAAATATAAAAACAGCAAGGTAACAAGTGGTAAAAGTGAGCGTAAACGGTATTGCAATGATAGGAAACAAGGCCAAGGGTTCATACTTTCACTAGTGCAAGTTCTCTCAACAATAATAACATAGATAGATCATATAACAATCCCTCAACATGCAACAAAGAGTCACTCCAAAGCCACTAATAGCGGAGAACAAACGTAGAGATTATGGTAGGGTACGAAACCACCACAAAGCTATTCTTTTGGATCGATCTATAAAAGAGTTCGTACTAGAATAACACCTTAAGATACAAATCAACCAAAACCCTAATGTCACCTAGATACTCCATTGTCACCTCAAGTATCCGTGGGCATGATTATACGATATGCATCACACAATCTCAGATTTATCCAACCAATATACAAGTACTTCAAAGAGTGCCCCAAAGTTTCTACCGGAGAGGCAAGAACGTGTGCCAACCCCTATGCATAGGTTCCCAATGTCACGAAACCCGCAAGTTGATCACCAAGACATACATCAAGTGTTCTCATAAAAGACTCAATCCGATAAGATAACTTCAAAGGGGAAACTCAATTCATCACAAGAGAGTAGAGGGGCAGAAACATCATAAGATCCAACTACAATAGCAAAGCTCGGGATAAATCAAGATCGTGCCATAGATGGAACACGAGAGAGAACACGAGAGAGAGAGAGAGATCAAACACATAGCTACTGGTACATACCCTCCGCCCCGAGGGAGAACTACTCCCTCCTCGTCATGGAGAGCACTGGGATGATGAAGATGGCCACCGGAGATGATCTAATCTCTGTTCTGGAAGTTTTAGGGTACGTAGGTATATATGGGTGAAAGGAGTACGTCGGTGGAGCTACGGGGGCCCCACGAGGCAGGGGGGCACGCCCAGGGGGGAGGGGCGCGCCCCCACCCTCGTGGGCAGCCCGAGAATCCCCTGACGTGCACTCCAAGCCCAACAGATTGGTTTCCTTCCAAAATTAACTTCTCCAGTTGATTTCATTCCGTTTTGACTCCGTCTGATATTCGTTTTCCTCGAAATACTAAAATAGGCATAAAACAACAAATCTGGGCCGGGCCTCCGGTTAATAGGTTAGTCCCAAAAATAATATAAAAGTGTATAATAAAGCCCATAATCATTAAAAACACATAGTAATATAGCATGAATGCTTCATAAATTATAGATATGTTGGAGACGTATCACTGGGAAAGACGAAGAAAAAGGCGCCGGAGCCCCTGCTGAAGATATGGAAGACGAGATCTGTTTTCTGGGACTTGGAATACTGGCCCATACTCGACACGCCTCATAGCCTTGATCAAATGCATATCACAAAAAATATCCTTGAGAGTTTGCTTGGAACATTGATGAACATGCCGGAGAGGACCAAGGACGGGCCAAAGGCAAGAAAAGACTTGGAATTTTTGAAAATCAGGAAAGATCTCCAAATGCTCAGTAAAAGGTCGTCAGAGGAGACCGAGACGGAGACGAAGACGGAAGATAGGGGCAAACAAGTAAACAAGAAGGAAGAACAATATTGCCCCCCCCTCTTGCTTCACCTTAGATCCGAAGGAGGTTGATCAATTGTTCAAGTGCCTTGCCGGAATCAAAGTTAGTTCCGGATACTGTGGGAAGATAAGCAGATATCTGGACACTAAGAAAAAAAGGTTCAGTGGGATGAAGTCTCACGACTGTCATGTGATGATGATGCAGTTACTCCTGGTTGCACTTAGAGGGATTATGGAGACAAATGTGCGTGAGACACTTACTGACCTATGCTGCTTTTTTGATGCTATCTCTCGAAAGTCGATCAGTGTGAAGCAACTCCATAGGCTACAGGAAGAGATCACTGTCATACTGAATGAGCTAGAGATGTACTTCCGCCCGCCAGGGGCGAGCCCACGTTAGCCCAGCAGGTAGCACAGGACACCGGGTGAAAATCTCTCTTACCTTATAAATATAGAACCCATGTACAATGGGACACCCCTAAATTTCCTACAAGGACACCCGTACATCCAGGCTCCATCGAACATAGCGCAAGTGCAGCCCAGTGCCCCAGGCCCTAGCCTAGGTTGAAAGTCACGGAGGCCCAGTCCAGCCTTTCCGGGGATGCGAGCAGTACATCGATCGATCGATACTGCCTTCGGCCGGCCCTTCTCCTCGCCTGTTCATCTGCTCGACTGCGCTTCGTGCCCTTCCTGTTTCGCCTCTATACTCGCCACCTATCGGCAGATCGCGGCAAGTCGCCGAATCAATGAAGAAAAGAAGGCATAGGTACCCTGCATTAGACCCCCAATTTGATGTGCCTCAGCCTCAGCCTCTATTTATAAATCTTGATCTAATTATTGCTTTGTTTCCCTAACCCTAGGGAATTAGGGGTACTGGATAATACTAGAGATTTTGACTGTATTGGGTAATTGGACTATTTGAGATAATTGTGCAACCAGTGGAGACGGCTGGAAGCACCGGCACCATGTCAAGTATGTTTTATATGAAAAGTATTAATATTATGTATGTACACATGATTCATAGTTCTTTTCTTTCATGCAAATTTTAATTATCTGAATAAATTACAAATTTCAGGAGAGTCTCAGCTCATGGAAAGGTTTCTAAAAAAGAGGAGAACCTCGGTGAAAGATGAAAATGTTGGTCCGTCACACGAAAATAATGATGCCTCCACACATGAACCTAGTTCTGCTAATACTACAAGAAATTCCTTTGAAATTGAAGAGCTCAATTGGGAAGAAGAAATTCAATTTGATCCAGGTAAAAGGAGAAGCATAGATGAGTACCATCCAAATCGGAGAGAAATGGTAAGAAGGAAGTATTTGGCCAATGGCCCTTCTCAACCTCGTACTGCTGATTTTGAAGTGACAGAAATATGTGGTAAAGAAAGAAGGTTTGTTCGGGAATGGTTTGATGAGTTTGAGAGCTGGCTTGAGTATAGTGAGTCCAAACGAAAAGCATATTGTTTTTCTTGTTTCTTGTTTAGACCGCGCAAGAAGAAAGAAGCTGGATATGATGCATTTGTTGCAAATGGTTGGTCAAGTTGGAATAAGAAATATAGATTAAGGGAGCATGTAGGAGACATCAATAGTGCTCACAACCAAGCAAAAAAAGATTGTGATGCTTTGCTGAAACAAAAGCAACACATTTATGTTGCTCTAAACAACCAAAGTAACGCCGAGAGGAATTCTTATTGTACTCGAATAAATGCCTCAATTGATGTTACTAGAGTGTTACTGAAGCAACGGTTGCCTTTCCGTGGACACGATGAGTCTGACGAGTCTCTCAATAAAGGCACTTTCAAGGAATTTCATGCTTATACAGCAGAGCAGAATCCAGAGGTAAGAAAAGTTGTGGCCCATAATGTTGGGGAACGTAGTAAAATTTCAAAAATTTCCTACGCAGACGCAAGATCATGGTGATGCATAGCAACGAGAGGGGAGAGTGTTGTCTATGTACCCTCGTAGACCGAAGCGGAAGCGTTGACGCAACGTAGAGGAAGTAGTCGTACGTCTTCCCGATCCGACCGATCCAAGCACCGTTACTTCGGTGCCTCCGAGTTCTTAACACACGTACAACTCGATGACGTTCCCCGGGCTCCTATCCAGGAAAGCTTCGGGGAGGAGTTCCGTCAGCACGACGGTGTGGTGACGATCTTGATGTACTACCGACGTAGGGCTTCTCCTAAGCACCGCAACGATATGACCGAGGTGGAATATGGTGGAGGGGGGCACCGCACACGGCTAAGGAACGATCACGAAGATCAACTTGTGTGTCTATGGGGTGCCCCTGCCCCCGTATATAAAGGAGTGGAGGAGGGGGAGGGCCGGCCCTCTCTATGGCGCGCCCTAGGGGAGTCCTACTCCCACAGGGAGTAGGATTCCCCTTTTCCTAGTAGAACTAGGAACCCTTCCATGTAGTAGGAGTAGGAGAGAAGGAAAGGGAAGAGAGAAGGAGAAGGAAGGAAGGGGGCGCCCCCCCTCCCTAGTCCAATTCGGACTAGTCCAAGGGGAGGGGTGCGGCCACCCTTTTGGCCCTTTCTCTCCTTTCCCGTATGGCCCAATGAGGCCCAATACGAATTCCCGTAACTCTCCGGTACTCCAAAAAATACCCGAATCACTCGGAACCTTTCCGAACTCTGAATATAGTCGTCCAATATATCGACCTTTACGTCTTGACCATTTCGAGACTCCTCGTCATGTCCCCGATCTCATCCAGGACTCCGAACTCCTTCAGTACATCAAAACTCATAAACTCATAATATAACTGTCATCGAAACCTTAAGCGTGCGGACCCTACGGTTCGAGAACAATGTAGACATGACCGAGACACGTCTCCGGTCAATAACCAATAGCGGAACCTGGATGCTCATATTGGCTCCCACATATTCTACGAAGATCTTTATCGGTCAGACCGCATAACAACATACGTTGTTCCCTTTGTCATCGGTATGTTACTTGCCCGAGATTCCATCGTCGGTATCCAATACCTAGTTCGATCTCGTTACCGGCAAGTCTCTTTACTCGTTCCGTAATACATCATCTCGCAACTAACTCATTAGTTGCAATGCTGATACGTCCAAAACGTATCTATAATTTCTGCTTGCTCCATGCCTCTTTTGGGTGATATTGCTATGATATTTATACACTTCCATACACTTTTGATCATATTTGGACTAACCTATTAACTCAGTGCACCCCAGTGCCAGTTTCTGTTTTCTGCTGTTTTTGTATTTCAGGTTTTCCCGTCACGTAAACTGCCAGAAAAATCCCGGAAAAATTATATAAAAAATCAGCGTTCCGGAAGCTTCCACACGGCCGAAGTAGGGCCGGAGGGGGGCCACCAGGGCTCCAGGCGCCCTGGTGGCGCGGCCCCCCTCCTGGCCGCGCCGGGGGGGGTGCCTGGGCCCCCCAGGCCTCCGCTGATGCCCCCCTTTGGCATATATTTAACACGCGTCCCGAAACCCTCGAGGACGGAACCCTTTTTCACGATCTCATCTCTGTTCCGCCGCCGCCGCGCTTCCAAGATCGGGAGCACCAGGAGAACTCTTCCCGGCACCCTGCCGGAGGGGAGGATCACCACCGGGAGCCTCTTCACCACCATGGACGCCTCCCGGATGAGTTATGAGTAGTTTCATCCGGGGCCGAGGGCTCGTACGTGTAGCTATGTGGTTATCTCTCTCTCCCATGATGTGATCTTCGTTGTGATCATAGGCTATGTTAATCTAGGGTGATCCCATGATATTTCCCCTTCCTCTATGTATTGGATTGATGTACTCACTTGTCTTTATCTAGTATAATCCCCGAGACCAAGGTGACAGCGGTCTATTGGACATGGATTAGAAAAATATTTTCATGAGTGATTTCCTCTCTTGTGTGTTGATTGAAGATTGAGAGTCTCTTGGTGCTTGTCTTTGACTATCCTTTAGATATGTTGTGGTGATTGTGGGACTCTCTTTGGATGGCCGCGGTGACATTGGGAAATCCTTAGATTGAGAACTACGAACTTTGAGGTGTTCTTTTGTAGCCCTACATAATTCTCGTCCTCTCTTGACCACGAAGGAATGACCTCCGGGTGCGTCTCCATTGCATGTTTTATGGGAAATATCATGTGATTCGGTTATGTTAATGTTGTTGGGAGTTGCCACTAGTGAAAGTATGATCCCTAGGCCTTGTTTCCACCATTGCAATACTATTTGTGCTCACGTTTACCACTTGTTTGCTTGCTGCACTTTTTATTACAGATTTATATTACTTTGCTTTGCCACTCCTAGCATCCATATTTTACCATCTCTTCGCCGAACTAGTGCACCTATACAACTCCTAGTTATATTAGGTGTGTTGGGGACACAAGAGACTTCTTGTATCTTAGTTGCAGGGTTTCTTGAGAGAGACCATCTTCAACCTCTACTTCCCTGAGTTCGATAAACCTTAGGTCATCCACTTGAGGGAAATTGCTGTTGTCCTACAAACCTCTGCGCTTGGAGGCCCAACATAGTCTACAAGAGTAGAAGCGTGTGTAGACATCAAGCTATTTCTGGCGCCGTTGCCGGGGAAGTGAGTGCTTGAAGGTATATCTTTAGATCTTGCAATTAAATCTTTTTGTTTCTTGTTTTTATTTCACTAGTTATGCTTATGGACAACCTTGCTATTGGATCGTTGCTTGCGGGAAGATGCCCCACACCTGTGGTGGTTTCTCCTCCCCCTACTGAAATTGTGCCCTATAAAATACCAGCTGGTATTATCGATTATGTTTTGGCTAATAGTTATACAGGAGACAGACATCCCGGTGAACACTTGCTATATCTGTCACAATTATGTTCATTATTTAAGCTTGCAGGTGTATCAAGGGAGTTTGTCATGAGGAAATTATTTGCCTTGTCCCTGAAAGGAAAAGCATTGGAATGGTATAGGCTACTAGATGACTCTCACCTGCTGGATTGGGAAGAGATCCAGTCTCTCTTTTACTCCAAGTTTTATCCTCTTCATGAAGTCCATGAGAATAGGAATTATGTTTATAATTTCTATCCTCATGATGGAGAGAGCATAGCTCAAGCTTGGGGGAGACTGAAAACGTTAATGCTAAAATGTCCTAACCATGGGCTCCCCAAAGATATGATTATTACTAATTTCTATGCGAGGCTTTCTCGACAGGATAAAGATTTGCTCGACGCTTCCTCTATGGGTTCTTTCACAAACGAAAAGATTGATGCTAAATGGGAACTCCTTGAAAGAATTCAATGCAACACTGAAGATTGGGAGATCGACAAAGGTAAAGAGTCAGGTATAGTTTATGAGTATGATTGCATTAAGTCCTTTGTTGAAACTACAAGTTTTAATAAGTTTAGTGCTAAGTTTGGGCTTAATTCTCAACTCCTTGTTGATTTCCTCAAATCTTTTGCTTCACATCTTAATATGCCTAAGGAGGATTGGAACAAGCATCATAAACCTTTTAAAGAGATTTGCAAAGAAAATGAAATTGTTCATGATGATTGCAACATGCATGATCCAATTCCTAAAAATGAAGTTTTATATAAGCATGTTAATTTTTGTGGAGTGGATAGACCTTGTGAAAGGCCTACGATCGAAGAAGAGAAGTATTGTAAGCAACATAAGCATGAAAGAACAATCACTTGGGTTAGAGATTTAAATGAAATTGCTAGAGAATTGTGTGACCTTTATCCTTTTACTTATGAACTTTGCCGTATAGAGGGTCACTTTAATTTTCAATGCATGAACTTTCAAAACATAACTGTTAACCAGTTGTGTGATAACATGATCACCTCTGATCTTTATGATGAGCTTATGTTATTTTTGATGTGTGAAGAGTTAACAAGAAAGACTTCTTGGCTAGATGTTAATGCCATAGGAATAAAAAACACTTTGCAAAATTGCCATCTCTATTGTGTTGTTAATTGCCATGAAAATGATTACATAAGTAAGATTAGAAAGGAGGGAACTTTACCAAAGTATAAAAATGTCTCTTATATTTCTGCTAATAAAAAGGAGAGTTTCTCCCAAGTTTCCCCTATTGTTTCTAGTGTTAAACCAGGATATGTGGAGAAGCTTCATCTCCAACCACTCCCTCCTAAGAAGAAGAAAAAGAAGAGGAGGAGGAAGAGGAGCAAGAAGGAAGAAGAATGGGTATCAACCTGGCCTGAGCATATTCCTCCCATCAACTTTTATCCTAATGGTTGTAAGTTTAAAGAAGAAGGTGAAGTTTATTGCCTTAATTATCATCTTGATGATACGTCCGTAGGTACTATTGAAGATGATTTTGATTATGATATGCATGTTACTTATTGTGATTGGGAAAATGATGATAATGCTACTTATGATCTTGAAAATCTTTTTGGTACCAACTCTGAGAGTGATGATATGGGAAGCTCTAAGCTTGGGGATGATAGGATTGCAAATCCTTTACCCACTAGTGATGTGATAATTGATAATTCTTTTGCTAGTAAGAATAAAGACAACATGTTTACAAATATAGTTGCTAGCAATGATAATGTTCTTCTCTACCATGATGATGTTATAACTCCAATCTATAGTGATTATAAAGGTACCTATGACACAAGGAGAAATTATCCTTATGAAACTTGTTATAATCATGGAGGGAATTACTCCCTTGTTGAACACCATCTTCCTAATACACAATTAATCTATAGTGTTCAAGTTGTTTATGATAGTCCTACTCCCACTATTACCAATGAGAAAGATTATGCTTATGTGGAGAGTAAGAGTACCTTTTTGCATATGGATCATGGTAACAATGCTTTATGTGATGCTTATATTGTTGAGTTTATTCGTGATCCCACTGAAAATTATTATGAGAAGGGAACATATGCTTATAGATATTTCAATAATATTAAGTTCCCTCTCTTTATGTTGAAGGTTTTGAAGCTGCACTTGTTTTGTCTTCCTATGCTTATTGCTTTGTGCTTCAATGAATTATTCTATTGCAATATTCCTATGCATAGGAAGCATGTTAGGCTCAAATGTGTTTGGTATTTGCTTCTTGATCCTCTCTTTTGTTCTTCAACTCTTATTCCTACAAGAGCATCATTAAAGTCTTATGCCTAGCTTAAAGGCATAAAAGAAAGCGCTTTTGGGAGGCAGCCCACATGAATAAAATTTTATTTTGCTTTTGTTGTGTCTTGATGTTGTTACTACAGTAGCATCATCATTGTATCTTTACTTTTCAACTTTGTGCCAAGTGTAGCCTCTGATTGCAAGAAAGTTCAAAAGTTGTGACGTGCTGTCCAGGAAACAGATTCTGTCCTTGGATAGAAAAATTCGTATAAAATCACCAGATCATCTTTTTGGTCTGAATTTTTTCGACAGCGTGCTCTATACAATTGTGTTTCGGGCGTCTGTTCTGAGTTTTTTTATTAGAGTTGCAGAAGTGCCCCGAAAAAAATCATTTACTACCTGCTGTTCTGTTTTTCACAGATTCTGTCCTGTTTTGCCTTTCCTTCATTTTGCAAACCTTGAGCTTGCTTTTTCTTTGCAAAAACCTTTTGGCAATCTTGAGAAACAGTAGACCTTCAAGAATATCCTTATTTCCAGCAAGGAACAATTATTTTATTAAGGGTACTAACCTCGCTAATCAGATTATGATGAGTTATGTATGAAGGGAGTTTTCAAGTGTGCGAGGGAAGATGATAAAAAGATTCAGGAGTGTCAAACGCTCAAGCTTGGGGATGCCCCCATGCACCCCCAAGAAATATTCAAGAAGACTCAAGCGTCTAAGCTTGGGGATGCCCCCGTGCATCCCCTTCTCCATCAACATTATCAGTTCGTCTTTCGTTCCACTATATTTTTATCACTTCATGTGTTATGTGCTATGCTTGGAGCGTCTTGCTTTTAGTTTCCTTTTTAGTTTTCCTTAGCTTTTCATAACGAGTCGGAACTCAGCTTTCTTTGTGTGGGAGAGAAACACGCTCCACTTCAACCTAGAACATAACATAGAATTTTCATGTCTATCTTTGCTGTGTGTGTTCTTTGTCTTTCAATAGCTACTATCATGTTTAGCTCTTAGTCTTCATGCTTATCTTTTTAAAGAGCTTTTGTTTAGTTGGTTGCTTGAACTCTCTTTAGTTATCATGCTTATCTTATTAAGAGAGTTTGCTTCTGTTGCATTGGTTGATATGTCTATGATAAAAATGCTACGTGCATAATGGTGCTTAGTAGTTCATGTTTTCTTATAGTTAGTCTCAAATAGCTGGGGGGTTCCCAATGTGTTATTGGAGTACCAACATGATTTTTTTGCCTATGATGTGGTATGGTTTAGTAATATCTTCCTTCAAGAATTTATTTTGATTGACTTGGCGTATGCTCACGCATATTTAAGACTGTAAAGAAAGTCTGTCAAGCCTTGATGATCTTTTGTTTCTGAGTAGCGATATAACTACCATGCCTGAATCAATGTTGCTTTGTCGCTCTGCATGATTATGACCATCATTGCTCTCTTAGTTGGTCGCTCCCAGTCTTTTGCTAACCTTCGCCTGTGCTAAGCGGACTGACTGCTTGTGCATCCAAAATCTTTTAAACCAGTTATGCCATATGAGTCCACCATACCTTCCTATACATGGTATTTACCTGCCATTCCTAACGAAGACTTTCATGTACCATCTCGAAATTATTCAAAAAAGCATTTCTCTTTTGTGCCTCTGTTTTAGCTCATGAGGAAGTAGTAGTTAATTCATGATCTTTTTAAGTTGGACAAGCTTCACCCCGGGATTGCATGTCTAATGTGCAAACCCATAATATGAGAAGGAACTGGCATAGAGTGCGCACGGCTCATTAAAAAATAATATAAACAAACAAACCCTCCTTCACGCTTTGTTCATGAGAAATCAGAAAACTTTGGCAGTGATAAACAAAGGAGATTAAGAGGATGTGATCGTCCTCATTCGGGAGCCGTTCCTCAAAACTTGTCCATCTCAAGAAGTGATTGAGTTGTCTGCTAGCATTCGTTGACGAAACATGCATATTCAAAAAAAAAATTATTACCTCTGTTTTTAAAACCAAGAGCTCTGGTACATGCTTTGTCTTTGTTTCCGACTACGGGTTTTCAACCTTGCCAACAAAAGCCACGGTTCGAGAGTCTCCACCTTCTTTTAAAGCATCAACTACTGAGAGCATGATTGTCATTCTGAGTGTAATGTGCATTGTCCCAAAGTAGCATTGTCTTTTGCATGATTATGATATCATTTATTCTGAAATTATTGTATCTAGTCATCACTTAAACCTTGGAGGTGCCCCTGTATTTATGTTTTGCTTCACTAAAGGGGGCAAGCGAGATACCACTTTATCATATTTGCACACCATGCTCATTACAAATCTATTTGATGTTTCAGTATCATATTGTAAAACTTTCAGTTCTTTGTGATTTTCCCATGAGGCAACTTAATTACTACAGATTCATTGTCTCAGTAAGCTTTTGTCATGTGACTATGAAAAGTCCTTATATGGTTAATAGCATGTCACCACAGAAATTATGCTTGTTATCATTTACCTACTCGAGGACGAGCAGGAATTAAGCTTGGGGATGTTGATACGTCCAAAACGTATCTATAATTTCTGCTTGCTCCATGCCTCTTTTGGGTGATACTGCTATGATATTTATACACTTCCATACACTTTTGATCATATTTGGACTAACCTATTAACTCAGTGCACCCCAGTGCCAGTTTCTGTTTTCTGCTGTTTTTGTATTTCAGGTTTTCCCATCACGTAAACTGCCAGAAAAATCCCGGAAAAATTATATAAAAAATGTGCATTCCGGAAGCTTCCACACGGCCGAAGTAGGGCCGGAGGGGGGCCACCAGGGCTCCAGGCGCCCTGGTGGCGAGGCCCCCCTCCTGGCCGCGCCGGGGGGGTGCCTGGGCCCCCCAGGCCTCCGCTGATGCCCCCCTTTGGCATATATTTAACACGCGTCCCGAAACCCTCGAGGACGAAACCCTTTTTCGCGATCTCATCTCTGTTCCGCCGCCGCCGCGCTTCCAAGATCGGGAGCACCAGGAGAACTCTTCCCGGCACCCTGCCGGAGGGGAGGATCACCACCGGGAGCCTCTTCACCACCATGGACGCCTCCCGGATGAGTTGTGAGTAGTTTCCTCCGGGGCCGAGGGCTCGTACGTGTAGCTATGTGGTTATCTCTCTCTCCCATGATGTGATCTTCGTTGTGATCATAGGCTATGTTAATCTAGGGTGATCCCATGATATTTCCCCTTCCTCTATATATTGGATTGATGTACTCACTTCTCTTTATCTAGTATAATCCCCGAGACCAAGGTGACAGCGGTCTATGGGACATGGATTAGAAAAATATTTTCATGAGTGATTTCCTCTCTTGTGTGTTGATTGAAGATTGAGAGTCTCTTGGTGCTTGTCTTTGACTATCCTTTAGATATGTTGTGGTGATTGTGGGACTCTCTTTGGATGGCCGCGGTGACATTGGGAAATCCTTAGATTGAGAACTACGAACTTTGAGGTGTGCTTTTGTAGCCCTACATAATTCTCGTCCTCTCTTGACCACGAAGGAATGACCTCCGGGTGCGTCTCCATTGCATGTTTTATGGGAAATATCATGTGATTCGATTATGTTAATGTTGTTGGGAGTTGCCACTAGTGAAAGTATGATCCCTAGGCCTTCTTTCCACCATTGCAATACCATTTGTGCTCACGTTTACCACTTGTTTGCTTGCTGCACTTTTTATTACAGATTTATATTACTTTGCTTTGCCACTCCTATCATCCATATTTTACCATCTCTTCGCCGAACTAGTGCACCTATACAACTCCTAGTTGTATTAGGTGTGTTGGGGACACAAGAGACTTCTTGTATCTTAGTTGCAGGGTTGCTTGAGAGAGACCATCTTCAACCTCTACTTCCCTGAGTTCGATAAACCTTAGGTCATCCACTTGAGGGAAATTGCTGCTGTCCTACAAACCTCTGCGCTTGGAGGCCCAACATAGTCTACAAGTGTAGAAGCGTGTGTAGACATCAAATGCTTGCAAGGCTTATGTGATGTGCATTACCGAGAGGGCCCAGAGATACCTCTCCGACAATCGGAGTGACAAATCCTAATCTCGAAATACGCCAACCCAACATCTACCTTTGGAGACACCTGTAGAGCTCCTTTATAATCACCCAGTTACGTTGTGATGTTTGGTAGCACTCAAAGTGTTCCTCCGGCAAACGGGAGTTGCATAATCTCATAGTCATAGGAACATGTATAAGTCATGAAGAAAGCAATAGCAACATACTAAACGATCGGGTGCTAAGCTAATGAAATGGGTCATGTCAATCAGATCATTCATCTAATGATGTGATCCCATTAATCAAATAACAACTCTTTTGTTCATGGTCAGGAAACATAACCATCTTTGATTAATGAGCTAGTCAAGTAGAGGCATACTAGTGACACTCTGTTTTGTCTATGTATTCACACATGTATTATGTTTCCGGTTAATACAATTCTAGCATGAATAATAAACATTTATCATGAAATAAGGAAATAAATAATAACTTTATTATTGCCTCTAGGGCATATTTCCTTCACATAATGCTCCAGGTAATAATCAGTTAACTTCTTCAAAGATTCAGAAGGACATAGTTGAATGTTTTGCAAAGGAGATATTGCATTCTGTTCTTCGGGAAATTGGCAATGATGTATTTTCTTTGGTGGTTGATGAGTCAAGGGATGTGGCTGGTAAAGAGCAAATGGTGGTGGTGTTGCAGTATGTTGGTAAATGTGGAAGTGCCATAGAGACATTAGTTGGCCTTACTCATGTGAAGGAGACAACTTCCAAGTATCTCAAGTCTGCCATTGATGATTTATTTGCAGAATATAAGTTAAGTTTCAAGCAAGTTAGAGGGCAAGGATATGACGGTGCGAGCAATATGCGAGGTGAGTTTAATGGCTTGCAACCCTTAATCATGAGAGAGAATAGCACAACATATTATGTTCACCGTTTTGCACATCAGCTTCAGTTAGTTGTTGTGGTTGTTGTTCGGAAGCACAAATGCATCGGTAATTGTTTTGATATGATCTCAATCTTGCTGAATGTGGTCTCTTGATCTTCAAAGAGAAAGGACTTGATTCGAGACAAATATAAAGAACAAGTGTGTGAAGCTTTAGGTTGTGGACTACTAAAAAGTGGTACAGGATTAAATCAAGAACTAGCTCTTCAAAGACCCAGAGACACTCGATGGAGTTCTCACTATAGAAATCTTAAGAGTTTGATTGATATGTTCCCTACAGTTGTCAAAGTGCTAGAATATGTGGAAGAAGAAGACAGGGATGACACAAATAGAAGGCAGGCATGTGGTCTTCTTGTTTATTTCTAGTCTTTTGATTTTGTGTTCTACTTACAACTTATGTCAACTATATTGATAATCACAAACACATTATCATTGGCCCTACAACGCAAGAATCAGGACATTGTGAATGCCATAAATTGTGTGAATTCAACCAAAGCTTACTTGAATCTAAGGGGAAATGGATGGGAATCTATCCTACAAGAAGCATCTGTATTTTGTGACAAGCATGACATTTCCAAGTTGGAAATGGAAGACCAATATGTGAATCCAAAGAAGCCACGGCAAAAAATAGGTATCACTAATAGGCATCATTATGAAGTGGATTGTTTTAATGATGTTATTGATTGGCTGCTTCAAGAACTTGATAATCGCTTCAATGAGAAAAATTCAGAACTACTTGTTTGCTCAACGGCTTTGAGCCCAAATGAATCATTTCGTGATTTCAACTTGAGCATTTGATGAGTCTAGCTAAACTTTATCCAAAAGGTTTCGATGATGGAGAACTGAGGGACCTTAGACATTGATGAAGCCATGTACCTAGGGTAGGGGCATGGACCTGTCCTAAGTGCCCTACCCAAGGACATCCCTAGGAGAAGTCACCTTTCAATCGACTTGGAGGTATCCCACTCGACGGATTCAAGGCACTCGACCATGAAGCTATCACTCGACCATGAAGCCAACCACTCGACTACTAGGAGATCTAAAGTCACTTCGCACGCAAACGGTTGGTCATTTAGTAGCTTTTATGGTCATCATAGCACTTTATTAGGGGCGTTACCAGTAATGCCCAGCCTTAATGTACTTTAAACCCTGCATTACTGAGGGCTGGAGGGGCCTGGCAAACTCTATATAAGCCACCCCCTCCTCAGTGTCAGGGGTTCGCACCTCTGTTACTCATATGCACATAATTCAATGGACCGCCTCCGGGCACCGAGACGTAGGGCTGTTACTTCCTCCGAGAAGGGCATGAACTCGTAAACCTCGTGTGCTTACAACTCCTCCATAGCTAAGATCTAGTCTGTCCATTCATACCCCCCTACATTATTGTCAGAGTTAGAACCACGACAGTTGGCGCCCACCGTGGGGCTGGAGTCTTAGCGCCTAGTTGGAGAAGTTACAATTTTTCCGATCTCTTTGATCATGGTTTCGGGCGGAGTTTTGGTGGAGGGCCGCGAGATCCGTCTCGGCGCGCTCATGTTCATCACCGACGACTCCGCTTGGCTTCAGGAAGCTCCACTCGACGTTGACGCGCTCCCCGTCCGTGGTGTCCTTCTGCGACAGCCGTCGACCCAGTATCGGTCGGTTCCTGTGGCGTCCTCCTGCTCTGTCTCTCGCCGGCGCAAGCGCTCCGGTCGGTCGAGGCTTCAGAGGTGGGTGAAGCATGCAGTGGCCCGCCAGTCGGCCACCCCACAAGTCGTGGCGATCGAGCCCGATGAATCACTCTACGGCATGTTCGACCTGTCGACTGGCTCCGCAGAGACCGCGTTTGAATGCGACAGCAGTAACCCAGCGGCGGAGGTTTTGGTAATCGATGGACCACGCAGTCCTCCCGGTTTCCCCCGCACCGACGGAGGCGCAGGGGGAGCGACCCGTCGCATCCCCATGAGGAGTATCTCCCCGAGCCTCTCACATCGTTGCAGAGGGAGGAACTTCATCGCCGGAACATGGATGCACTTCACACTCCTATAGTTGGAGAAACCCCTGAGGCCCGTGCCTTGGAGGATGCACGCTTAGCTAACTTGGCTGAGCGCACTCGACTGGAGAACCTCCAGCAAGCACTCAATGAGCGGGCGCGTCAACGGATTCCAGACTCCAATCGACGTCATCTCTTTCCGCCCCCGCAGGTATATCGAACTCTGATTAAAAATTCGGCAGCTGCAGCCCGTATAGCAGAGTCAATTCAGCCCTCCCAGTCAGAGGCTGGCGGAGGCTTGTTGCAAATCAGAGCGTTGCTCCGGGCAGCAGGAGACCAGAATTCCGCTGTTTCCCAGTCGCGGAACAGGATCCATAGCCGATCCGTTGCAGCAGACACAGTCCAGTTGGCTCACAGCCCAAGATCGCCCCGAGGCGAGAGGGACGTGGAGACCAGCGTGATCAGCACAGAAGGAATGAGCAGTATGATCATCGATTCGATCGTGACGATCAACGTGGAGTACCCACCCCTCCCCCGAGGAGTGGATCGTATGTGCCTCGACAACAAGATGACAGACACCCTCATAGTGTTGGTCGGAGGACTCCTGTTGACCCTAGAGAACCAGGCTTTGATGCGAGATCTATTCTCGTTCAGGGTTTGGTCGACAGGAACAGGGCTCACCGAGAAGGTCACGGCAGGGATGCACCCACCAGTAGCAGAGTACATGTCTCAAGGCCAGAGTGTTTCAGTCGAGCCATCAGAGCCGCTGTGATTCCTCCCAACTTCAGGTTGGCGACAGGAGTTAGTAAGTTCACTGGTGAGTCCAAGCCCGATACTTGGCTCGAAGACTACCGAGTGGTTGTCCAGATTGGCGGTGGCAATCATGAGGTGGCCATGAAGCACCTACCCCTTATGTTAGAGGGCTCGGCCAGAGCGTGGCTAAATCAGTTAGCACCCAGCAGCATTTACACTTGGGAGGATCTCTCCCGAGTGTTTGTCACAACATTTGAGGGAACATGCAAGCGGCCTGCAGGTCTCACGGAACTGGGGTCTTGCGTGTAGAAACCGAATGAAACTCTGAGGGATTACATCCATAGGTGGATTATATTGCATCACACCGTTGAAAATGTGCCAGATCATCAAGCAGTTTGTGCCTTTAAAGAAGGCGTTAAGAACAGAGAATTGAATATGAAGTTCGGTCGAACCGCAGAAATGTCTCTGAATCAGATGATGGAGATCGCCACCAAATACGCTAATGGTGAAGATGAGGAGCGACTCCGGAGTGGCAAGCATAAGTTAGTCGCCCAGGAAACCGGAGGAAATTCCAGTCGGAAACAGAAGCGGAAAGTCGAGCCAGCTGCTCCTGGAGAGGCCCTGGCCATAACCCAAGGAAAGTTTAAGGGAAAACCCAAAGGACCTTGGAACCCCAAGAAAGTTAAAGACCAAGATGGAAATGATGTTTTGGATCTGCCGTGTCACATCCACACCAAGAAAGATGAAGAGGGTAATCTCATTTACCCAAAGCATACCACTCGACAGTGTCGGCTCCTGATCCAGCAATTCCAGGGCAAACAGTCCAAAGATAAAGAGAAGGAGTCAGATAAAGTTGAGGACAAGGAAGATAGTGATGGATACCCCCAGGTCAATTCCACCTTGATGATTTTTGCTGATGTTGAAATCAAAAGTCGACTGAAAGTTATCAACCGTGAAGTGAATATGGTTCCTCAGGCGACACCTAGTTATCTGAAGTGGTCTCAGACTGTCATCACATTCGACCAGTCTGATCACCCTACGCATATTGCCACCCGTGGGAGGCAAGCTTTGATGGTCGACCCAGTTGTCGAAGACACTCGACTGACCAAGGTCCTGATGGATGGTGGTAGTGGTTTAAACATACTGTATGCAGAGACATTGAAAGGGATGGGCATTCCGATGTCCAGACTCAGCACCAGCAACATGAGTTTCCATGGGGTCATCCCTGGGAAGAAAGCCGAGTCACTCGGCCAAATTGCTCTTGATGTGGTTTTCGGTGATTCTAAGAATTACCGCAAGGAAAAGTTAACATTCGAAGTTGTGGATTTCTAGAGTGCTTATCACGCTATTTTAGGCAGGCCAACTTATGCACACTTCATGGCTCGACCATGTTATGTGTATCTCAAATTGAAGATGCCCGGTCACAAAGGTGTGATCACTATTACGGGCAATCGGAAGAAGGCAGAAGAGTGTTTTCAGAAAGGCTCAAAGATTGCTGATGCTCAGATGGCAGTGGTCGAGCTGCAAGATTATCAGAATACTGCAGATCCGAGTGAGTTGCTGCGAGCCAAGAAGCCTGCTTCAGAATCAGCTTTTCAGTCGTCCGGTGAAACGAAGGCAGGTCACATTCACCCGACCGATCCCAATGCTGCTCCGACTCATATTTCAATGACACTCAACTCCAAATAGGAAGAAGCGCTCATCCAGTTCCTCTGTGACAACTGGGACATCTTCGCATGGAAACCTTCTGACATGCCTGGAGTTCCCAGGGGGCTGGCTGAGCACCGTCTACGAGTCAACCCAAAAGCTAAACCTGTCAAAGAACATCTTCGATGGTACGCCATCCAGAAGAGAAAGGCCATTGGCGAGGAGGTGGCTCGGCTCCTAGCAGCGGAGTTTATCCGAGAGATTTACCACTCCGAGTGGCTCGCCAATGTTGTCATGGTCCCCAAAAAGGACAAGTCACTTCGCATGTGCATTGACTTTAAGCATGTCAATCGGGCCTGCCCGAAAGATCATTTTCCTCTCCCCCGCATCGACCAGATAGTCGACTCGACTGCGGGATGCGAGCGTTTGTCTTTTCTAGACGCCTATTCTGGGTACCATCAGATCCGTCTGTATGGGCCCGACGAGATCAAAACAGATTTCATCACTCCATTCGGGTGCTTCTGTTATGTCACCATGCCATTCGGCCTCAAGAATGCCGGAGCCACGTTCATGAGGATGATTCAGAAATGTTTGCTCACTCAAATCAGTCGGAATGTGGAAACATACATGGATGATATTGTGGTCAAGTCACGGAAGGGTTCCGACCTGCTGACTGACCTTGCTGAAACCTTTGCCAATCTCAGGAGGTATGATATCAAGCTCAACCCATCAAAATGTACATTCGGAGTTCCAGGTGGAAAGTTACTTGGTTTTCTCGTTTCCGAATGGGGAATCGACGCCAATCCAGAAAATGTTGGAACTATACTCCGGGTGAAGCGTGCTGTGCGTGTGCACGATGTCCAGAAACTTACAGGTTGCTTGGCCGCTTTAAGTCGATTCATCTCCCGCCTCGGTGAAAAGGCATTGCCTCTTTACCGACTGATGAAGAAGTCAGACAAGTTCGAGTGGACTCCAGAAGCTGATGCAGCGTTTGCAGATCTCAAAGCCCTGCTCTCCACCCAGCCGGTGGTTGCTGCCCCAATCAGCAAAGAGCCTTTGCTGCTTTACATTGCAACCACATGACAAGTTGTCAGTACAGTACTTACGGTTGAGCGGGAAGAAGAAGGAAAGGCCTTCAAAGTTCAACGTCCAGTATATTATGTTTCTGAAGTTTTGACTCCATCAAAGCAAAGATATCCTCATTACCAGAAGCTTGTATATGGGATTTATATGACCACGAATAAGGTTGCACATTACTTCTCTGATCATTCCATTACAGTCGTCAGCGACGCCCCGCTGTTAGAGATTTTGCACAACAGAGATGCAACTGGTCGAGTGGCAAAATGGGCGATTGAACTTCTTCCCCTAGATATCAAGTTTGAGGCAAAGAAAGCTATCAAGTCCCAAGCAATTGCAGATTTCGTCGCCGAGTGGATTGAACAGTGAAGGAAATATGCCCTAGAGGCAATAATAAAGTTATTATTTATTTCCTTATATATCAAGATAAATGTTTATTATTCATGCTAGAATTGTATTAACCGGAAACATAATACATGTGTGGATATATAGACAAACAGAGTGTCACTAATATGCCTCTAATTGACTAGCTTGTTAATCAAAGATGGTTAAGTTTCCTAACCATAGACAAGGAGTTGTTATTTGATTAACAAGGTCACATCATTAGTTGAATGATCTGATTGATATGACCCATTCCATTAGCTTAGCACCCGATCGTTTAGTATGTTGCTATTGCTTTCTTCATGACTTATACATGTTCCTATGACTATGAGATTATGCAACTCCCGTTTACCGTAGGAACACTTTGTGTGCCACCAAACGTCACAACGTAACTGGGTGATTATAAAGGTGCACTACAGGTGTCTCCGAAAGTATTTGTTGGGTTGGCGTATTTCGAGATTAGGATTTGTCTCTCCGAATGTCGGAGAGGTATCTCAGGGCCTTCTCGTTAATGCACATCACATAAGCCTTGCAAGCATTGCAACTAATAAGTTAGTTGCAATATGATGTATTACAGAACGAGTCAAGAGACTTGCCGGTAACGAGATTGAACTAGGTATTGGATACCGACGATCGAATCTCGGGCAAGTGACATATCGATGACAAAGGGAACACGTATATTATTATGCGGTCTGACCGATAAAGATCTTCATAGAATGTGTAGGAGCCAATATGGGCATCCAGGTCCCGCTGTTGGTTATTGACCAGAGATTTGTCTCAGTCATGTCTACACTGTTCTCGAACCGTAGGGTCCGCACGCTTAAAGTTTATGCATTTTGATGTACCGAAGTTAGTTCGGAGTCCCGGATGTGATCATGGACATGACGAGGAGTCTCAAAATGGTCGAGACATAAAGATCGATATATTGGAAGCCTATACTTGGACATCGGAATGGTTCCGGGTGAAATCGGCATTTTACCGGAGTACCGGGGGGTTACCGGAACCCCCCCGGGGGGTTAATGGGCCACTATGGGCCTTAAGGGAGAAGGGAGAAAAGGGGAAGGAAGGGGCCGCGCGCCCCTCCCCCTCCTAGTCCGAATAGGACAAGGGAAGGGGGCGGCGCCCCCCTTTCCTTTTCCCCCTCCTCCTCTTTCCCCCCCTTCTCCTACTCCGAATAGGAAAAAGAGGGAGTCCTACTCCCGGTGGGAGTAGGACTCCCCCCTGGCGCGCCAAACCCTGGCCGGCTGCCCCTCCCCTGGCTCCTTTATATACGGGGGCAAGGGGGCACCCTAGAACACACAAGTTGATCATTGAGATCGTTCCTTAGCCGTGTGCGGTGCCCCCCTCCACCATATTCCACCTCGGTCATATCGTTGCAGTGTTTAGGCGAAGCCCTACGACGGTAGAACATCATCATCATCATCACGCCGTCGTGCTGACGAAACTCGTCCCCGAAGCTTTGCTGGATCGGAGCCCGGGGAACGTCATCGAGTTGTACGTGTGTCAAGAACTCGGAGGCGCCGGAGTAACGGCGCTTGGATCCGTCGTATCGGGAAGACATAGGACTACTTCCTCTATGTTGCGTCAACGCTTCCGCTTCGGTCTACGAGGGTACGTAGACAACACTCTCCCCTCTCGTTGCTATGCATCACCATGATCTTGCGTGTGCGTAGGAAATTTTTTGAAATTACTACGTTCCCCAACAGTGGCATCCGAGCCTAGGTTTTATGGTTTGATGTTCTGCACGAGTAGAACACAAGTGAGTTGTGGATGATACAAGTCATACTGCCTACCAGCATGTCATACTTTGGTTCGGCGGTATTGTTGGATGAAGCGGCCCGGACCGACATTACGCGTACGCTTACGCGAGACTGGTTCTACCGCCGTGCTTTGCACACAGGTGGCTGGCGGGTGTCAGTTTCTCCAACTTTAGTTGAACCGAGTATGGCTACGCTCGGTCTTTGCGAAGGTTAAAACGGAGTCTATTTGACAAACTATCGTTGTGGTTTTGATGCGTAGGTGAGATTGGTTCTTGCTTAAGCCCGTAGCAGCCACGTAACACTTGCAACAAACAAAGTAGAGGACGTCTAACTTGTTTTTGCAGGGCATGTTGTGATGTGATATGGTCAAGACATGATGCTAAATTTTATTGTATTAGATGATCATGTTTTGTAACCGAGTTATCGGCAACCGGCAGGAGCCATACGGTTGTCGCTTTATTGTATGCAATGCAATCGCCCTGTAATGCTTTACTTTATCACTAAGCGGTAGCGATAGTCGTAGAAGCATAAGATTGGTGAGACGACAACGATGCTACGATGGAGATCAAGGTGTCGCACTGGTGACGATGGTGATCATGAAGGTGCTGCAGAGATGGAGATCACAAGCACAAGATGATGATGACCATATGATATCACTTATATTGATTGCATGTGATGTTTATCTTTTTATGCATCTTATCTTGCTTTGATTGACGGTAGCATTATAAGATGATCTCTCACTAAATTATCAAGAAGTGTTCTCCCCGAGTATGCACTGTTGCCAAAGTTCGTCGTGCCCAGACACCACGTGATGATCAGGTGTGATAAGCTCTACGTCCATCTACAACGGGTGCAAGCCAGTTTTTGCACACGCAGAATACTCGGGTTATACTTGACGAGCCTAGCATATGCAGATATGGCCTCGGAACACGGAGACCGAAAGGTCGAGCGTGAATCATATAGTAGATATGATCAACATAATGATGTTCACCATTGAGAACTAATCCATTTCACGTGATGATCGGTTATGGTTTAGTTTGATTTGGATCACGTGATCACTTAGAAGATTAGAGGGATGTCTATCTAAGTGGGAGTTCTTAAGTAATATGATTAATTGAACTTAAATTTATCATGAACTTAGTCCCTGATAGTATCTTGCTTGTTTATGTTGATTGTAGATAGATGGCTCGTGCTGTTGTTCCGTTGAATTTTAATGCGTTCCTTGAGAAAGCAAAGTTGAAAGATGATGGTAGCAATTACACGGACTGGGTCCGTAACTTGAGGATTATCCTCATTGCTGCACAGAAGAATTACGTCCTAGAAGCACCGCTGGGTGCCAGGCCTGCTGCAGGAGCAACGCCATATGTTATGAACGTCTAGCAGAGCAAAGCTGATGACTACACGATAGTTCAGTGTGCCATGCTTTACGGCTTAGAACCGGTACTTCAACGACGTTTTGAACACCATGGAGCATATGAGATGTTCCAGGAGTTGAAATTAATATTCCAACAGAATGCCCGGATTGAGAGATATGAAGTCTCCAATAAGTTCTATAGCTGCAAGAGGGAGGAGAATGGTTCTGTCAGTGAGCATATACTCCAAATGTCTGGGTATTATAATCACTTGATTCAACTGGGAGTTAATCTTCTGGATGATTGTGTCATTGACAGAATTCTCCAATCACTTCGACCAAGCTACAAAGGCTTCGTGATGAACTATAATATGCAAGGGATGGATAAAACAATGCCCGAGCTCTTCGCAATGCTAAAGGCTGCGGAGGTAGAAATCAAGAAGGAGCATCAAGTGTTGATGGTCAATAAGACCACTAGTTTCAAGAAAAAAGGCAAAGGGAAGAAGAAGGGGAACTTCAAGAAGAACAGCAAACAAGTTGCTGCTCAAGAGAAGAAACCCAAGTCTGGACCTAAGCCTGAAACTGAGTGCTTCTACTGTAAGCAAACTGGTCACTAGAAGCGGAACTGCCCCAAGTATTTGGCGGACAAGAAGGATGGCAAGGTGAACAAAGGTATATGTGATATACATGTTATTGATGTGTACCTTACTAGAGCTCGCAGTAGCACCTGGGTATTTGATACTGGTTCTGTTGCTAATATTTGCAACTCAAAACCGGGACTACGGATTAAGCGAACACTGGCAAAGGACGAGGTGACGATGCGCGTGGGAAATGGTTCCAAAGTCGATGTGATCGCGGTCGGCACGCTACCTCTACATCTACCTTCGTGATTAGTATTAGACCTGAATAATTGTTATTTGGTGCCAGCGTTGAGCATGAACATTATATCTGGATCTTGTTTGATGCGAGACGGTTATTCATTTAAATCAGAGAATAATGGTTGTTCTATTTATATGAGTAATATCTTTTATGGTCATGCACCCTTGAAGAGTGGTCTATTTTTGATGAATCTCGAAAGTAGTGATACACATATTCATAATGTTGAAGCCAAAAGATGCAGAGTTGATAATGATAGTGCAACTTATTTGTGGCACTGCCGTTTAGGTCATATCGGTGTAAAGCGCATGAAGAAACTCCATACTGATGGACTTTTGGAGCCACTTGATTATGAATCACTTGGTACTTGTGAACCATACCTCATGGGCAAGATGACTAAAACACCGTTCTCCGGTACTATGGAGAGAGCAACATATTTGTTGGAAATCATACATACAGATGTATGTGGTCCGATAAATGTTGAGGCTCGTGGCGGATATCGTTATTTTCTCACCTTCACAGATGATTTAAGCAGATCACTACAAGAAATATGTCAACTTATGACCTTCTGTCAGTGACCCTCGAAGAATTGGTCATAAATTTATGACCATTTCAGACCAATTGGTCAAAGGCTGTTCGTGGGGCTCCAAACCCTAAACCATTGCGACCATTTTGGTCAGAAAGGTCGTAATTTCCTCACACGAAAAGGTCATAAAGCAAACAGCGCTAGTCCGCGGCCTTATTTCTAGTTGTTAACGACCAATATAGATGGTCATAGCCTTGTAAATTGTGGTGGGTTGCTATGACTAGGCGCCACCTCATCAGTTTTGCCTATGTGGCATGTCCATGTGGCAGTTTTTGCCCTAGGTTGTGAAGCAACCTATATTTCTGTCATTCCCAAAATTCCCAAAAAAATCTCATAAACTCTTTGGGTCATATCTTCGTAAAATATGTAAAAACCTTCCTTGCCTAGTTCAAAAATAATTCAAAAATATTCATTTTCCTATTCTGTTCAGAGTAACAGTTTGTGAAGGAAGTACCACTTTGGCATGTCCAAATAGTATCCATTTTCTACAGTGCTTTCCTATGCCCAAATAACCATCCTCCACCAAATGCCAGCTCACTCCATTCATTATTTTGAGCCGAGCTTCAACATTCGTATTTATGTCCAGTGTGGTGGTTTGCAAAGCAAGTACCAGCTAGGCTCCTCCTTTTGAGCTGAAAATTTGTGAAGACGGTCTTCTTAGTAACTGATCATCCTCAGCCAAAACTCACGCCCATTAGCCATGTACATTTTCCTGTACCGCTAATCAAACACTTGGCTGCTAATTCATGTTTGAGCACCGATCGGTCTCCTCGTGAGAATCTTATGTTGTAATTTTCTTCCTAGCACCTACATGGGGAGTGCCCAACCCACTAGACATGTCTAGGCCACCCAGAACACATGGCAACGCCACGGTCACGCGGTGACCACGCGGCGGGCATGCGAGCTTACGCGCTCTAGAGTTGGGGCCCTCGGCCACCACCCAAACCTCGACGTATCGCCACCAAACCATGTATTTATGATTAAATAGGTACTTATGTAACTAGAAATGATTTTTGGAAAAAATAAATAGCAAACTATGAGGCAGCTGCAGTTCAAATTTGACCCGCTTCCAACTGAATCGGCAGGAATTTGTCTTTTTCACGAGAGGTGGATCAAAACTTTTTGCACCCAACCATTTTGTCAATTGTGCATTAAATATGTCCTATTATTTTAGAAAATTGATTTGGTCCAATTTTGCAACAATTATTTAGTAGTTCCTTCACAAAAAAACCTCCTTTTGGGCACTCGGAAAATGAAAAATGGTTATTTCGTCCAAAGAAAATGAAACTTCCTTAGGCAACATTGTTTGCCATTCCAATATGCACCCTTGTGCACAATATTAGATCATTTGAACAAACTATGCCACGAATGTGGCCATAAGATTAGTCATTTGGCTTGAAAGCCATGAATCTTCAGAGATGATATCTCATTTCTGAGAACACTTTTTGAAAATAATTGCCGTATTGCAAGTTTGTTATTTTTCCTGGTAACTTGGCCACATATAATGACACAATGCGAAGGTTTCCCAATTATTTGATTTTTTTTGAATTTTTTATGCCCGTTTCAAAATGCGGTCAAAACGGCGGGAATGGCCGTTCCTAGCTAGTGGTTGAATCTTGGAAAAAATTTGATGTTTATCTTATTAAATAGATACTTATTTACCTAGAAATGATTTTTGGAAAAAATAAATAGCAAACTATGAGGCAGCTGCAGTTCAAATTTGACCCGCTTCCTACTGAATCGGCGGGAATTTGTCTTTTTCACGAGAGGTGGATCAAAACTTTTTGCACCCAACCATTTTGTCAATTGTGCATTAAATATGTCCTAGTATTTTAGAAAATTGATTTGGTCCAATTTTGCAACAATTATTTAGTAGTTCCTTCACAAAAAACCTCCTTTTGGGCACTCGGAAAATGAAAAATGGTTATTTCGTCCAAAGAAAATGAAAACTTCCTTAGGCAACATTGTTTTCCATTCCAATATGCACCCTTGTGCACAATATTAGATCATTTGAACAAACTATGCCATGAATGTGGGCATAGGATTGATCATTTGGCTTGAAAGCCATGAATCTTCAGAGATGATAGTTCATTTCTGAGAACACTTTTTTAAAATAATTGCCATATTGCAAGTTTGTTATTTTTCCTGGTAACTTGGCCACATATAATGACACAATGCGAAGGTTTCCCAATTATTTGATTTTTTTTGAATTTTTTATGCCCGTTCAAAATGCGGTCAAAACGGCGGGAATGACCGTTCCTAGCTAGTGGTTGAATCTTGGAATTTTTTTGGTGTTTCTCTGATTAAATAGATACTTATGTACCTAGAAATGATTTTTGGAAAAAATAAAGAGCAAACTACAAGGCAGCTGCAGTTCAAATTTGACCCGCTTCCTACTGAATCGGCGGGAATTTGTCTTTTTCACGAGAGGTGGATCAAAACTTTTTGCACCCAACCATTTTGTCAATTGTGCATTAAATATGTCCTAGTATTTTAGAAAATTGATTTGGTCCAATTTTGCAACAATTATTTAGTAGTTCCTTCACAAAAAACCTCCTTTTGGGCACTCGGAAAATGAAAAATGGTTATTTCGTCCAAAGAAAATGAAAACTTCCTTAGGCAACATTGTTTTCCATTCCAATATGCACCCTTGTGCACAATATGACATCATTTGAACAAACTATGCCATGAATGTGGGCATTGGATTGATCATTTGGCTTGAAAGCCATGAATCTTCACAGATGATAGCTCATTTCTGAGAACACCTTTTTAAAATAATTCCCATATTGCAAGTTTGTTATTTTTCCTGGTAACTTGGCCACATATAATGACACAATGCGAAGGTTTCCCAATTATTTGAATTTTTTTGAATTTTTTATGCCCGTTTCAAAATGCGGTCAAAACGGCGGGAATGACCGTTCCTAGCTAGTGGTTGAATCTTGGAATTTTTTTGGTGTTTCTCTGATTAAATAGATACTTATGTACCTAGAATGATTTTTGGAAAAAATAAAGAGCAAACTACAAGGCAGCTACAGTTCAAATTTGACCCACTTCCAACTGAATCGGCGGAAGTTTGTCTTTTTCACCAGAGGTGGATCAAAACTTTTGACACCCAACCATTTGGTCAATTGTGCATTAAATATGTCCTAGTATTTTATAAAATTGACTAGGTCCAATTTTGCAACAATTATTTGGGAGGTCCTTCACAAAAAACCCTCCTTTTGGGCACTCGAAAAATGGAAAATGGTTTTTTCATCCAAAGAAAATGAAAACTTCCTTAGGCAACATTGTTT
>NC_041383.1:33449958-33470376 GCF_002162155.2 Triticum dicoccoides
ACCTTCTCCCCCCTCCCCTCCCCTCCCCTCCCGTGTCCCCATCCCGTCGAAACCCTAAGCGGCGGCAGCCGCCATGGTGAAGGGACGCACGGGGCAGCGCTTCAGGCTCTACGTCCGGGGCACCATCCTCGGCTTCAAGAGGTGAGCAGCCCCGTTCTTGGCCATGCTCTCGCCGGATCTGGCGATTCATTTCATGGTGAGATTGGGCGGCGCGCTGATGGCGATGTGGGGGTTGATTTGCAGGTCGAAGTCGAACCAGTACGAGAGCACGTCGCTGGTGCAGGTCGAGGGGGTGAACACCAAGGAGGACGTGGCGTGGTACGGTGTCGCCGCGACGGAAGAAACCTCCTCCGCTCTGCTCTGCTTGCCGGTACGGACTCCCCCCAACCCCTTCCTCCTGCCCTGGCCGGCCGGCCGAGGTTCCGATCGGATCCCCTCTCGCGCTTCAGGGAGACGGCGCGAGAAGCTCTTTGGTCAAGCTTAGCTGTCAAGGATTGATTTATGGATGATTCCTTTTGGAACCTTGTTTAAGTTACAGTCTTGACACAGTAGCTCTTACTCTACCTGTGTGGCAATCATATTGTGTTTGAATGTAGCATAGTATCTGATTATGGTGTTTTTTTAGGTATTTATCTTCAAAAAAGGGATGTGTACAGTATTAGTATTTCCAGGAATCTGATTATGACACCCTGCTATCATGCCCCCCTAAAACACATGAATTTGTTTTACCTTTCCCCCTTCGTGGTTACTGGTTTTGGACTTAAGGACACACATGCGTTAGTCGTTAGTATTCACGTTTTATTTCTTTTTGCAGGATAGTTAGTATTCACTTTGCGGTTCTGCTTTATACCTGTGGTTAGTCTACTTACTGTTTCTGAACTTGAGGGCACACTTGTGTTGTGTGGTGGTATTTTACTTTTCTGTTTGGTTTTATACCTGTCCATGGTAGTTTAGCTCATATAGATGATCTTATAGTGAACAGCTTCAGTTGTTTGATGCATGTTGCTGCCGTTTATCGCTGCATCTATGTTCATTCAGTATTAGTAGCTCCTTGGATCTGTGCCCATGTACTGCATTTCTATATGGCAATGAGCTTACCCTCTGCTGTCCTGTTTCCATGGCGCGTGCAAACTGTGCAGTGCTGCTGTGGCTCCTGGTGGCGGTGAGCGTGAAGCTGGGGCGGCGCCACATCGAATTTGCATCACATATTTGTTATATATATCAGAACGATTAAGAATCTTAATATTTGACTGTTTTCAGTCATCTTGCAGTTTCTGGGACGAGCGGGAGCACGAAGTGCTTTGGCTGTTCGGCAACTCCGAGTGACCACGGTACAGGGCAGGTGCCATGGCGGCAGGTACCTGTGTGGTGAGAAGCAACCTCCGGCTGATCATCAGGAAAGGCAGCAAGCATGAGTATTACTATTTCTGTGACACTGATGCTCATTGTTGTTGTTGCCCTTTTTAGCTGAAACCCACAAATACAGTTAGAATTTGCCTTGAGATATCTATGTGTGAGTGTCAATACAACTTCTTCAAGGGAATTATCCGGGCCTAACTTATGTGGATGTAGATGCATATTACTACTACTCAATAACCTTCATCTAGTCACCGTTACTGTATGATTAATTCAGAACTAGGATTTTGTTTAAGTAGCTACTGAATCTGCTTTCTTTGTTATGGCAGACATACATGTCTTACAAATTCGTTATTGTTGTTTGAAGCTGAGCTAGGCTATTGCAGTTCCAGCAAAAAATAGGGGATCCGCTCTTTTTGTTCTTCACTAATAAATTCTTGTTTGAATGCATATCCTGGGGGTGGTGAAGCTGGGATCCTTTCCTCCCCATAAAAATTCTTGTTTATATACTTGAATAGTAGAGGTGTGGTGATCAAGTATATAAACACTCTTTTTGTTCTTCACTAATAAATTCTTGTTTGAATGCATATCCTGGGGGTGGTGAAGCTGGGAGCCTTTCCTCCCCATAAAAATACTTTGCTCTTCATCATGAGCAATGCCCTTATATAATTAGCTGATAGGAGTGTTTATATACTTGATCACCACACCTCTACTATTCTAGTTACTTTTGCTTTCTTCTCTGTAGTTGTCCAGGGCATAACAGTTTTATGTGTGGCTTGTTATTTTGTTACCAGCCTACTTTCTTGTGCTCCTGGTCGAGTCTTGTGGAGAAGCAGGGCGAATCGGGCATCATCTCACTTGTGCCTTTGTGGTAAGAATAGAACACCACTCTCGCTTGATGTGCATGTATTAGTACAACAAAGCATTCTTACATAGTGATTGTTAGCGACACAACAATTATCTTGCAACATAGCTTGCCAAATTGCTTGCTTGCTTACTATATAACCTGTACTGCTAAACATGTTGTCCTACTCCATGATGTTGTATCATTTGGTCAATTTTGCATTAAATTTGCAAATACTATATAACCAGCGCGGGATCAACATGATTTTTGTTTATGGAGGTGTTGCGTATTTGATCAGATTTCCTTACTTGCTTCAGGCATAAGAATAAGCTTATAAGAATAGAATATTGATACTCTGCGAGCTATGAGTAGAATGCTCTATTTTCGCGAGTCACCTTTCTTGTATGAATGAGTATCTTGTTTTGACTAGCTGGATAATAAAAGCATTGTACTAGTTGAATTTATGTTATCATTCTAAATAACTTATCTTTTTTTGAGTGGTCTCTTTATAATATATTGGCTCCAGTTTTCGAATTTTTCTTTGCTGATTCATGTAACAGGGTGACTGAGGTTGCATGTTGTTCATGACAAGATCAGGTGCCTAGTTTGTAATGCTATCAAAGGAGCTCCATCGTGAAGAATATATCACATTTGGTAGAGTAGGGGCTCCATCGTGTAGAGGTTGTAAAGTATAGTATTAGTTACTACAGTTGGTAGTTGGTAGTGCCCTGTGTGTTGGTAGTGCAGGAGGGCCATTCTATTATGTGTTATTTGTAGAGAAGGAGCTCCAGATTCAGCCATTGTATTATGTGTTATTTGTAGAGTAGGAGCTCCATCTCGAATCTGGTTGTTATTTGAAGTATTATTATATGTGTTTTCTGTTTGTGCCAATTTAAATACTGCTTATTTATTTACTGCCAAATTGAAATATGAAGAATATGACCCTGACAGCCAGGACCCACTTACTAGAAGCTGACAACTTGGACCCACTTACCACAATTTTAAAACTGGGATAAAAAGGCCACGACCCAACAATAAAAAGGCTGCAATATTGGGCTTGGCCCATGAACACAACCAAAAATTGATAGAAAAAACACAAATATGCTGAATTGTTGGGCTCGGCCCATGTAGAAAATTGAATTGGACCGGGCTGAATCTTGTGCCACATCAGCTTGCCACGCTGGATGCCTACGTGGCCTGGGGGAGGTTGCTAGTGACCAAAAGGCCACAGTAGGAATATTTTTGTCGTAAACGTCTTTGACCATTCCAGAAGAAAGGTCGCTATAGTCAGTTTACGACCGCCAGCTTTTGACCTTCTTTTTTTGGTCACAAAAAGGTCGTAAATGGAAATTTGTGACCTTTCAGTGACCAATAGTGGTGGTCACAAGTTGACATATTTCTTGTAGTGGATATGGGTATATCTACTTAATGAAACACACGTCTGAAACATTTGAAAAGTTCAAAGAATTTCAGAGTGAAGTTGAAAATCATCGTAACAAGAAAATAAAGTTTCTACGATCTGATCGTGGAGGAGAATATTTGAGTTACGAGTTTGGTCTACATTTGAAACAATGCGGAATAGTTTCGCAACTCACGCCACCCGGAACACCACAACGCAATGGTGTGTCCGAACGTCGTAACCGCACTTTACTTGATATGGTGCGATCTATGATGTCTCTTACTGATTTACCGCTATCGTTTTGGGGTTATGCTCTAGAGACGGCCGCATTCACGTTAAATAGGACAACATCGAAATCCGTTGAGACGACGCCTTATGAACTATGGTTTAGCAAGAAACCAAAGTTGTCGTTTCTTAAAGTTTGGGGCTGTGATGCTTATGTGAAAAAGCTTCAACCTGATAAGCTCGAACCCAAATCGGAGAAATGTGCCTTCATAGGATACCCAAAGGAAACTGTTGGGTACACCTTCCACCACAGATCCGAAGGCAAGACATTTGTTCCTAAAAATGGATCCTTTCTAGAGAAGGAGTTTCTCTCGAAAGAAGTGAGTGGGAGGAAAGTAGAACTTGATGAGGTAACTGTACCTGCTCCCTTATTGGAAAGTAGTGCATTACAGAAATCTGTTTCTGTAACACCTACACCAATTAGTGAGGAAGCTAATGATATTGATCATGAAACTTCAGATCAAGTTACTACAGAACCTCGTAGATCAACCAGAGTAAGATCCGCACTAGAGTGGTACGGCAATCCTGTTCTGGAAGTCATGATACTAGATCATGACGAACCTATGAACTATGAAGAAGCGATGGTGAGCCCAGATTTCGCAAAATGGCTAGAAGCCATGAAATCTGAGATGGGATCCATGTATGATAACAAAGTATGGACTTTGGTTGACTTGCCCGATGGTCGGCAAGCAATAGAGAATAAATGGATCTTTAGGAAGAAGACTGACGCTGACGGTAATGTTACTGTCTACAAGCTCGACTTGTCGCAAAAGGTTTTCGACAAGTTCAAGGGATTGACTATGATGAAACCTTCTCACCCGTAGCGATGCTTAAGTCTGTCCGAATCATGTTAGCAATTGCCGCATTTTATGATTATGAAATTTGGCAAATGGATGTAAAGACTGCATTCCTGAATGGATTTCTGGAAGAAGAGTTGTATATGATGCAACCAGAAGGTTTTATCGATCCAAAGGGAGCTAACAAAGTGTGCAAGCTCCAGCGATCCATTTATGGACTGGTGCAAGCCTCTCGGAGTTGGAATAAACGCTTTGATAGTGTGATCAAAGCATTTGGGTTTGTACAGACTTTTGGAGAAGCCTGTATTTACAAGAAAGTGAGTGGGAGCTCTGTAGCATTTCTGATATTATATGTAGATGACATATTACTAATTGGAAATGATATAGAATTTCTAGATAGCATAAAGGGATACTTGAATAAGAGTTTTTCAACGAAAGACCTCGGTGAAGCTGCTTACATATTGGGCATTAAGATCTATAGAGATAGATCAAGACGCTTAATTGGACTTTCACAAAGCACATACCTTGACAAAGTTTTGAAAAAGTTCAAAATGGATCAAGCAAAGAAAGGGTTCTTGCCTGTGTTACAAGGCGTGAAGTTGAGTAAGACTCAATGCCCGACCACTGCAGAAGATAGAGAGAAGATGAAAGATGTTCCCTATGCTTCAGCCATAGGCTCTATCATGTATGCAATGCTGTGTACCAGACCTGATGTGTGCCTTGCTATAAGTTTGGCAGGGAGGTACCAAAGTAATCCAGGAGTGGATCACTGGACAGTGTTCAAGAACATCCTGAAGTACCTGAAAAGGACTAAGGAAATGTTTCTCGTATATGGAGGTGACAAAGAGCTCGTCGTAAACGGTTACGTTGATGCAAGCTTTGACACTGATCCGGACGATTCTAAATCGCAAACCGGATACGTATTTACATTAAATGGTGGAGCTGTCAGTTGGTGCAGTTCTAAACAAAACATCGTGGCGGGATCTACATGTGAAGCGGAGTACATAGCTGCTTCAGAAGCAGCAAATGAAGGAGTCTGGATGAAGGAATTCATATCCGATCTAGGTGTCATACCTAGTGCATCGGGTCCAATGAAAATCTTTTGTGACAATACTGGTGCAATGGCCTTGGCAAAGGAATCCAGATTTCACAAGAGAACCAAGCACATCAAGAGACGCTTCAATTCCATCCAGGATCTAGTCCAGGTGGGAGACATAGAGATTTGCAAGATACATACGGATCTGAATGTAGCAGACCCGTTGACTAAGCCTCTTCCACGAGCAAAACATGATCAGCACCAAGACTCCATGGGTGTTAGAATCATTACTTTGTAATCTAGATTATTGACTCTAGTGCAAGTGGGAGACTGAAGGAAATATGCCCTAGAGGCAATAATAAAGTTATTATTTATTTCCTTATATATCATGATAAATGTTTATTATTCATGCTAGAATAGTATTAACCGGAAAGATAATACATGTGTGGATATATAGACAAACAGAGTGCCACTAGTATGCCTCTACTTGACTAGCTTGTTAATCAAAGATGGTTAAGTTTCCTAACCATAGACAAGGAGTTGTTATTTGATTAACAAGGTCACATCATTAGTTGAATGATCTGATTGATATGACCCATTCCATTAGCTTAGCACCCGATCATTTAGTATGTTGCTATTGCTTTCTTCATGACTTATACATGTTCCTATGACTATGAGATTATGCAACTCCCGTTTACCGTAGGAACACTTTGTGTGCCACCAAACATCACAACGTAACTGGGTGATTATAAAGGTGCACTACAGGTGTCTCCGAAAGTATTTGTTGGGTTGGCGTATTTCGAGATTAGGATTTGTCACTCCAAATGTCGGAGAGGTATCTCAGGGCCTTCTCGGTAATGCACATCACATAAGCCTTGCAAGCATTGCAACTAATAAGTTAGTTGCAAGATGATGTATTACAGAACGAGTAAAGAGACTTGCCGGTAACGAGATTGAACTAGGTATTGGATACCGACGATCGAATCTCGGGCAAGTAACATACCGATGACAAAGGGAACATCGTATATTGTTATGCGGTCTGACCGATAAAGATCTTCGTAGAATTTGTAGGAGCCAATATGGGCATCCAGGTCCCGCTGTTGGTTATTGACCAGAGATTTGTCTCAGTCATGTCTACACTGTTCTCGAACCGTAGGGTCCACACGCTTAAAGTTACGATGACAGTTATTATGAGTTTATGCATTTTGATGTACCGAAGTTAGTTCGGAGTCCCGGATGTGATCACGGACATGACGAGGAGTCTCGAAATGGTCGAGACATAAAGATCGATATATTGGAAGCCTATATTTGGATATCGGAATGGTTCCGGGTGAAATCAGCATTTTACCGGAGTACCGGGGGGTTACCGGAACCCCCCGGGGGGTTAATGGGCCACTATGGGCCTTAAGGGAGAAGGGAGAAAAGGGGAAGGAAGGTGCCGCGCGCCCCTCCCCCTCCTAGTCCGAATAGGACAAGGGAAGGGGGGCGGCGCCCCCCCCCTTTCCTTTTCCCCCTCCTCCTCTTCCCCCCCCTTCTCCTACTCCGAATAGGAAAAGAGGGAGTCCTACTCCCGGTGGGAGTAGGACTCCCCCCTGGCGCGCCAAACCCTGGCCGGCCGCCCCTCCCCCTGTCTCCTTTATATACGGGGGCAAGGGGGCACCCTAGAACACACAAGTTGATCATTGAGATTGTTCCTTAGCCATGTGCGGTGCCCCCCTCCACCATATTCCACCTCGGTCATATCGTTGCAGTGTTTAGGCGAAGCCCTGCGACGGTAGAACATCATCATCGTCATCACGCCGTCGTGCTGGCGAAACTCGTCCCCAAAGCTTTGCTGGATCGGAGCCCGGGGAACGTCATCGAGCTGTACGTGTGTCAAGAACTCGGAGGCGCCGGAGTAACGGCGCTTGGATCGGTCGGATCGGGAAGACGTACAACTACTTCCTCTACGTTGCGTCAACTCTTCCGCTTCGGTCTACGAGGGTACGTAGACAACACTCTCCCCTCTCGTTGCTATGGATAACCATGATCTTGCGTGTGCGTAGGAAATTTTTTCAAATTACTACGTTCCCCAACAAACAGCAACTTCCGACTCAAGTTCACTCAGAGCACTGGACCATGTTCTTCGATGGATCTAAGATGCTGAATGGTTCCAGTGCTGGGGTAGTATTAGTTTCCCCCCGAGGAGATAAGCTCAGATATGTTCTCCAGATTCACTTCGATTCCTCCAATAACGAAGCAGAATATGAAGCACTTTTGTATGGGTTGCGCATGGCCATTTCACTCGGCGTCCATCGCCTCATGGTCTATGGCGACTCAGATTTGGTGGTTAATCAGGTGATGAAGGAGTGGGACGTCAGAAGTCCAGCTATGACTGGTTATTGCAATGCAGTGAGAAAGTTAGAGAAGAAATTCGAGGGGTTAGAGCTTCATCACATCCCCCGACTGAAAAATCAAGCAGCTGATGATTTGGCAAAGATAGGCTCCAAGAGAGAAGCTATTCCCAACAATGTGTTTTTGGAGCACATCCACTCGCCGTCAGTCTAGGAAGATCCTTTTACAGATGAAGCCCCGCAGCCAAAGAGCGCCACGGATCCGACTGAAGTCGAAATTCCAGCAGTGGTCGACCTAACCATGGAAGTCTTGGCAATCACCCCCGACTGGACGATACCGTACATCGTGTATATCCTGAGGAAAGAACTCCCGGAGGACGAGGAAGAGGCTCGACAGATCGTCCGTCGATCCAAGGCGTTTACAGTCATAAAGGGACAGTTGTATAGAGAAAGCGTGACTGGAGTCGGTCAGAAGTGCATAACACCAGAAGAAGGTCAGATAATCCTTGATGATATCCACTCGGGGACCTGTGGTCACCATGCGTCCTCTCGGACCATTGTGGCTAAAGCGTACCGAGCGGGATTCTACTGGCCAAGAGCAAATGAAATGGCAAAAGAGATAGTCGACAAGTGAGAAGGGTGCCAGTTCTACTCCAATATGTCGCACAAACCTGAATCAGCCCTGAAGACCATTCCACTCGTCTGGCCTTTCGCTGTTTGGGGACTGAATATGGTTGGACCATTGAGAACGGGCAGGAGTGGTTTCACACATGTGCTTGTGGCAGTCGACAAGTTCACCAAATGGATTGAAGCTAAGCCTATCAAGAATCTTGATGCTTGCACTGCCATCAGTTTCATCAAGGAGTTAACATTCTGATATGGAGTCCCGCATAGCATCATCACTGACAATGGATCGAACTTTGATTCAGACAAGTTCAGAGCTTTTTGCGCCTCTCAAGGCACACGAGTCGACTACGCGTCGGTCGCCCACCCCCAGTCGAACGGACAAGCGGAAAGGGCAAATGGTCTGATTCTGAAAGGGCTGAAACCTCGGCTGATGCATGATCTCAAGCACATAGCAGGAGCATGGATCGACGAGCTTCCGTCAGTTCTTTGGGGATTGAGGACCACCTCGAATCGGTCGACTGGAAGAACCCCGTTCTTTCTGGTCTACGGAGCGGAAGCAGTCTTGCCGAGTGATCTGCTTCACAACGCACCCCGAGTCGAGCTCTACTCTGAAGAGGAAGTAGAACAAGCCCGACAGGACGCAGTCGACCTCTTGGAAGAAGAAAGAGAAATGGCTATGATACGATCGACCATTTATCAACAAGACTTGCGTCGATTCAATGCCAGAAATGTGAAGAGTCGAGCCTTCCAAGAAGGAGATTTGGTCCTCCGAGTGGATCAACAGAAACCACACAAGCTCGCTCCTACTTGGGAAGGCCCCTTCATCGTCACCAGAGTCCTCCACAATGGAGCATATCACCTTTACAATGTCGATCGCCAGATTGATGATCCTCGAGCTTGGAATGCGGAACTGCTCTGCCACTTTTACACTTGAATTCTCACTCGGATGAGATGTAATAACAGAAACTTCTCTAGTCTATTTTTCAAAGACAAGAGTGTTACAATTTTTCCAGTAATTGTTGTTGCTTTTGTTTGCTTGTGAAATCCCCCAGTGGGTGGCTTAGCTGCGAATCCGTTTCGCTGAAGTCTATACGAAAAATCCTACCGAGTGGTGAGCCAGTCTCCCACTCGGGGGCTTAGCTGCGAACCCGTTTTGCCTAAGTATTTGAAAATCCTACCGAGTGATGAGCCAGCCTCCCACTCGGGGGCTTAGCTGCAGTCCAGTACTCGCCTAAGTATTTGAAAATCCTACCGAGTGGTGAGCCAGCCTCCCACTCGGGGGCTTAGCTGCAGTCCAGTACTCGCCTAAGTATTTAAAATCCTACCGAGTGGAGAGCAAACCTCCCACTGAGAGGCTTAGCTGCAATCCAGTACTCTCCTAAGTGTTTAAAATCCTACCGAGTGGAGAGCAAACCTCCCACTCAGAGGCTTAGCTGCAGTCCAGTACTCGCCTAAGTGTTTAAAATCCTACCGAGTGGAGAGCAAACCTCCCACTCGGGGGCTTAGCTGCAGTCTTGTACTCGACTAAGTGTTTAAAATCCTACCGAGTGGAGAGCAAACCTCCCACTCGGAGGCTTAGCTGCAGTACAGTACTCGCCTAAGTGTTTAAAATCCTACCGAGTGGAGAGCAAACCTCCCACTCGGGGGCTTAGCTGTAGTCCAGTACTCGCCTAAGTGTTTAAAATCCTACCGAGTCGAGAGAAAACCTCCCACTCGGGGTGAAAGTGCAACTAATCCCCGGGTGGTTTTGGTAATTAATAACAACATATATATCATTGAACTAATAGTTACATGAGAATCATTTCAGAGAGTTCAGTGATATGGGTATGGCAAGGACTGAAGAAGTGGACCCCCCAAAATGCTAAGGCAAGCATTGGCAAAAGCTCAAGACTCCATTTTTGGTTTAGTGATCCAAGATCACATTGAGTCCATAGGAAAAGCCAATACTATTAAAAGGGGATGAGGTTATGATGATGATCTGGTTTCTCAAGTGCTTATTGATACATCTCCTAAACTATCAGCAACTTTCACTGCCATATACACTCATAAGTAGTCTCGGTCCCACCGATATTCCAAACTCAGTCACACCGAGATGAACCACCTCAGCCATAAGCCAAACCCTAGTAACCTCGGATTTTCCGATTCTGAACTCGGTCTCACCGAAACATGAGTTGCCAAGCTTCTGTAACCTTCTGTCATCAAATCGGTGTCACCGAGATGATGAAGTCGGTCCCACCGAAATTGGCATGCTCTTGTCATTGCTTGAATCGGACTAACCAAGATTGTATATTCGGTCCCACCGAAAATCCCAACGTTCACATTATTTGAAATATCGGTCTCACCGAGTTGTCCACTTCGGTCCCACCGAGATTGCTCAAATGTGTGTAATGGTTGGATTTTGTGTGGAGGCTATTTATACCCCTCCACCCCCTCTTCATTCGTGGAGAGAGCCATCAGAAAGAACTACCACTCCTACCTTACATTTCTGAGAAGAGAACTACCTACCCTTGTGTTGAGATCAAGTTGCTCCACTCCCACCATATGAAGCTTGATCTCTAGCCTTCCCAAGTTGCTTTCCACTCAATCCTTTCTTCCACCACAGCCAAATCAGTGAGGAGAGTTGAGTGTTGGGGAGATTATCATTTGAAGCACAAGAGCAAGGAGTTCATCATCATCTACAACATCTATTACCTTTTGGAGGGTGGTGCCTCCTAGATTGGTTAGGTGTCGCTTGGGAGCCTCCGTCGTCGAGATGTGGAGTTGAACCAAGAAGTTTGTAAGGGCAAGGAGATCGCCTACTTCGTGAAGATCTACCCCGAGTAAGGCTAGCCCTCCGTGGGCGTAGGCCATGATGGAATAGACAAGGTTGCTTCTTCGTGGACCCTTCATGGGTGGAGCCCTCCGTGGACTCTCGCAGCCGTTACCCTCCGTGGGTTGAAGTCTCCATCAACGTGGAAGTACGATAGCACCACCTATCGGAACCACGAGAAAAATCACCGCGTCTCCAAAATTGCGTTTGCTCTTCTCCACCTCTCTTTACTACATGTTCAATTTACTTTCCGCTGCCTATACTCTAGAATTGCATGTGTAGGGTGATGCTTGACTTGATCATAATTGTGAATCTGCCAAAAACTGTTCTTTGTCAAAAGGCGGAATTTTTATCTTGTCAAGTTGTCTAATCACCCCCCCTCTAGACATACTTTCGATCCTACAAGTGGTATCAGAGCTTTGGTCTCCATTGTATTGGTTTCCATTGCATTGGACTCCATAAGCTTGGTTTCACAACCTAGGAGAGTATGGTGTCTAGTGAGGGTAATTTTCGTAGAGGTCCTTACTTTGATGGTACAAATTTTGCTAGTTGGAAGCATAAAATGAAAATGCATATTCTTGGTCATAACCCAGCCGCATGGGGCATTATTTGTGTTGGTATGCAAGGTGAATTCTTCGAGGAAGGAAAAGTTCCGGATCGCGAAGCTACACCGGAAGAATTGCGGATGTTGCAAAACAATGCTCAAGCTTGTGACATTCTCTTCAATGCCTTGTGTCCCGAGGAGTTCAACAAAATCAGCCGTCTTGAGAATGCAAAAGAGATTTGGGATACTTTGGTTGAAATGCACGAAGGTACCGAGTCCGTGAAGGAATCAAAGCTAGATATTCTTCAAGGTCAACTTGACAAGTTCAAGATGAAGGATGGTGAAGGAGTCGCTGAAATGTACTCTAGGCTTGCTCTCATCACAAATGAGATTGCTGGCTTAGGAAGCAAAGAAATGACCGACCGATTCATCATCAAGAAGATTCTCAGAGCTTTGGATGGAAAGTATGACACCGTGTGCACTTTGATCCAAATGATGCCAAACTACAAGAATCTCAAGCCAACCGAAGTCATTGGAAGAATTGTTGCTCATGAGATGACACTTAAGGATAAGGAAGAGCTTCACAACAAGTCAAGTGGTGCTTACAAAGCTACAAGTGATGCTCCCACAACCTCAAGTGACAAGTTAGTTTCCAATGAAGAGATAAGCCTAATGGTCAAGAACTTCAACAAATTCTACAAGAATAGAGGCAAAGAGAGAAGCTCAAAGTCTAGATCATATGATGAAAAGAGATCTTCGAGTCGTGATCGAAACTGCTACAATTGTGGAAGACCCGGACACTACTCAAATGAGTGTACGGCTCCCCACAAGAGAAGAGAAGAATCTCCAAGAAGAAGAAGCTCAAGAGATGAGTCACCTCGGAAAGAGAGAAGGAGCAGAGATGATCGTTATGAACGAAGACCCTCTCGGAGAAGCAAGGATTCGGAGAGGAAAGACAAGTCATCAAGGAGCTACACAAGAAGAAAACATCAAGCTCATGTAGGTGAATGGGTCTCCGGCTCCGACTCCGACAATCAATCCGAAGGAAGCTATCACTCCAACTCCGACTACAGTCAAGATGAAGGTGTTGCCGGTCTTGCTCTCGTATCCTCCAACTCCAACTCCTACAACTTATTTGATTCACCAAATGAGGGAATTGGAAGATGCTTCATGGCTAAAGGCCCCAAGGTATCACACCCTGAATTCATTGACTTCAATAGTGATGAGGATGACTTGCTTGGTGAAGATGAGCTCTTGCTTGATAAATCCAGTGAGCCTAGTAACGATGAACATGCTAGTAGTCTTTATAGTCGAGAAGAGTCGAATGACAATGCTATGAGGGAGATTGAGCGTCTAACTAAAGAACTAAACACTCTTAAGTTAGCTCATGAAACAACTCAAGAAGATCATAGAGAGCTCCTAAGATCTCATGAGAAGCTACGCTTCGAGAAGCTCACTCTAGAGCAAGAACATGAGTTTCTAAAAGCAATCAATGACGATCTTCGAAAGAAGAGTTCTTCATATCTTGCCAAACGACTTCTCTTGTCTAATTTCTTGCCACCCATTAAGACTAAGCATGACAAGCATAAGAAAAATTCTTCCTCTAGCAGTAACAATAACCATGCTAAATCCAATGTTGTTGCTTCTAGTAGTTCTCTTGATTCCACTAACAATGTTTCAAGCCAAGTTACACTTGAGCAAGAAAATAGTTTATTGAAAGGGATCATAGAGAAAGGTGTCTACAAGAGCCTTGCCGGAAGCAAGAACTTTGAGGAAATTGTTCGCAAGCAAGGAAGGCACCGGAAGAATCAAGGAATTGGTTTTGAGCGAAAGTTCAACGCCGAAGGTGTTGAGTGGGAAGAAGGTCAATATCCTACTCCACAGTTTGTTCCTCAAAAGGAGAAGTATGATCCTACTTCTTCCAATGTGGAACAAGCTCAAGATGACCTTCCACCACAAGACCACAAGCTAAAAGGCAAGGACAAGCTTCAAGAGGAGATTGATGCATTTGTTGAAGCACCTCAAGCCATGGTCAAGTGGGTTCCCAAGGAAACGTCAAGTTCTACTACGTCAAGCTCAACTACAACCCCAAGGATTCCCATCAAGATGATGTGGATCCCGAAGAAGAAGAACTAGAAAGTTCTTGAGGGTGACTCCGCCAACATACTTCACTCACATTCATTTTGGCAAAAACTTGTGCAATCAACTTCCACATCGTGCACTAGTTCATGGAGTCACAAACCCTCTTGTTGGTAAGTCAAGGGACAAGGTAATCATTTCTTTCATGGACATCATCTATTGTGAACTTCAATCTATGTCCATGGATATCCTTGTTTGTTCCTTGTGGGACTAACCCATGTAGGTATTGAAAGTGCCCGAATCCAAAGGATAGCTCCCAACTCTTGATGATCTCCATCAACATTGAGCATCCACATCTTCAACATCTACATGAAGTCTTCTACGACAACCCAAGGTTAGTTTGACCCTTTAAAAGGGGTTCTCACATCTAGGGGGAGCTTTGCTCTAAAAATTGAGCTAAAGCATCTTCAAATGATGTGAACACATCAATGCTTTATGTAAAAGTGGTAACCCCACTTGTGCTTAAACGATGAGTATGACCTATGATCAAATGTTCTCATTTGGCTCCTAAGTCAATATACTCATATAAAGATGACCTAGTCATCGACAAATTTTGTGTTAGTCGCTAGAGTTTTAGTTGTGCATGTTTGACACATATTTCATTTGCTATCTTATTGTGTGAGCATGTTGGATGCATGATTTTATCCATTCGAGGACATCCATTTGTTGTTTTGGTCGTTTTGATTTTTTTGACCAAATGGATGGACAAGAATGCCTAAGTACCTCCCCTAGCTATCTATGCTTTCTTGTCTCAAATTCTATTCATGCTTACATCAGAAATTTTGAACAAGTCATTTTCGGACCCTCCGGGTGAGGAGCACTCGGAGCCACCGATCCGTCAAGGGCTAATTTCCAAAACCTTCTAATTGATTTCGGTCAGACCAACTCACTCAAACTCGGTCGAACCGAAAGCATTTAGACTGATCTAGGTTTTCATCTCGGTGAAACCGAGTTGTGATTTTTGGCGTGACCGAAGTGCATAACTGCCTAGCAGTTATCCATCTCGGTGCCACCGAGTTTTACAACTCGGTCCCACCGACAGCGAAGGGGTATATATTCCGAGGGCCGCGCGCGTTGATTCCTCCTTCAAACGTTTCGCCCCCACACCCCTTGCTGCCGTCGCCTTGGTCTCCGGATCGTCGCCGTCGTCGCCTGTGCGCCCTCGCCGCAGGTCTCCGTCGCCGTCAACGGCCATCTCCTCCAAGCCGTTGCCGCCGTAGAAAAACTCCACCAAGTTAGGGTGAGTTTTGATCCCACTCGTGCTCCCATCTCCGATTCAATGCACGTTTGGATTGCCTAGTATCTTGCCACGATTGAAATCCTCCTGTACACCAGATTGGTTCGTTTGAACTAGATTCGAGTAAAAGTTTTAGGGTTAGGTTTCCGCGGAACACATCTCGCTGAGACCGATTTTATATTTTCGGTATGACCGATTTGGCCTATGGCCATTGCACTGCACCCTTCGGTCCAACCGAGTTGTGCAAAATCGGTGTGACCGAAATGAAGATTCTGTGAAACCCTAGTGTTTTCGGCAGGACCGAAACCCACTTCGGTCAAACCGAAAGTGGTGTGCCAAGCTCCTGTTTAACACTTTGGATTCACCGAACCTTAAACTCGGTCTGACCGAAATGTCTTCTGTGAAAACTTAATACTAGAATTTGAACTCATTTTTTTTGCAAAAACTTCTGCATTTTGTGATGACTCTTCTTCTCTGCCTACACCTTATCTATTCACAGGTTGTCAGCCATGTCAGATGCCAGTGACAGTGAGAACAGGTCAGAGACACCCATTGCAGACATTCCAGAGGCAGGCACTAGTCCTGATCCTAGTAGCTCATCTAATGATGGTGAGAGGAGTACACCTAGTGGCATGCCTCCTGCAGCCACCAGAGCTAGAAAGAAGAGGAATTCCGATGATGAGGATTCAGATTTTGTTGTTGAGGAAGAGGTGACCTCAAAGCCTAAAAGAAAGGTTGTTGCCAAAGAGCAACAAGGTCAACAATCTAAGAAGGGCACCAGCAAAGTCAAGCAGTCAACTGTTGCTAAGAAGCTGAATTTGGGAGAGGCAGCTGCAAGCAAAGTGAAGAAAACCTCCAAGAGAAAGAGGATAGTGCATGATGCAGCAGTAGAGGATGAGGATGAGGAAGCACCCCAGCCTCCTCCTCAGAAGCCGAAGCTCATGGGTGATGCCATTAAGGCTGGAGCCACATCAAAGCCCAAGAAATCTGCTCCAGCTAAGGCAGCTCCAGCAAAGCCTGCTGCCAAGCCTAAGAAGACCGTCAGAAACATTCCAGCGTCTGAAAAGAACAAGGATGATGTGCCACCAGCTGAGTCAGACGATGAAGGACCAGTTTTGCTGAAACTTCGTCCAAAACTGCCACTCCATAATGATGCTCATCCTCAAGCTGAGGATATGAAGGCAAGGAAAGATAAAGGTCTCAGGCTATGGAGACAAACTGACCCATATGCCGTGAGGAGAAGAACAGCTGTAGATCCCAGATTTCACACCAGAGAGCAGCAGGACTTCTATGAGACCGTGCTGATGGACAAGAAGCCCATAGTCGCAGACACCCGATATGTTGACTGGAAGTACATTGACAGCGAAGAGCACAGAGATTTCTTTCCACATGTGCATGAAAGTTTCACTGCATGTGGAGTTGCAGATTTTGTAGGTCAGAAATTGACCAGTTGGAACGATGAGATGATAATGCAATTTTATGCCACAGCTCACTTCTACCCTGATGGAAAGATTATGTGGATGACTGAAGGTCAAAGATTTTCTTCTTCTGTTGAAGAATGGGCAGAAATTCTGAATGCTCCAGTGCAACGAGAAGATGATATTGATGTATATGGGATTCCAAAGAAGAATCATGAATCCATGAAAAACATGTACAAAGAGATTCCAGCAGAGGATTTGGGAATCTGGAAGCTCGGCTCAGTCTACCATCTCCAGGCAGGCTTACCTACCACTAATACCATTTTGAGGCATACCTTGATGCCCAAATCTGGAGATGATCGCATGATCAGAGGATACTCTATCAACATGCTGCACATACTTGATGAGAGAGCACCTTTCAAGGTGATGGACTTGATGGTAGAGACCATTAAGAGGACTGCAGCTGACCAGAAAAGGTCATGTGGATTTGCCCCGCAGATTCAGATGCTTATCAATGCCAAGTTTGGCACGGGCACATTCTTGTTGGATAGAGAACATTTACCGTTGCAGCCAGAGCATGAAGACAATGTTGTTGTGATGGATGAGGAGGATCCGACATCTGTTGAAGGTCAAGCCAAGATCACCGCTGCTAAGAAAGCCAAAGCTGACAAGGAAGCAGCAGCAGCAGCAGCTAAACCAAAGAGTTTCGGAGAGCAAATTCTTGAAGCTACTCAAAGGATTGAACAACGCCTGGCCAGCATTGAACAGTCTCAGGAGAGCTTAGAGAGGATTGTTGAGGACAAGATCCACGCTCTGGACGTGAAGCTGACTGAAGTACAAGTGACCGTCAACAAGCTCGAGGCAGACATTGAGGAAGCAAAGCAGGAGAAGGAAGAGCTTATGCGTGAGTGGCAGGATGACTTAGTCCAGGATTCTCATCGACAGACTGCTCCGGTTCCCAAAGGACCCCGATCAGCTGCTATTCCAGTGACTGACACCAGGACTACAGCTTCAGCACCTCCCACAGTTCCAGCAGTTGCTCCTACTCCAGCTCCCGCTCCAGTGTCCACTCCTCCAGCACAGACATCAGCTGAAGTCTTCGCCGATGCTGTCATATCCACTCCGACATCAACCCAGACAGGAGCCGCCAGCAGAGTCCACAGTGACGCTTAGCTCTATGCTTTTTCGAACTTTTTGGTAACTTGTTGCCAAAGGGGGAGAAATTGTATAGATCATAGGGCTTCGAGAGAGAGAGTGTTGTTGTCGCTTTTGCTCTTTCGTTCTTTTGCGGTTTCTTTGAGATACTTTTGGTTTTCGAGACATTCAGTGTGTTTGATACTCCGTTTGATTCTACCTTAATGAGTTCTTGGTCGTACTATGCTTTAATGTGTGCTTAATGCTTATCATATGCCATTCCTATCTCGTATGACCATTTACTCATGTCTTGGTGATTGGGTGCATGCTGTTCATTCTTATCATTTTGTGCGCTCCACCAAGATGTATGTGACATGGAAGAGTGACCCATGATCCTAATTGATTGTGCATTTGCATTCAAATGCAAATCTTAAATAATGCACAAATTTAGGGGGAGCTCTTGCTTATCACATACTTCTCAAAGCGACGATATCATTCATTGATTATATCCTTTGTCGAAGCTTTGATCTATATGTTGTCATCAATTACCAAAAAGGGGGAGATTGAAAGTGCAACTAATCCCCGGGTGGTTTTGGTAATTAATAACAACATATATATCATTGAACTAATAGTTACTTGAGAATCATTTCAGAGAGTTCAGTGATATGGGTATGGCAAGGACTGAAGAAGTGGACCCCCCAAAATGCTAAGGCAAGCATTGGCAAAAGCTCAAGACTCCATTTTTGGTTTAGTGATCCAAGATCACATTGAGTCCATAGGAAAAGCCAATACTATTAAAAGGGGATGAGGTTATGATGATGATCTGGTTGCTCAAGTGCTTAGTGATACATCTCCTAAACTATCAGCAACTTTCACTGCCATATACCCTCATAAGTAGTCTCGGTCCCACCGATATTCCAAACTCAGTCACACCGAGATGAACCACCTCAGCCATAAGCCAAACCCTAGTAAACTCGGATTTTCGATTCTGAACTCGGTCTCACCGAAACATGAGTTGCCAAGCTTCTATAACCTTCTGTCATCAAATCGGTGTCACCGAGATGATGAAGTCGGTCCCACCGAAATGGGCATGCTCTTGTCATTGCTTGAATCGGACTAACCAAGATTGTATATTCGGTCCCACCGAAAATCCCAACGTTCACATTATTTGAAATATCGGTCTCACCGAGTTGTCCACTTCGGTCCCACCGAGATTGCTCAAATGTGTGTAACGGTTGGATTTTGTGTGGAGGCTATTTATACCCCTCCACCCCCTCTTCATTCGTGGAGAGAGCCATCAGAAAGAACTACCACTCCTACCTTACATTTCTGAGAAGAGAACTACCTACCCTTGTGTTGAGATCAAGTTGCTCCACTCCCACCATATGAAGCTTGATCTCTAGCCTTCCCAAGTTGCTTTCCACTCAATCCTTTCTTCCACCACAGCCAAATCAGTGAGGAGAGTTGAGTGTTGGGGAGATTATCATTTGAAGCACAAGAGCAAGGAGTTCATCATCATCTACAACATCTATTACCTTTTGGAGGGTGGTGCCTCCTAGATTGGTTAGGTGTCGCTTGGGAGCCTCCGTCGTCGAGATGTGGAGTTGAACCAAGAAGTTTGTAACGGCAAGGAGATCGCCTACTTCGTGAAGATCTACCCCGAGTAAGGCTAGCCCTCCGTGGGCGTAGGCCATGATGGAATAGACAAGGTTGCTTCTTCGTGGACCCTTCGTGGGTGGAGCCCTCCGTGGACTCTCGCAGCCGTTACCCTCCGTGGGTTGAAGTCTCCATCAACGTGGAAGTACGATAGCACCACCTATCGGAACCACGAGAAAAATCACCGCGTCTCCAAAATTGCGTTTGCTCTTCTCCACCTCTCTTTACTACATGTGCAATTTACTTTCCGCTGCCTATACTCTAGAATTGCATGTGTAGGGTGATGCTTGACTTGATCATAATTGTGAATCTGCCAAAAACTGTTCTTTGTCAAAAGGCAGAATTTTTATCATGTCAAGTAGTCTAATCACCCCCCCTCTAGACATACTTTCGATCCTACACGGGGGCTTAGCTGCAGTCCAGTACTCACCTAAGTGTCTAAAATCCTACCGAGTGGAGAGCAAACCTCCCACTCGGAGGCTTAGCTGCAGTCCAGTACTCGCCTAAGTGTTTAAAATCCTACTGAATGGAGAGCAAACCTCCCACTCAGGGGCTTAGCTGCAGTCTAGTACTCGCCTAAGTGTTTTAAATCCTACCGAGTGGAGAGCAAACCTCCCACTCAGGGGCTTAGCTGCAGTCTTGTACTCGCCTAAGTGTTTAAAATCCTACCGAGTGGAGAGCAAAGCTCCCACTCGGAGGCTTAGATGCAGTACAGTACTCGCCTAAGTGTTTAAAATTCTACCGAGTGGAGAGAAAACCTCCCACTCGGAGGCTTAGCTGCAGTACCTTACTCGCCTAAGTGTT
>NC_041383.1:33470386-33476013 GCF_002162155.2 Triticum dicoccoides
TGTTTAAAATCCTACCGAGTGGAGAGCAAACCTCCCACTCGGAGGCTTAGCTGCAGTCCAGTACTCGCCTAAGTGTTTAAAATCCTACCGAGTGGAGAGCAAACCTCCCACTCCGGGGCTTAGCTGCAGTCCAGTACTCGACTAAGTGTTTAAAATCCTACCGAGTGGAGAGCAAACCTCCCACTCGAGGGCTTAGCTGCAGTCCAGTACAAGCCTAAGTATTCAAATTCCTACCGAGTGGAGAGCAAACCTCTCACTCGGAGGCTTAGCTGCAGTCTAGTACTCGCCTAAGTATGGAACAAATCCTAATTCGCAAGGACGACGAGGTGCAAGTTGACTGTTACCTTCTCCTTCGGAGCTGCACCACAAATACAAGGTTATTTCGAGTGAGGAACAGTTTCCACTCGACAGATAATTCATGAAGATATTCAATGATAAATCAAGTTCGGATAAGACCCAAAGGTCCCAGACCGCAGATCAAAGTACTCGAGCCTTCAGCTCGACAGAGTTTAACGGTTACAAAATCCACTCGGCATTCTGAGGCAAATTTAAAGTGAAGCATAAAAGTCTTATTCCTCAGGCCGAGGACTGGAAGGGGCGACGAACTTGTCCAAGTCGATCACATCTGCAATGCGAGTGGCAGCAGCAATGAAAGTCTCCATGAAGTCTTCAAAGTTGTGCTTCCTGGTATTGGCAACTTGGATAGCAGCCAACTTTTCCTCTCGCGCCTCCTTGCAGTGAACGCGGACCAGGGATAACCATCAGGCTATACACCCGCATCTATTGACATAGTTCATTTTTCCTTTTTATTTCGTTCTTCAACTCCGTTTATTATTTTTCTTTTTCCTTCATCAATTTTGTTTTCTTTATTGCGCCGTTTTTTAAAGTTCGTGAACTATTTTCTTTAAATTTGTGAACTTTTTTTGAAAATCCATGAACTTTTTTGAAATTTGATGAATTTTTTTTCAAATTCTATGATTTTTTTTAAAAATTTTGATGAACTTTTTCCGAATTGGATGTACTTTTTTCAAATTTGTTGAACTTTTTTCGAATTCGATGAACTTTTTTCAAAATTGATGACCTTTTTCCATATTTTGAACTACTTTTTCGATGAACTTTTCTACAAAATCGATGGACTTTTTCAAATTTGTGAACTATTTTTCAGAATCGTTGAACTAGTTTTTCAAATTCGTATTCTTTTTAAAAATTTGATGAACTTTTCTCGAATTCTATGAACATTTTTAAAAATTGAACTTTTATTTCAAATCTATGATTTTTCTTTTTCATTTGTATGTTTTCTTTTTTGAAATGATTTATATGGTACATAATATATGTGAATGCTGTTTTTTAGGAGTATTGATGTTAATGCTGTACTAGAAGGAGTATTAAATAGCTTGGGTTTTTATTGTAGACAGCAACGTGGTCCTGGTGGAGTGGTTTGCTGCGCTGTTTCTTTCGGCCGCGTACACTCGTTCGTTGGTTCGAGTCCAACAACCTGCAAATATTTTTCTCCCACGATCGTTTTTAGAGGAGGCTGTTGGGCCGGCCCGCTACGCGAGCGCCGCGAACCCTAAGCGGCGCAGAAGGCCACGCCGGATGATTTCTAGCACTGGCCAACAACTTGGGGGATCGAAGCTGCATCGCTTGCTGGGCAGTCCCCACGCAAAACGCTGGTTCCTTTAGTCCCATATCGGCTAGCGACGTTGAGCGGGACCAGCTTATAAGGCCCGTGCTGCTACTTAAGTTGTCCCTTCGGAGAGACCCGTTGATTGGATGATATAAAAATTGCATGTTGTTTGCATGCATCAGGATGAACGCTGGTAGCATCTTTTTTCAATTTTTGGCACCTTCAAAAGTAAACGGCCTCCTCTCTAGCTTCTCGCACAAACCCTCTATTTTATTTATTGATTCTTCTAAAAATTAGTTCTTATTTTTAGATTCAAAATTTTCGGATTTCACGTGTCGTCTTTTCAGCCCCTTACGTATACTAGTACTTTTATTGAAAGGTTCTCATATTTTCATTTTCATCTTTTTTCTGATCCATACCACTACCATCTTTTTGGTGATTACGAGTTTAACTAATTTTATAGAAAAGTCCTTATAGTTCTTATTTTCATATTTTCAGATCCAAAATTTTATGATTTCACGCCCCATCTTTTCAGCCCCTCACGTATACTGCAATTTTTATAGAATGGTCCTTATAATTTTTTATTCAGTTATCTGAGGATGCACGATTAACATTTTTTTACCATTCTTATTTTCAGATCCAAAATTATAGGAATTTTTTACCGTTCTTAATCCAAAATTTTAGGAATTCCACGCGCTATCTTTTCAGCCCCTCACGTATACTACTATTTTTGTCGAAAGGTCCTCATATTTTCATTTCCATCTTTTCATATCCTTACCCCTACCAACTTTTTGGTGATTACAGTCTTTTTGCCCCTCACGAGTTCAACTGATTTTACAAAAAGTCCTTATAGTTCTCATTTCCATTTTTTCAGATCCAAATTTTAGGATTTCACGCCCCATTTTTTTCAGCTGCTCACCTATACTACTACTTTTATTGAAAGGTCCTCATAATTTTTTATTCAGCTATCTGAGGATGCACGACGCTCATTTCTATTCAGGTCTCCTCCTTATGGACGGTTCATACATTTTTCTTTTCTTTTCGAAACGACAAGATTCATGCATTCATTAAGAAAAGAGTTGCTTGGTTAATTAGACCATATATATACAATATAGTGCCTCACTTTATCGAGATGCCACTTTGATGACTCTACCATGGTTGCCTCCAGCGTGCGTGAGCAGAGCATGAACTATAATCTCCCAACAGTTCAAAACATGACTAGGAAAATAAATGATTGCTATAACAAGCACATCCCTGTACTGACTTCTCCGTCGCAAGGTTCAGAGTGGACATCCTTGTACTGACCTCTCCGTCGTAAGGTTCAGAGGAGAGACATAGAGATCCTTCTATTGGTTGGGCTCGGGGCTGCATCATTATTCATAGCTCCCCGAGTCACCATAGAAGTTGCATCCACCGACCACTCAATCTTGCCCGGGGGCTACTTCAGCGTACACAATACCTGCGCGACTTTGTGTGTCAACATAGGCTAACAACCACCACATGTCTTTCATTTGCGTTTGCGACCTCATGCGCAAGCCAGACTCAAACGGGGGCTCCCTACGTCACAAAATCAGAGCTCACGGCATGGTTGATCGGGGGTCATTGCCAAGGCAAAAGTGGACGACGCTCCATACTAAACAAAATAAAAATAAAACAAATGCATTCACAAAAGCAAAAACACATACACTATATCAGGCAACCTCTCAAGAGTCATTTACATCTTCCACAAACCGCCTTGAGATTGTTTGCTATTCGCAGGCGCTAGCGACGTACTCAGCCGCTCCAGCGACCTCCTCAAAGTTGCTCTTTATCTCGCGCTCGCCAGGGTCTCCCGGACGAGGGGACCAGCGCCATCGTGGAATAGCGGGTTCTCATGCCGGCCAACACCTAGCGGGCTCCTTCATAAGCATCAGACACTTGCTAGTCCAGCAAATGGACAGGAGCTCGCTACAACAATTCCACCGCGCCTTCAAGATCGCCCCAGAGGTCAGGGGGCAAATCCTAAACGCGGCTCGTTGCGTCTGTTTCTTCGATTTTCACAAACCGGCGCACACCTGTGCGGCATGCTGGGTCGGCCCGCCTTGCATTTTTTCCATTCAAATCCGAAGCAAAAAAAGGGTGTGCACATGGGGATTCAAACTCATTATCTTCTTTTATTTTTTCACTAGGTCGCGAGAGCTTTAGAACCCATATAATTTTTTATTTTTAAACAAGGACCTTTTTTTTCTTCAAAACCGGTGAACTTATTTTCGAAAATTCACGAACTTTTTCAAGATTCATGGACTATTTTCAAATTCGGTGAACTTTTTTCAAGTTTCTTAACTTTTCTTACAAAATCGATTGATTTTTTTTCAATTTTGTGAACCTTTTATGTAATTTGACAAAAAAAATCACTGAATTTTATGAAAGTTTCTTCAAATTCGGTAAACCTCTTTAAAATTCTATGTACTTATCTAGAAATCAGTAAACTTTTTTTTAAATTAATGAACTTTTTTTCAAATTCATGAACTATTTTTGAAAATTTGAACTATTTTCAAAATTGGTGACTTTTCCAAATTTGATCAACTTTTTTCAAATTTGATCAACTTTTTTCAAATTTGATGATTTTTTCAAATTCCATGAACTTCGTTCAGAATCACTGATTTTTTTGTAATCCATGAATTTTTTTGAAAGGTTCAAATAAATAAAAAATCATAGCTGTACAATACTCGATACATGTGCAATAAATTGTACGGCTATAAATGTTCTTAATTAATTCGCCATTCAATTGGTCACTAGCATGTTATTAGGTCAGGTGGTGTGACGGCATGAGTTCGATCCATGAATAGAAGCACTTCATTAAAGTTTTGCTCGGCCGGCCCTGTAACATCGCCGTCGGGCGCCATTGAGCCGAACCGGTGCTCTCGGTTAGGAGCTCCCGGCCTCATGAACATTATTGAGTAACAATAAAGTGAGTTTAGACTCAAAAAAATAAAAAAGGTTAGGAGATCCCAGAGGTCAGGGTCGTCCCACCACCACAGTGTCTCGACGGCCTTGCCAAGCGCGACATGCATTCGCGGAAGAAATTTGGCCATGTATGTATGTATGTATGGGCCAACGCTACAAGTTGCGGTGGAGACGGACTCGGACCGGCAGAACGACGCTTGTAACTAGCCCGTGGGCTCATCGGCCTTGTGCTTGTAATTAATAAGCATCGTACTGCCTGTGGAAGGAAACAAGGCAAGAAGAAGCAAACGGCGAAGCCCAAGATTCCGCCGCCGCCGCTGCCGACAGCTCTAATATTGTTAGAAAGATGCCGGCCCTCGGTCTCAGGCCGCCATCGATGGGCCCCCTTATGGGTCCCGTCCGGGCGTCGTCGCCGGCATCGAGGGAGGTGGCCACTACTAGGAAAAGGCTTATACATAGAAGTTTATCAGTAGCGTGTGTTTTGGAGCCAACGCTACTGATAATTACCAGTAGCATGTGTTACAAACCGCGCTACTGATACAACTTAGCAGCAGCGTTGGTTTCTAGAGGGCACGCTACTGGTATGTTAACCACACCACACCCCCCGGCCAAAAAGGTAGCAGCGTTCGTACTCTAACAAGCGCTACTGTTAAGAATATAGCAGCAGCGTCGGGCCACCAGGAAGCGCTACTCCTACTTCTTCTATGTGTAATCTTTTAGTAGTAGCGTGTTTTTTGAGCAAGCACTATAGATAGTTTTATGTACCAGTAGATATTTTGGCTGGCACACATAGCAGTAGCGCGCTTTGGTGCCCCGCGCTACTGCTATGGTCGCCAGCCAAAATATCTGCCACCTTTCCCCCCTCCCCCTCTTCTTCCCCCTTTCTTTCTCCCCATCCCTCTTGCACTTGCTTGTTCTTCAATGCTCCCCCCTCTTCTTTGACCCTCCTCCCCCCTCCATTAGAGCCCCTTCCCTCCCCCTCTTCTTTGCTCTCCACCACCCCACTTTTCTTTGTGCCCTCCACCACCCCACCCCCTCCATTAATGCCCTCCCT
>NC_041383.1:33476260-33502931 GCF_002162155.2 Triticum dicoccoides
TATATATATAGGGAAAATCTATCCTACCACCCGGTGGTAGTTACCCCACATGTCTCATATACTACCATGTGGTACTATATATACTATTTTATTATTTTAAATATGTTCATATACTATATCTAAGATATTTCAAAGCAAGTTACATGAAAAAATTGCATATGAGCCCATAGTTTTTGATATATTTGTAAAATACGTACATATTTGTACGTAAAAATGAGCATACTCAAAAAATGGTACATACTACCTAAAATTAGTATATATACTACCTAATCATTGTTATATACTACATACTACACGTACATACTCTCGGTTCCGACAGATACTACATACAACATACAAAACGCAAGTGGTGGTAACTACCACTGCTTGTAGGAAACATTTGTCCTATATATATATATATATATATATATATATATATATATATATATATATATGGGTGATATGACAATATATATACCGAATTGTGTGTGGCATAATTTGAGCTTCCTACATTGTGTATTTGATGAAATAATGTGGGTGACATGAGTTGCCTATGTTTTGCCGAATTGTCGATTCAATTCCGTTTCGGCGAATTTCGGGCATGCAAACTCAATATGTCCTATGTATAGGGAAGGTCATGCCGAATTTTTATATGAATTTGATCCATGCATGCATATATACGTGGTTATAATATTTGCTCCACCCGCAGGTGATCATGAAGGTCAATGGAAGGATGGTGGAAAGATACTGGCAATCCGCTGTGGATGACATGTATGAAAAAAGACTGAGGGATGTTTTATGTCCGTGTGGAAAATGCAAAGGAAGAGTCAGGCTCGACCCCTTTAAGGGTGGTAAGTTTAAGGCGCACCTGCTCATGCATGGTTTCATGCATGGCCATACTCGGTGGATAAGTGAAGAAGAAGATGATGATGATGATGATGAGGACGTCGACGGGGCAGGAAATAATGACATGGGGCCACCAGACGAAGAGATGACCGATTATGTGCCTGAAGAGGAACACGGCCTCGGAAATGTCAATGATGAAGAGGCAGTTCAAGGCGGAGAAGACGCGGACACGCCACCGTCTTCGTCGCTACTAAGTTCAGCCATGCTGGACCCGCATGTTCGAGACCTGCTTTGCAAGAAGACGACTAGCGACAGAGCTGCTTCTAGAGAGGAGGCCAAACTGGCGCAACTGGAGGTAGACTCGACGACTCCTTTGTATAGTCCCGAGGTGACCCGCTTGAGTTTCACACTAGAACTTCTAAAGATGAAGGCAAAAAACAAATGGACAGATACAAGCCTAGATGAGCTTCTGAAGTACCTAAAGAAGGTTCTTCCCGCGTGAAGCCTGTGTCCTACTAGTGTCGAGGAGGCAAAGAAAATCGTGTGCCCTCTTGATCTGCCACATATTAGATATCACGCATGCATCAATGAATATCGGAACGAGCACGCAGAAAAAACCATCTGTCCAAAGTGCAATGCTTCACGATATAAAAAGGTCGGAAAGAAAGATCCACAGAAAGCTGTATTGTACTTTCCGATCACTCCGCGTCTACAGCGGTATTTCGTAGATCCTAAGGAAGCAAAGATTATGCGCTGGAACGCGGAGAGGGTGAAGTTAGATGACGGAGATGAACCAAAGCTGAGACACCTCACAGATGCTAGCCAGTGGAGAGCATTAAATGCTGAATTTGAATTTTTCGCAAATGATACAAGGAACATCGTGCTTGGCGCTAGTAGTGATGGCATGAATCCATTTGGCAACCAGAACACCAATCATAGCACATGGCCCGTGTTTGTATTGATGTACAACCTCCCCCCTAGTTATGCACGAAGGAAAAATACATACACATGACTATGCTTATTCAAGGGCCGAGACAACCGGGAAATGATATAAATCTGTATCTCGGGTTACTGAAAGAGGAGTTACAGACCTTATGGACAACGCCGGCCAAGACATGGGATGCAAGCAAAGGAGAGTATTTCTACATGAGAGCGTGCTAATCACGACGGTGCAGGACTATCTCGGTTACGGCTATCTCTCCAGCCAGGTGTGCCATGGATATTGCGGATGCACGAGGTTCATGGATGATACAACTTCTCTGCAGCTATCGAAAGACGGCGGGTCTTCGAAAATCGTGTACATGGGGCATCGAAGATGGCTCGAGAAGGATGACCCATGGAGAAAGCATGGAGATCTATTCAATGGTAAGGCTGAGCATCGAGGTCCTCCACGTAAGTGTAGCAGTGCAGAAATATATGAGTTATTGAAGAACTGGGAAGAGTGCCCCTCGCTGGGTGATGTCTACTACACAACCTTCTCCTTGTAGACGTTGTTGGGCCTGCAAGTGCACAGGTTTGTAGGACAGTAGCAAATTTCCCTCAAGTGGATGACCTAAGGTTTATCAATCCGCGGGAGGCGTAGGATGAAGATGGTCTCTCTCAAACAACCCTGCAACCAAATAACAAAGAGTCTCTTGTGTCCCCAACACACCCAATACAATGGTAAATTGTATAGGTGCACTAGTTCGGCAAAGAGATGGTGATTCAAGTGCAATATGGATGGTAGATAAAGGTTTTTGTAAACTGAAAATATAAAAACAGCAAGGTAACAAGTGGTAAAAGTGAGCGTAAACGGTATTGCAATGATAGGAAACAAGGCCTAGGGTTCATACTTTCACTAGTGCAAGTTCTCTCAACAATAATAACATAGATAGATCATATAACGATCCCTCAACATGCAACAAAGAGTCACTCCAAAGCCACTAATAGCGGAGAACAAACGTAGAGATTATGGTAGGGTACGAAACCACCACAAAGCTATTCTTTTGGATCGATCTATAAAAGAGTTCGTACTAGAATAACACCTTAAGATACAAATCAACCAAAACCCTAATGTCACCTAGATACTCCATTGTCACCTCAAGTATCCGTGGGCATGATTATACGATATGCATCACACAATCTCAGATTTATCCAACCAATATACAAGTACTTCAAAGAGTGCCCCAAAGTTTCTATCGGAGAGGCAAGAACGTGTGCCAACCCCTATGCATAGGTTCCCAATGTCACGAAACCCGCAAGTTGATCACCAAGACATACATCAAGTGTTCTCATAAAAGACTCAATCCGATAAGATAACTTCAAAGGGGAAACTCAATTCATCACAAGAGAGTAGAGGCGGAGAAACATCATAAGATCCAACTACAATAGCAAAGCTCGGGATAAATCAAGATCGTGCCATAGATGGAACACGAGAGAGAACACGAGAGAGAGAGAGAGAGAGATCAAACACATAGCTACTGGTACATACCCTCAGCCCCGAGGGAGAACTACTCCCTCCTCGTCATGGAGAGCACTGGGATGATGAAGATGGCCACCGGAGATGATCTAATCTCTGTTCTGGAAGTTTTAGGGTACATAGGTATATATGGGTGAAAGGAGTACGTCGGTGGAGCTACGGGGGCCCCACGAGGCAGGGGGGCAGGCCCAGGGGGGAGGGTCGCGCCCCCACCCTCGTGGGCAGCCCGAGAATCCCCTGACGTGCACTCCAAGCCCAACAGATTGGTTTCCTTCCAAAATTAACTTCTCCAGTTGATTTCGTTCCGTTTTGACTCCGTCTGATATTCCTTTTCCTCGAAATACTAAAATAGGCATAAAACAACAAATCTGGGCCGGGCCTCCGGTTAATAGGTTAGTCCCAAAAATAATATAAAAGTGTATAATAAAGCCCATAATCATTAAAAACACATAGTAATATAGCATGAATGCTTCATAAATTATAGATACGTTGGAGACGTATCACTGGGAAAGACGAAGAAAAAGGCGCCGGAGCCCCTGCTGAAGATATGGAAGACGAGATCTGTTTTCTGGGACTTGGAATACTGGCCCATACTCGACACGCCTCATAGCCTTGATCAAATGCATATCACAAAAAACATCCTTGAGAGTTTGCTTGGAACATTGATGAACATGCTGGAGAGGACCAAGGACGGGCCGAAGGCAAGAAAAGACTTGGAATTTTTGAAAATCAGGAAAGATCTCCAAATGCCCAGTAAAAGGTCGTCAGAGGAGACCGAGACGGAGACGAAGACGGAAGATAGGGGCAAAAAAGTAAACAAGAAGGAAGAACAATATTGCCCCCCCCCCTCTTGCTTCACCTTAGATCTGAAGGAGGTTGATCAATTTTCAAGTGCCTTGCCGGAATCAAAGTTAGTTCCGGATACTGTGGGAAGATAAGCAGATATCTGGACACTAAGAAAAAAAGGTTCAGTGGGATGAAGTCTCACGACTGTCATGTGATGATGATGCAGTTACTCCTGGTTGCACTTAGAGGGATTATGGAGACAAATGTGCGTGAGACACTTACTGACCTATGCTGCTTTTTTGATGCTATCTCTCGAAAGTCGATCAGTGTGAAGCAACTCCATAGGCTACAGGAAGAGATCACTGTCATACTGAATGAGCTAGAGATGTACTTCCGCCCGCCAGGGGCGAGCCCACGTTAGCCCAGCAGGTAGCACAGGACACCGGGTGAAAATCTCTCTTACCTTATAAATATAGAACCCATGTACAATGGGACACCCCTAAATTTCCTACAAGGACACCCGTACATCCAGGCTCCATCCAACATAGCGCAAGTGCAACCCAGTGTCCCAGGCCCTAGCCTAGGTTGAAAGTCACGGAGGCCCAGTCCAGCCTTTCCAGGGATGCGAGCAGTACATCGATCGATCGATACTGCCTTCGGCCGGCCCTTCTCCTCGCCTGTTCATCTGCTCGACTGCGCTTCGTGCCCTTCCTATTTCACCTCTATACTCGCCACCTATCGGCAGATCGCGGCAAGTCGCCGAATCAATGAAGAAAAGAAGGCATAGGTACCCTGCATTAGACCCCCAATTTGATGTGCCTCAGCCTCAGCCTCTATTTATAAATCTTGATCTAATTATTGCTTTGTTTCCCTAACCCTAGGGAATTAGGGGTACTGGATAATACTAGAGATTTTGACTGTATTGGGTAATTGGACTATTTGAGATAATTGTGCAACCAGTGGAGACGGCTGGAAGCACCGGCACCATGTCAAGTATGTTTTATATGAAAAGTATTAATATTATGTATGTACACATGATTCATAGTTCTTTTCTTTCATGCAAATTTTAATTATCTGAATAAATTACAAATTTCAGGAGAGTCTCAGTTCATGGAAAGGTTTCTAAAAAAGAGGAGAACCTCGGTGAAAGATGAAAATGTTGGTCCGTCACACGAAAATAATGATGCCTCCACACATGAACCTAGTTCTGCTAATACTACAAGAAATTCCTTTGAAATTGAAGAGCTCAATTGGGAAGAAGAAATTCAATTTGATCCAGGTAAAAGGAGAAGCATAGATGAGTACCATCCAAATCAGAGTGATATGGTAAGAAGGAAGTATTTGGCCAATGGCCCTTCTCAACCTCGTACTGCTGATTTTGAAGTGACAGAAATATGTGGTAAAGAAAGAAGGTTTGTTCGGGAATGGTTTGATGAGTTTGAGAGCTGGCTTGAGTATAGTGAGTCCAAACGAAAAGCATATTGTTTTTCTTGTTTCTTGTTTAGACCGCGCAAGAAGAAAGAAGCTGGATATGATGCATTTGTTGCAAATGTTTGGTCAAGTTGGAATAAGAAATATAGATTAAGGGAGCATGTAGGAGACATCAATAGTGCTCACAACCAAGCAAAAAAAGATTGTGATGCTTTGCTGAAACAAAAGCAACACATTTATGTTGCTCTAAACAACCAAAGTAACGCCGAGAGGAATTCTTATTGTACTCGAATAAATGCCTCAATTGATGTTACTAGAGTGTTACTGAAGCAACGGTTGCCTTTCCGTGGCCACGATGAGTCTGACGAGTCTCTCAATAAAGGCACTTTCAAGGAATTTCATGCTAATAAAGCAGAGCAGAATCCAGAGGTAAGAAAAGTTGTGGCCCATAATGTTGGGGAACGTAGTAATTTCAAAAATTTCCTACGCAGACGCAAGATCATGGTGATGCATAGCAACGAGAGGGGAGAGTGTTGTCTATGTACCCTCGTAGACCGAAGCGGAAGCGTTGACGCAACGTAGAGGAAGTAGTCGTACGTCTTCCCGATCCGACCGATCCAAGCACCGTTACTTTGGTGCCTCCGAGTTCTTAACACACGTACAACTCGATGACATTCCCCGGGCTCCGATCCAGCAAAGCTTCGGGGAGGAGTTCCGTCAGCACGACGGTGTGGTGACGATCTTGATGTACTACCGACGCAGGGCTTCTCCTAAGCACCGCAACGATATGACCGAGGTGGAATATGGTGGAGGGGGGCACCGCACACGGCTAAGGAACGATCACGAAGATCAACTTGTGTGTCTATGGGGTGCCCCTGCCCCCGTATATAAAGGAGTGGAGGAGGGGGAGGGCCGGCCCTCTCTATGGCGCGCCCTAGGGGAGTCCTACTCCCACCGGGAGTAGGATTCCCCTTTTCCTAGTAGAACTAGGAACCCTTCCATGTAGTAGGAGTAGGAGAGAAGGAAAGGGAAGAGAGAAGGAGAAGGAAGGAAGGGGGCGCCCCCCCTCCCTAGTCCAATTCGGACTAGTCCAAGGGGAGGGGTGCGGCCACCCTTTTGGCCCTTTCTCTCCTTTCCCGTATGGTCCAATGAGGCCCAATACGAATTCCCGTAACTCTCCGGTACTCCGAAAAATACCCGAATCACTCGGAACCTTTCCGAACTCCGAATATAGTCGTCCAATATATCGATCTTTACGTCTTGACCATTTCGAGACTCCTCGTCATGTCCCCGATCTCATCCGGGACTCCGAACTCCTTCAGTACATCAAAACTCATAAACTCATAATATAACTGTCATCGAAACCTTAAGCGTGCGGACCCTACGGTTCGAGAACAATGTAGACATGACCGAGACACGTCTCCGGTCAATAACCAATAGCGGAACCTGGATGCTCATATTGGCTCCCACATATTCTACGAAGATCTTTATCAGTCAGACCGCATAACAACATACGTTGTTCCCTTTGTCATCGGTATGTTACTTGCCCGAGATTCAATCGTCGTTATCCAATACCTAGTTCAATCTCGTTACCGGCAAGTCTCTTTACTCGTTCCGTAATACATCATCTCGCAACTAACTCATTAGTTGCAATGCTGATACGTCCAAAACGTATCTATAATTTCTGCTTGCTCCATGCCTCTTTTGGGTGATATTGCTATGATATTTATACACTTCCATACACTTTTGATCATATTTGGACTAACCTATTAACTCAGTGCACCCCAGTGCCAGTTTCTGTTTTCTGCTGTTTTTGTATTTCAGGTTTTCCCATCACGTAAACTGCCAGAAAAATCCCGGAAAAATTATATAAAAAGTCAGCGTTCCGGAAGCTTCCACACGGCCGAAGTAGGGCCGGAGGGGGGACACCAGGGCTCCAGGCGCCCTGGTGGCGCGGCACCCCTCCTGGCCGCGCCGGGGGGGTGCCTGGGCCCCCCAGGCCTCCGCTGATGCCCCCCTTTGGCATATATTTAACACGCGTCCTGAAACCCTCGAGGACGGAACCCTTTTTCACGATCTCATCTCTGTTCCGCCGCCGCCGCGCTTCCAAGATCGGGAGCACCAGGAGAACTCTTCCCGGCACCCTGCCGGAGGGGAGGATCACCACCGGGAGCCTCTTCACCACCATGGACGCCTCCCGGATGAGTTATGAGTAGTTTCATCCGGGGCCGAGGGCTCGTACGTGTAGCTATGTGGTTATCTCTCTCTCCCATGATGTGATCTTCGTTGTGATCATAGGCTATGTTAATCTAGGGTGATCCCATGATATTTCCCCTTCCTCTATGTATTGGATTGATGTACTCACTTGTCTTTATCTAGTATAATCCCCGAGACCAAGGTGACAGCGGTCTATTGGACATGGATTAGAAAAATATTTTCATGAGTGATTTCCTCTCTTGTGTGTTGATTGAAGATTGAGAGTCTCTTGGTGCTTGTCTTTGACTATCCTTTAGATATGTTGTGGTGATTGTGGGACTCTCTTTGGATGGCCGCGGTGACATTGGGAAATCCTTAGATTGAGAACTACGAACTTTGAGGTGTTCTTTTGTAGCCCTACATAATTCTCGTCCTCTCTTGACCACGAAGGAATGACCTCCGGGTGCGTCTCCATTGCATGTTTTATGGGAAATATCATGTGATTCGGTTATGTTAATGTTGTTGGGAGTTGCCACTAGTGAAAGTATGATCCCTAGGCCTTGTTTCCACCATTGCAATACTATTTGTGCTCACGTTTACCACTTGTTTGCTTGCTGCACTTTTTATTACAGATTTATATTACTTTGCTTTGCCACTCCTATCATCCATATTTTACCATCTCTTCGCCGATCTAGTGCACCTATACAACTCCTAGTTGTATTAGGTGTGTTGGGGACACAAGAGACTTCTTGTATCTTAGTTGCAGGGTTGCTTGAGAGAGACCATCTTCAACCTCTACTTCCCTGAGTTCGATAAACCTTAGGTCATCCACTTGAGGGAAATTGCTGTTGTCCTACAAACCTCTGCGCTTGGAGGCCCAACATAGTCTACAAGAGTAGAAGCGTGTGTAGACATCAAGCTATTTCTGGCGCCGTTGCCGGGGAAGTGAGTGCTTGAAGGTATATCTTTAGATCTTGCAATTAAATCTTTTTGTTTCTTGTTTTTATTTCACTAGTTATGCTTATGGACAACCTTGCTATTGGATCGTTGCTTGCGAGAAGACGCCCCACACCTGTGGTGGTTGCTCCTCCCCCTACTGAAATTGTGCCCTATAAAATACCAGCTGGTATTATCGATTATGTTTTGGCTATAGTTATACAGGAGACAGACATCCCGGTGAACACTTGCTATATCTGTCACAATTATGTTCATTATTTAAGCTTGCAGGTGTATCAAGGGAGTTTGTCATGAGGAAATTATTTGCCTTGTCCCTGAAAGGAAAAGCATTGGAATGGTATAGGCTACTAGATGACTCTCACCTGCTGGATTGGGAAGAGATCCAGTCTCTCTTTTACTCCAAGTTTTATCCTCTTCATGAAGTCCATGAGAATAGGAATTATGTTTATAATTTCTATCCTCATGACGGAGAGAGCATAGCTCAAGCTTGGGGGAGACTGAAAACGTTAATGCTAAAATGTCCTAACCATGGGCTCCCCAAAGATATGATTATTACTAATTTCTATGCGAGGCTTTCTCGACAGGATAAAGATTTGCTCGATGCTTCCTCTATGGGTTCTTTCACAAACGAAAAGATTGATGCTAAATGGGAACTCCTTGAAAGAAATCAACGCAACACTGAAGATTGGGAGATCGACAAAGGTAAAGAGTCAGGTATAGTTTATGAGTATGATTGCATTAAGTCCTTTGTTGAAACTACAAGTTTTAATAAGTTTAGTGCTAAGTTTGGGCTTAATTCTCAACTCCTTGTTGATTTCCTCAAATCTTTTGCTTCACATCTTAATATGCCTAAGGAGGATTGGAACAAGCATCATAAACCTTTTAAAGAGATTTGCAAAGAAAATGAAATTGTTCATGATGATTGCAACATGCATGATCCAATTCCTAAAAATGAAGTTTTATATAAGCATGTTAATTTTTGTGGAGTGGATAGACCTTGTGAAAGGCCTACGATCGAAGAAGAGAAGTATTGTAAGCAACATAAGCATGAAAGAACAATCACTTGGGTCAGAGATTTAAATGAAATTGCTAGAGAATTGTGTGACCTTTATCCTTTTACTTATGAACTTTGCCGTATAGAGGGTCACTTTAATTTTCAATGCATGAACTTTCAAAACATAACTGTTAACCAGTTGTGTGATAACATGATCACCTCTGATCTTTATGATGAGCTTATGTTATTTTTGATGTGTGAAGAGTTAACAGAAAAGACTTCTTGGCTAGATGTTAATGCCATAGGAATAAAAAACACTTTGCAAAATTGCCATCTCTATTGTGTTGTTAATTGCCATGAAAATGATTACATAAGTAAGATTAGAAAGGAGGGAACTTTACCAAAGTATAAAAATGTCTCTTATATTTCTGCTAATAAAAAGGAGAGTTTCTCCCAAGTTTCCCCTATTGTTTCTAGTGTTAAACCAGGATATGTGGAGAAGCTTCATCTCCAACCACTCCCTCCTAAGAAGAAGAAAAAGAAGAGGAGGAGGAAGAGGAGCAAGAAGGAAGAAGAATGGGTATCAACCTGGCCTGAGCATATTCCTCCCATCAACTTTTATCCTAACGGTTGTAAGTTTAAAGAAGAAGGTGAAGTTTATTGCCTTAATTATCATCTTGATGATACGTCCGTAGGTACTATTGAAGATGATTTTGATTATGATATGCATGTTACTTATTGTGATTGGGAAAATGATGATAATGCTACTTATGATCTTGAAAATCTTTTTGGTACCAACTCTGAGAGTGATGATATGGGAAGCTCTAAGCTTGGGGATGATAGGATTGCAAATCCTTTACCCACTAGTGATGTGATAATTGATAATTCTTTTGCTAGTAAGAATAAAGACAACATGTTTACAAATATAGTTGCTAGCAATGATAATGTTCTTCTCTACCATGATGATGTTATAACTCCAATCTATAGTGATTATAAAGGTACCTATGACACAAGGAGAAATTATCCTTATGAAACTTGTTATAATCATGGAGGGAATTACTCCCTTGTTGAACACCATCTTCCTAATACACAATTAATCTATAGTGTTCAAGTTGTTTATGATAGTCCTACTCCCACTATTACCAATGAGAAAGATTATGCTTATGTGGAGAGTAAGAGTACCTTTTTGCATATGGATCATGGTAACAATGCTTTATGTGATGCTTATATTGTTGAGTTTATTCGTGATCCCACTGAAAATTATTATGAGAAGGGAACATATGCTTATAGATATTTCAATAATATTAAGTTCCCTCTCTTTATGTTGAAGGTTTTGAAGCTGCACTTGTTTTGTCTTCCTATGCTTATTGCTTTGTGCTTCAATGAATTATTCTATTGCAATATTCCTATGCATAGGAAGCATGTTAGGCTTAAATGTGTTTGGTATTTGCTTCTTGATCCTCTCTTTTGTTCTTCAACTCTTATTCCTACAAGAGCATCATTAAAGTCTTATGCCTAGCTTAAAGGCATAAAAGAAAGCGCTTTTGGGAGGCAGCCCACATGAATAAAATTTTATTTTGCTTTTGTTGTGTCTTGATGTTGTTACTACAGTAGCATCATCATTGTATCTTTACTTTTCAACTTTGTGCCAAGTGTAGCCTCTGATTGCAAGAAAGTTCAAAAGTTGTGACGTGCTGTCCAGGAAACAGATTCTGTCCTTGGATAGAAAAATTCGTATAAAATCACCAGATCATCTTTTTGGTCTGAATTTTTTCGACAGCGTGCTCTATACAATTGTGTTTCGGGCGTCTGTTCTGAGTTTTTTTATTAGAGTTGCAGAAGTGCCCCGAAAAAAATCATTTACTACCTGCTGTTCTGTTTTTCACAGATTCTGTCCTGTTTTGCCTTTCCTTCATTTTGCAAACCTTGAGCTTGCTTTTTCTTTGCAAATACCTTTTGGCAATCTTGAGAAACAGTAGACCTTCAAGAATATCCTTATTTCCAGCAAGGAACAATTATTTTATTAAGGGTACTAACCTCGCTAAACAGATTATGATGAGTTATGTATGAAGGGAGTTTTCAAGTGTGCGAGGGAAGATGATAAAAAGATTCAGGAGTGTCAAACGCTCAAGCTTGGGGATGCCCCCATGCACCCCCAAGAAATATTCAAGAAGACTCAAGCGTCTAAGCTTGGGGATGCCCCCGTGCATCCCCTTCTCCATCAACATTATCAGTTCGTCTTTCGTTCCACTATATTTTTATCACTTCATGTGTTATGTGCTATGCTTGGAGCGTCTTGCTTTTAGTTTCCTTTTTAGTTTTCCTTAGCTTTTCATAACGAGTCGTAACTCAGCTTTCTTTGTGTGGGAGAGAAACACGCTCCACTTCAACCTAGAACATAACATAGAATTTTCATGTCTATCTTTGCTGTGTGTGTTCTTTGTCTTTCAATAGCTACTATCATGTTTAGCTCTTAGTCTTCATGCTTATCTTTTTAAAGAGCTTTTGTTTAGTTGGTTGCTTGAACTCTCTTTAGTTATCATGCTTATCTTATTAAGAGAGTTTGCTTCTGTTGCATTGGTTGATATGTCTATGATAAAAATGCTACGTGCATAATGGTGCTTAGTAGTTCATGTTTTCTTATGGTTAGTCTCAAATAGCTGGGGGGTTCCCAATGTGTTATTGGAGTACCAACATGATTTGTTTGCCTATGATGTGGTATGGTTTAGTAATATCTTCCTTCAAGAATTTATTTTGATTGACTTGGCGTATGCTCACGCATATTTAAGACTATAAAGAAAGTCTGTCAAGCCTTGATGATCTTTTGTTTCTGAGTAGCGATATAACTACCATGCCTGAATCAATGTTGCTTTGTCGCTCTGCATGATTATGACCGTCATTGCTCTCTTAGTTGGTCGCTCCCAGTCTTTTGCTAACCTTCGCCTGTGCTAAGCGGACTGACTGCTTGTGCATCCAAAATCTTTTAAACCAGTTATGCCATATGAGTCCACCATACCTTCCTATACATGGTATTTACCTGCCATTCCTAACGAAGACTTTCATGTACCATCTCGAAATTATTCAAAAAAGCATTTCTCTTTTGTGCCTCTGTTTTAGCTCATGAGGAAGTAGTAGTTAATTCATGATCTTTTTAAGTTGGACAAGCTTCACCCCGGGATTGCATGTCTAATGTGCAAACCCATAATATGAGAAGGAACTGGCATAGAGTGCGCACGGCTCATTAAAAAATAATATAAACAAACAAACCCTCCTTCACGCTTTGTTCATGAGAAATCAGAAAACTTTGGCAGTGATAAACAAAGGAGATTAAGAGGATGTGATCGTCCTCATTCGGGAGCCGTTCCTCGAAACTTGTCCATCTCAAGAAGTGATTGAGTTGTCTGCTAGCATTCGTTGACGAAACATGCATATTCAAAAAAAAAAATATTACCTCTGTTTTTAAAACCAAGAGCTCTGGTACATGCTTTGTCTTTGTTTCCGACTACGGGTTTTCAACCTTGCCAACAAAAGCCACGGTTCGAGAGTCTCCACCTTCTTTTAAAGCATCAACTACTGAGAGCATGATTGTCATTCTGAGTGTAATGTGCATTGTCCCAAAGTAGCATTGTCTTTTGCATGATTATGATATCGTTTATTCTGAAATTATTGTATCTAGTCATCACTTAAACCTTGGAGGTGCCCCTGTATTTATGTTTTGCTTCACTAAAGGGGGCAAGCGAGATACCACTTTATCATATTTGCACACCATGCTCATTACAAATCTATTTGATGTTTTAGTATCATATTGTAAAACTTTCAGTTCTTTGTGATTTTCCCATGAGGCAACTTAATTACTACAGATTCTTTGTCTCAGTAAGCTTTTGTCATGTGACTATGAAAAGTCCTTATATGGTTAATAGCATGTCACCACAGAAATTATGCTTGTTATCATTTACCTACTCGAGGACGAGCAGGAATTAAGCTTGGGGATGTTGATACGTCCAAAACGTATCTATAATTTCTGCTTGCTCCATGCCTCTTTTGGGTGATACGGCTATGATATTTATACACTTCCATACACTTTTGATCATATTTGGACTAACCTATTAACTCAGTGCACCCTAGTGCCAATTTTTGTTTTCTGCTGTTTTTGTATTTCAGGTTTTCCCATCACGTAAACTGCCAGAAAAATCCCGGAAAAATTATATAAAAAATCAGCGTTCCGGAAGCTTCGACACGGCCGAAGTAGGGCCGGAGGGGGGCCACCAGGGCTCCAGGCGCCCTGGTGGCGAGGCCCCCCTCCTGGCCGCGCCGGGGGGGGGGGGGGTGCCTGGGCCCCCCAGGCCTCCGCTGATGCCCCCCTTTGGCATATATTTAACACGCGTCCCGAAACCCTCGAGGACGGAACCCTTTTTCGCGATCTCATCTCTGTTCCGCCGCCGCCGCGCTTCCAAGACCAGGAGCACCAGGAGAACTCTTCCCGGCACCCTGCCGGAGGGGAGGATCACCACCGGGAGCCTCTTCACCACCATGGACGCCTCCCGGATGAGTTGTGAGTAGTTTCCTCCGGGGACGAGGGCTCGTACGTGTAGCTATGTGGTTATCTCTCTCTCCCATGATGTGATCTTCGTTGTGATCATAGGCTATGTTAATCTAGGGTGATCCCATGATATTTCCCCTTCCTCTATATATTGGATTGATGTACTCACTTCTCTTTATCTAGTATAATCCCCGAGACCAAGGTGACAGCGGTCTATGGGACATGGATTAGAAAAATATTTTCATGAGTGATTTCCTCTCTTGTGTGTTGATTGAAGATTGAGAGTCTCTTGGTGCTTGTCTTTGACTATCCTTTAGATATGTTGTGGTGATTGTGGGACTCTCTTTGGATGGCCGCGGTGACATTCGGAAATCCATAGATTGAGAACTACGAACTTTGAGGTGTGCTTTTGTAGCCCTACATAATTCTCGTCCTCTCTTGACCACGAAGGAATGACCTCTGGGTGCGTCTCCATTGCATGTTTTATGGGAAATATCATGTGATTCGATTATGTTAATGTTGTTGGGAGTTTCCACTAGTGAAAGTATGATCCCTAGGCCTTCTTTCCACCATTGCAATACCATTTGTGCTCACGTTTACCACTTGTTTGCTTGCTGCACTTTTTATTACAGATTTATATTACTTTGCTTTGCCACTACTATCATCCATATTTTACCATCTCTTCGCCGAACTAGTGCACCTATACAACTCCTAGTTGTATTAGGTGTGTTGGGGACACAAGAGACTTCTTGTATCTTAGTTGCAGGGTTGCTTGAGAGAGACCATCTTCAACCTCTACTTCCCTGAGTTCGATAAACCTTAGGTCATCCACTTGAGGGAAATTGCTGCTGTCCTACAAACCTCTGCGCTTGGAGGCCCAAAATAGTCTACAAGTGTAGAAGCGTGTGTAGACATCAAATGCTTGGTGTTCCTCCGGCAAACGGGAGTTGCATAATCTCATAGTCATAGGAACATGTATAAGTCATGAAGAAAGCAATAGCAACATACTAAACGATCGGGTGCTATGCTAATGAAATGGGTCATGTTAATCAGATCATTCATCTAATGATGTGATCCCATTAATCAAATAACAACTCTTTTGTTCATGGTCAGGAAACATAACCATCTTTGATTAATGAGCTAGTCAAGTAGAGGCATACTAGTGACACTCTGTTTTGTCTATGTATTCACACATGTATTATGTTTCCGGTTAATACAATTCTAGCATGAATAATAAACATTTATCATGAAATAAGGAAATAAATAATAACTTTATTATTGCCTCTAGGGCATATTTCCTTCAGTCTCCCACTTGCACTAGAGTCAATAATCTAGTTCACATCGCCATGTGATTTAACAGCAATAGTTCACATCACCATATGATTAACACCCATAGTTCACATCTATATGTGATCAACACCCAAAGGGTTTACTAGAGTCAGTAATCTTGTTCACATCGCTATGTGATTAACACCCAAAGAGTACTAAGGTGTGGTCATGTTTTGCTTGTGAGAGAATCTCAGTCAAAGGGTCTGTCAAATTCAGATCCATATGTATTTTGCAAATATCTATGTCAACAATGCTCCGCACAGAGCTACTCTAGCTAATTGCTCCCACTTTCAATATGTATCTAGATCGAGACTTAGAGTCATCCAGATCTGTGTCAAAGCTTGCATCGACGTAATTTTTTACGACGAACCTTTTTGTCACGTCCATAATCGAGAAACATATCCTTATTCCACTAAGGATAATTCTGACCATTGTCCAGTGATCTACTCCTAGATCACTATTGTACTCCCTTGCCAAAATCAGTGTAGGGTATACAACAGATCTGGTACACAGCATGGCATACTTTATAGAACCTATGGCTGAGGCATAGGGAATGACTTTCATTCCCTTTCTATCTTCTGCCGTGGTCGGGTTTTGAGTCTTACTCAATTTCACACCTTGTAACACAGGCAAGAACTCTTTCTTTGATTGTTCTATTTTGAACTACTTCAAAATCTTGCCAAGGTATGTACTCATTGAAAAAACTTATCAAGCGTCTTGAACTATCTCTATAGATCTTGATGCTCAATATGTAAGCAGCTTCTCCGAGGTCTTTCTTTGAAAAACTCCTTTCAAATACTCCTTTATGCTTTGCAGAATAATTCTACATTATCTCCGATTAACAATATGTCATTCACATATACTTATCAGAAATGTTGTAGTGCTCCCACTCACTTTCTTGTAAATACAGGCTTCATCGCAAGTCTGTATAAAACTATATGCTTTGATCAACTTATCAAAGCATATCTTCCAACTCCGAGATGCTTGTACCAGTCCATAGATGGATCGCTGGAGCTTGCATATTTTGTTAGCACCTTTGGGATTGACAAAACCTTCTGGTTGCATCATATACAACTCTTCTTTAATAACTCCATTAGGGAATGCAGTTTTGTTTATCCATTTGCCAGATTTCATAAAATGCGGCAATTGCTAACATGATTCGGACAGACTTAAGCATAGATACGAGTGAGAAACTCTCATCGTAGTCAACACCTTGAACTTGTCGAAAACCTTTTGCGACAATTCTAGCTTTGTAGATAGTAACACTACTATCAGCGTCCGTCTTCCTCTTGAAGATCCATTTATTTTCTATGTCTTGCCGATCATCGGGCAAATCCATCAAAGTCCATACTTTGTTTTCATACATGGATCATATCTCAGATTTCATGGCCTCAAACCATTTTGTGGAATCTGGGCTCATCATCGCTTCCTCATAGTTCGCAAGTTCATCATGGTCTAGTAACATGACTTCCAGAACAGGATTACCGTACCACTCTGGTGCGGATCTCACTCTGGTTTACCTACGAGATTCGGTAGTAACTTGATCTGAAGTTACATGATCATCATCATTAGCTTCCTCACTAATTGGTGTAGTAGTCACAAGAACAGATTTCTGTGATGAACTACTTTCCAATAAGGGAGAAGGTACAATTACCTTATCAAGTTTTCTACTTTCCTCCCACTCACTTCTTTCGAGAGAAACTCCTTCTCTGGAAAGGATCCATTCTCAGTAACGAATATCTTGCCTTCGGATCTGTGATATAAGGTGTACCCAACTATCTTCTTTGGGTATCTTATGAAGACACATTTCTCCGAATTTGGGTTCGAGCTTATCAGGATGAAACCTTTTTCACATAAGCATCGCAACTCCAAACTTTAAGAAACGACAGCTTAGGTTTAATGCTAAACCATAGTTCATAGGGTGTTGTCTCAACGGATTTAGATGGTGCCCTATTTAATGTGAATGCAGCTGTCTCTAATGCATAACCCCAAAACGATAGTGGTTGATCGGTAAGAGACATCATAGATCGCACTATATCTAATAAAGTACGGCTATGACGTTCGTACACACCATTACACTGTGGTGTTCCAGGTGGCGTGAGTAGTGAAACTATTTCACATTGTTTTAACTGAAGGCCAAACTCGTAACTCAAATATTTTACCTCTGCGATCATATCGTAGAAACTTTTATTTTTCTTGTTACGATGATTCTCCACTTCACTCTGAAATTCTTTGAACTTTTCAAATGTTTCAGACTTATGTTTCGTCAAGTAGATATACCCATATCTGCTCAAATCATCTGTGAAGGTCAGAAAATAATGATACTTGTCGCGAGCCTTAATATTCATCGGACCACATACATCAGTATGTATGATTTCCAACAAATCTGTTGCTTGATCCATTGTTCCGGAGAACGGCGTTTTAGTCATCTTGCCCATGAGGCATGGTTCGCAAGCATCAAGTGATTCATAATCAAGTGATTCCAAAATCCCATCAGCATGGGGTTTCTTCATACGCTTTACACCAATATGACCTAAACTGCAGTGCCACAAATAAGTTGCACTATCATTATTAACTTTGCATCTTTTGGTTTCAATATTATGAATATGTTTCACTACGATCGAGATCCAACAAACCATTTTCGTTGGTGTGTATGACCATAGAAGGTTTTATTCATGTAAACAGAACAACAATTGTTCTCTAACTTAAATGAATAACCGTATTGCAATAAACATGATCAAATCATATTCATGCTCAACGCCAACACCAAATAACACTTATTTAGTTTCAACACTAATCCCGAAAGTACAGGGAGAGTGCGATGATGATCATATCAATCTTGGAACCACTTCCAATACACATCATCACTTCACCCTTAACTAGTCTCTGTTTATTCTGCAACTCCTATTTCGAGTTACTAATCTTAGCAACTGAACTAGTATCAAATACTAAGGGGTTGCTATAAACACTAGTAAAGTACACATCAATAACATGTATATCAAATATACTTATGTTCACTTTGCCATCCTTCTTATCCGCCAATCACTTGGGGTAGTTGCGCTTCCAATGACCAGTCCCTTTGCAGTAGAAGCACTTAGTTTCAGGCTTAGGACCAGACTTGGGTTTCTTCACTTGAGCAGCAACTTGCTTGCCGTTCTTCTTGAAGTTCCCCTTCTTCCCTTGCCCTTTTCTTGAAACTAGTGGTCTTGTTAAACATCAACACTTGATGTTTTTCTTGATTTCTACCTTCGTCGATTTCAGCATCACGAAGAGCTTGGGAATTACTTTCGTCATCCCTTGCAGATTATAGTTCATCGTGAAGTTCTACTAACTTGGTGATGGTGACTAGAGAATTCTGTCAATCACTATCTTATCTGGAAGATTAACTCCCACTTGATTCAAGCGATTGTAGTACCCAGACAATCTGAGTACGTGCTCACTAGTTGAGCGAATCTCCTCCATATTTTAGCTATAGAACTTGTTGGAGACTTCATATCTCTCAACTCGGGTATTTGCTTGAAATATTAACTTCAATTCCTGGATCATCTGATATGGTCCATGACATTCAAAACGTCTTTGAAGTCCCGGTTCTAAGCCGTAAAGCATGGCACACTGAACTATCGAGTAGTCATCAGCTTTGCTCTGGCCAAACGTTCATAACGTCTGCATCTGCTCCTGCAATAGGTCTGTCACCTAGCGGTACATTAAGGACATAATTCTTCTGTGCAGCAATGAGGATAAACCTCAGATCACGGATCCAATCCGCATCATTGCTACTAACATCTTTCAAAACAATTTTCTCTAGGAACATATCAAAATTCAACGGAACAACAACACGAGCCATCTATCTACAATCAACATAAACAAGCAAGATACTATCAGGGACTAAGTTCATGATAAATTTAAGTTCAATTAATCATATTACTTAAGAACTCCCACTTAGATAGACATCCCTCTAATCTTCTAAGTGATCACGTGATCCGAATCAAACTAAACCATAACCGATCACGTGAGATGGAGTAGTTTCAATGGTGAACATCATTATGTTGATCATATCTACTATATGATTCACGCTCGACCTCTCGGTCTCCGTGTTCCGAGGCCATATCTGTTATATGCTAGGCTCGTCAAGTTAAACCTGAGTATTCCGCGTGTACAACTGTTTTGCACCCGTTGTATTTGAACGTAGAGCCTATCACACCCGATCATCACGTGGTGTCTCAGCATGAAGAACTTTCGCAACGGTGCATACTCAGGGAGAACACTATTACTATGATAATTTAGTGAGAGATCATCTTATAATGCAACCATCAATCAAAGCAAGATAAGATGCATAAAAAGATAAACATCACATGCAATCAATATAAGTGATATGATATGGCCATCATCATCTTGTGCTTGTGATCTCCATCTCCGCAGCACCGTCATGATCACTATCGTCACCGGCGCGACACCTTGATCTCCATCGTAGTATCGTTGTTGTTTCGCCAATCTTATGCTTCTACGACTATCGCTACCGCTTAGTGATAAAGTAAAGCATTACAGGGCGATTGCATTGCATACAATAAAGCTATAACCATATGGCTCCTGCCGCTTGCCGATAACTCGGTTACAAAACATGATCATCTCATACAATAAAATTTAGCGTCATGTCTTGACCATATCACATCACAACATGCCCTGCAAAAACAAGTTAGACGTCCTCTACTTTGTTTCTTGCAAATTTTACGTGGCTGCTACGGGCTTAAGCAAGAACCAATCTCACCTACGCATCAAAACCACAACGATAGTTTGTCAAATAGACTCCGTTTTAACCTTCGCAAGGACCGGGCGTAGCCATATCGGTTCAACTAAAGTTGGAGAAACTGACACCCGCCAGCCACCTGTGTGCAAAGCATGGCGGTAGAACCAGTCTCGCGTAAGCGTACGCGTAATGTCGGTCCGGGCCGCTTCATCCAACAATACCGCCGAACCAAAGTATGACATGCTGGTAGGCAGTATGACTTGTATCGTCCACAACTCACTTGTGTTCTACTCATGCAAAACATCAAACCATAAAAACATAGGCTCGGATGCCACTGTTGGGGAACGTAGTAATTTCAAAAAAATTCCTACGCACACGCAAGATCATGGTGATGCATAGCAACGAGAGGGGAGAGTGTTGTCTACGTACCCTCGTAGACCGAAGCGGAAGCATTGACGCAACGTAGAGGAAGTAGTCATACGTCTTCCCGATCCGACCGATCCAAGCGCCGTTACTCCGGTGCCTCCGAGTTCTTAACACACATACAGCTCGATGACGTTCCCCGGGCTCCGATCCAGCAAAGCTTCGGGGAGGAGTTCCGTTAGCACGACGGCTGGTGACGATCTTGATGTACTACCGACGCAGGGCTTCGCCTAAGCACCGCAACGATATGACCGAGGTGGAATATGGTGGAGGGGGGCACCGCACACGGCTAAGGAACGATCACGAAGATCAACTTGTGTGTCTATGGGGTGCCCCTGCCCCCGTATATAAAGGAGTGGAGTAGGGGGAGGGCCGGCCCTCTCTATGGCGCGCCCTAGGGGAGTCCTACTCCCACCGGGAGTAGGATTCCCCTTTTCCTAGTAGAACTAGGAACCCTTCCATGTAGTAGGAGTAGGAGAGAAGGAAAGGGAAGAGAGAAGGAGAAGCAAGGAAGGGGGCGCCCCCCTCCCTAGTCCAATTCGGACTAGTCCAAGGGGAGGGGTGCGGCCACCCTTTTGGCCCTTTCTCTCCTTTCCCGTATGGCCCAATGAGGCCCAATACGAATTCCCGTAACTCTCCGGTACTCCGAAAAATACCCGAATCACTCGGAACCTTTCCGAACTCCGAATATAGTCGTCCGATATATCGATCTTTACATCTCGACCATTTCGAGACTCCTCGTCATGTCCCCGATCTCATCCGGGACTCCGAACTCCTTCGGTACATCAAAACTCATAAACTCATAATATAACTGTCATCGAAACCTTAAGCGTGCGGACCCTACGGTTCGAGAACAATGTAGACATGACCGAGACACGTCTCCGGTCAATAACCAATAGCAGAACCTGGATGCTCATATTGGCTCCCACATATTCTACGAAGATCTTTATCGGTCAGACCGCATAACAACATACGTTGTTCCCTTTGTCATCGGTATGTTACTTGCCCGAGATTCGATCGTCGGTATCCAATACCTAGTTCAATCTCGTTACCGGCAAGTCTCTTTACTCGTTCCGTAATACATCATCTCGCAACTAACTCGTTAGTTGCAATGCTTGCAAGGCTTATGTGATGTGCATTACCGAGAGGGCCCAGAGATACCTCTCCGACAATCGGAGTGACAAATCCTAATCTCGAAATACGCCAACCCAACATCTACCTTTGGAGACACCTGTAGAGCTCCTTTATAATCACCCAGTTACGTTGTGACGTTTGGTAGCACACAAAGTGTTCCTCCGGCAAACGGGAGTTGCATAATCTCATAGTCATAGGAACATGTATAAGTCATGAAGAAAGCAATAGCAACATACTAAACGATCGGGTGCTAAGCTAATGAAATGGGTCATGTCAATCAGATCATTCATCTAATGATGTGATCCCATTAATCAAATAACAACTCTTTTGTTCATGGTCAGGAAACATAACCATCTTTGATTAATGAGCTAGTCAAGTAGAGGCATACTAGTGACACTCTGTTTTGTCTATGTATTCACACATGTATTATGTTTCCGGTTAATACAATTCTAGCATGAATAATAAACATTTATCATGAAATAAGGAAATAAATAATAACTTTATTATTGCCTCTAGGGCATATTTCCTTCACATAATGCTCCAGGTAATAATCAGTTAACTTCTTCAAAGATTCAGAAGGACATAGTTGATTGTTTTGCAAAGGAGATATTGCATTCTGTTCTTCGGGAAATTGGCAATGATGTATTTTCTTTGGTGGTTGATGAGTCAAGGGATGTGGCTGGTAAAGAGCAAATGGTGGTGGTGTTGCAGTATGTTGGTAAATGTGGAAGTGCCATAGAGACATTAGTTGGCCTTACTCATGTGAAGGAGACAACTTCCAAGTATCTCAAGTCTGCCATTGATGATTTATTTGCAGAATATAAGTTAAGTTTCAAGAAAGTTAGAGGGCAAGGATATGACGGTGCGAGCAATATGCGAGGTGAGTTTAATGGCTTGCAACCCTTAATCATGAGAGAGAATAGCACAACATATTATGTTCACTGTTTTGCACATCAGCTTCAGTTCGTTGTTGTGGCTGTTGTTCGGAAGCACAAATGCATCGGTTATTGTTTTGATATGATCTCAATCTTGCTGAATGTGGTCTCTTGATCTTCAAAGAGAAAGGACTTGATTCGAGACAAATATAAAGAACAAGTGTGTGAAGCTTTAGGTTGTGGACTACTAAAAAGTGGTACAGGAATAAATCAAGAACTAGCTCTTCAAAGACCCAGAGACACTCGATGGAGTTCTCACTATAGAAATCTTAAGAGTTTGATTGATATGTTCCCTACAGTTGTCAAAGTGCTAGAATATGTGGAAGAAGAAGACAGGGATGACACAAATAGAAGGCAGGCATGTGGTCTTCTTGTTTATTTCTAGTCTTTTGATTTTGTGTTCTACTTACAACTTATGTCAACTATATTGATAATCACAAACACATTATCATTGGCCCTACAACGCAAGAATCAGGACATTGTGAATGCCATAAATTGTGTGAATTCAACCAAAGCTTACTTGAATCTAAGGGGAAATGGATGGGAATCTATCCTACAAGAAGCATCTGTATTTTGTGACAAGCATGACATTTCCAAGTTGGAAATGGAAGACCAATATGTGAATCCAAAGAAGCCACGGCAAAAAATAGGTGTCACTAATAGGCATCTTTATGAAGTGGATTGTTTTAATGATGTTATTGATTGGCTGCTTCAAGAACTTGATAATCGCTTCAATGAGAAAAATTCAGAACTACTTGTTTGCTCAACGGCTTTGAGCCCAAATGAATCATTTCGTGATTTCAACTTAGAGCATTTGATGAGTCTAGCTAAACTTTATCCAAAAGGTTTCGATGATGGAGAACTGAGGGACCTTAGACATTGATGAAGACATGTACCTAGGGTAGGGGCATGGACCTGTCCTAAGTGCCCTACCCAAGGACATCCCTAGGAGAAGTCACCTTTCAATCAACTTGGAGGTATCCCACTCGACGGATTCAAGGCACTCGACCATGAAACTATCACTCGACCATGAAGCCAACCACTCGACTGCTAGGAGATCTAAAGTCACTTCGCACGCAAACGGTTGGTCATTTAGTAGCTTTTATGGTCATCATAGCACTTTATTAGGGGCGTTACCAGTAATGCCCAGCCTTAATGTACTTTAAACCCTGCATTACTGAGGGCTGGAGGGGCCTGGCGAACTCTATATAAGCCACCCCCTCCTCAGTGTCAGGGGTTCGCACCTCTGTTACTCATACGCACATAATTCAATCGACCGCCTCCGGGCACCGAGACGTAGGGCTGTTACTTCCTCCGAGAAGGGCATGAACTCGTAAACCTCGTGTGCTTACAACTCCTCCATAGCTAAGATCTAGTCTGTCCATTCATACCCCCCTACATTACTGTCCGAGTTAGAACCACGACAGTTGGCGCCCACCGTGGGGCTGGAGTCTTAGCGCCTAGTTGGAGAAGTTACAATTTTTCCGATCTCTTTGATCATGGTTTCGGGCGGAGTTTTGGTGGAGGGCCACGAGATCCGTCTCGGCGCGCTCATGTTCATCACCGACGACTCCGCTTGGCTTCAGGAAGCTCCACTCGACGTTGACGCGCTCCCCGTCCGTGGTGTCCTTCTGTGACAGCCGTCGACCCAGTATCGGTCGGTTCCTGTGGCGTCCTCCTGCTATGTCTCTCGCCGGCGCAAGCGCTCCGGTCGGTCGAGGCTTCAGAGGTGGGTGAAGCATGCAGTGGCCCGCCAGTCGGCCACCCCACATGTCGCGGCGATCGAGCCCGATGAATCACTCTACGGCATGTTCGACCTATCGACTGGCTCCGCAGAGACCGCGTTTGAATGCGACAGCAGTAACCCAGCGGCGGAGGTTTTGGTAATCGATGGACCACGCAGTCCTCCCGGTTTCCCCCGCACCGACGGAGGCGCAGGGGGAGCGACCCGTCGCATCCCCATGAGGAGTATCTCCCCGAGCCTCTCACATCGTTGCAGAGGGAGGAACTTCATCGCCGGAACATGGATGCACTTCACACTCCTATAGTTGGAGAAACCCCTGAGGCCCGTGCCTTGGAGGATGCGCGCTTAGCTAACTTGGCTGAGCGCACTCAACTGGAGAACCTCCAGCAAGCACTCAATGAGCGGGCGCGTCAACGGGTTCCAGACTCCAATCGACGTCATCTCTTTCCGCCCCCGCAGGTATATCGAACTCTGATTAAAAATTCGGCAGCTGCAGCCCGTATAGCAGAGTCAATTCAGCCCTCCCAGTCAGAGGCTGGCGGAGGCTTGTTGCAAATCAGAGCGTTGCTCCGGGCAGCAGGAGACCAGAATTCCGCTGTTTCCCAGTCGCGGAACAGGATCCATAGCCGATCCGTTGCAGCAGACATAGTCCAGTTGGCTCACAGCCCAAGATCGCCCCGAGGCGAGAGGGACGTGGAGACCAGCGTGATCAGCACAGAAGGAATGAGCAGTATGATCACCGATTCGATCGTGACGATCAACGTCGAGTACCCACCCCTCCCTCGAGGAGTGGATCGTATGTGCCTCGACAACAAGATGACAGACACCCTCATAGTGTTGGGCGGAGGACTCCTGTTGACCCTAGAGAACCAGGCTTTGATGCGAGATCTATTCTCGTTCAGGGTTTGGTCGACAGGAACAGGGCTCACCGAGAAGGTCACGGCAGGGATGCACCCACCAGTAGCAGAGTACATGTCTCAGGGCCAGAGTGTTTCAGTCGAGCCATCAGAGCCGCTGTGATTCCTCCCAACTTCAGGTTGGCGACAGGAGTTAGTAAGTTCACTGGTGAGTCCAAGCCCGATACTTGGCTTGAAGACTACCGAGTGGTTGTCCAGATTGGCGGTGGCAATCATGAGGTGGCCATGAAGCACCTACCCCTTATGTTAGAGGGCTCGGCCAGAGCGTGGCTAAATCAGTTAGCACCCAGCAGCATTTACACTTGGGAGGATCTCTCCCAAGTGTTTGTCACAACATTTGAGGGAACATGCAAGCGGCCTACAGGTCTCACGGAACTGGAGTCTTGCATGTAGAAACCGAATGAAACTCTGAGGGATTACATCCATAGGTGGATTATATTGCATCACACCGTTGAAAATGTGCCAGATCATCAAGCAGTTTGTGCCTTTAAAGAAGGCGTTAAGAACAGAGAATTGAATATGAAGTTCGGTCGAACCGCAGAAATGTCTCTGAATCAGATGATGGAGATCGCCACCAAATACGCTAATGGTGAAGATGAGGAGCGACTCCGGAGTGGCAAGCATAAGTCAGTCGCCCAGGAAACTGGAGGAAATTCCAGTCGGAAACAGAAGCGGAAAGTCGAGCCAGCTGCTCCTGGAGAGGCCCTGGCCATAACCCAAGGAAAGTTTAAGGGAAAACCCAAAGGACCTTGGAACCCCAAGAAAGTTAAAGACCAAGATGGAAATGATGTTTTGGATCTCCCGTGTCACATCCACACCAAGAAAGATGAAGAGGGTAATCTCATTTACCCAAAGCATACCACTCGACAGTGTCGGCTCCTGATCCAGCAATTCCAGGGCAAACAGTCCAAAGATAAAGAGAAGGAGTCAGATAAAGTTGAGGACAAGGAAGATAGTGATGGATACCCCCAGGTCAATTCCACCTTGATGATTTTTGCTGATGTTGAAATCAAAAGTCGACTGAAAGTTATCAACCGTGAAGTGAATATGGTTGCTCAGGCGACACCCAGTTATCTGAAGTGGTCTCAGACTGTCATCACATTCGACCAGTCTGATCACCCTACGCATATTGCCACCCGTGGGAGGCAAGCTTTGGTGGTCGACCCAGTTGTCGAAGACACTCGACTGACCAAGGTCCTGATGGATGGTGGTAGTGGTTTGAACATACTGTATGCAGAGACATTGAAAGGGATGGGCA
>NC_041383.1:33503070-33513073 GCF_002162155.2 Triticum dicoccoides
CTCATCCAGTTCCTCTGTGACAACTGGGACATCTTCGCATGGAAACCTTCTGACATGCCTGGAGTTCCCAGGGGGCTGGCTGAGCACCGTCTACGAGTCAACCCAAAAGCTAAACCTGTCAAAGAACATCTTCGATGGTACGCCATCCAGAAGAGAAAGGCCATTGGCGAGGAGGTGGCTCGGCTCCTAGCAGCGGAGTTTATCCGAGAGATTTACCACTCCGAGTGGCTCGCCAATGTTGTCATGGTCCCAAAAAAGGACAAGTCACTTCGCATGTGCATTGACTTTAAGCATGTCAATCGGGCCTGCCCGAAAGATCATTTTCCTCTCCCCCGCATCGACCAGATAGTCGACTCGACTGCGGGATGCGAGCGTTTGTCTTTTCTAGACGCCTATTCTGGGTACCATCAGATCCGTCTGTATGGGCCCGACGAGATCAAAACAGATTTCATCACTCCATTCGGGTGCTTCTGTTATGTCACCATGCCATTCGGCCTCAAGAATGCCGGAGCCACGTTCATGAGGATGATTCAGAAATGTTTGCTCACTCAAATCAGTCGGAATGTGGAAACATACATGGATGATATTGTGGTCAAGTCACGGAAGGGTTCCGACCTGCTGACTGACCTTGCTGAAACCTTTGCCAATCTCAGGAGGTATGATATCAAGCTCAACCCATCAAAATGCACATTCGGAGTTCCAGGTGGAAAGTTACTTGGTTTTCTCGTTTCCAAACGGGGAATCGACGCCAATCCAGAAAAGGTTGGAACTATACTCCGGGTGAAGCGTGCTGTGCGTGTGCACGATGTCCAGAAACTTACAGGTTGCTTGGCCGCTTTAAGTCGATTCATCTCTCGCCTCGGTGAAAAGGCATTGCCTCTTTACCGACTGATGAAGAAGTCAGACAAGTTCGAGTGGACTCCAGAAGCTGATGCAGCGTTTGCAGATCTCAAAGCCCTGCTCTCCACCCAGCCGGTGGTTGCTGCCCCAATCAGCAAAGAGCCTTTGCTGCTTTACATTGCAACCACATGACAAGTTGTCAGTACAGTACTTACGGTCGAGCGGGAAGAAGAAGGAAAGGCCTTCAAAGTTCAACGTCCAGTATATTATGTTTCTGAAGTTTTGACTCCATCAAAGCAAAGATATCCTCATTACCAGAAGCTTGTATATGGGATTTATATGAACACGAATAAGGTTGCACATTACTTCTCTGATCATTCCATTACAGTCATCAGCGACGCCCCGCTGTTAGAGATTTTGCACAACAGAGATGCAACTGGTCGAGTGGCAAAATGGGCGATTGAACTTCTTCCCCTAGATATCAAGTTTGAGGCAAAGAAAGCTATCAAGTCCCAAGCAATTGCAGATTTCGTCGCCGAGTGGATTGAACAGTGAAGGAAATATGCCCTAGAGGCAATAATAAAGTTATTATTTATTTCCTTATATATCAAGATAAATGTTTATTATTCATGCTAGAATTGTATTAACCGGAAACATAATACATGTGTGGATATATAGACAAACAGAGTGTCACTAATATGCCTCTACTTGACTAGCTTGTTAATCAAAGATGGTTAAGTTTCCTAACCATAGACAAGGAGTTGTTATTTGATTAACAAGGTCACATCATTAGTTGAATGATCTGATTGATATGACCCATTCCATTAGCTTAGCACCTGATCGTTTAGTATGTTGCTATTGCTTTCTTCATGACTTATACATGTTCCTATGACTATGAGATTATGCAACTCCCGTTTACCGTAGGAACACTTTGTGTGCCACCAAACGTTGCAACGTAACTGGGTGATTATAAAGGTGCACTACAGGTGTCTCCGAAAGTATTTGTTGGGTTGGCGTATTTCGAGATTAGGATTTGTCTCTCCGAATGTCGGAGAGGTATCTCAGGGCCTTGTCGTTAATGCACATCACATAAGCCTTGCAAGCATTGCAACTAATAAGTTAGTTGCAAGATGATGTATTACAGAACGAGTCAAGAGACTTGCCGGTAACGAGATTGAACTAGGTATTGGATACCGACGATCGAATCTCGGGCAAGTGACATATCGATGACAAAGGGAACACGTATATTGTTATGCGGTCTGACCGATAAAGATCTTCATAGAATGTGTAGGAGCCAATATGGGCATCTAGGTCCCGCTGTTGGTTATTGAACAGAGATTTGTCTCAGTCATGTCTACACTGTTCTCGAACCGTAGGGTCCGCACGCTTAAAGTTTATGCATTTCGATGTACCGAAGTTAGTTCGGAGTCCCGGATGTGATCATGGACATGACGAGGAGTCTCAAAATGGTTGAGACATAAAGATCGATATATTGGAAGCCTATACTTGGACATCGGAATGGTTCCGGGTGAAATCGGCATTTTACCGGAGTACCGGGGGGTTACCGGAACCCCCCCGGGGGGTTAATGGGCCACTATGGGCCTTAAGGGAGAAGGGAGAAAAGGGGAAGGAAGGGGCCGCGCGCCCCTCCCCCTCCTAGTCCGAATAGGACAAGGGAAGGGGGGCGGCGCCCCCCCTTTCCTTTTCCCCCTCCTCCTCTTTCCCCCCCTTCTCCTACTCCGAATAGGAAAAAGAGGGAGTCCTACTCCCGGTGGGAGTAGGACTCCCCCCTGGCGCGCCAAACCCTGGCCGGCTGCCCCTCCACTGGCTCCTTTATATACGGGGGCAAGGGGGCACCCTAGAACACACAAGTTGATCATTGAGATCGTTCCTTAGCCGTGTGCGGTGCCCCCCTCCACCATATTCCACCTCGGTCATATCGTTGCAGTGTTTAGGCGAAGCCCTGCGACGGTAGAACATCATCATCGTCATCACGCCGTCGTGCTGACGAAACTCGTCCCCCAAGCTTTGCTGGATCGGAGCCCGGGGAACGTCATCGAGTTGTACGTGTGTCAAGAACTCGGAGGCGCCGGAGTAACGGCGCTTGGATCCGTCGGATCGGGAAGACGTACGACTACTTCCTCTATGTTGCGTCAACGCTTCCGCTTCGGTCTACGAGGGTACGTAGACAACACTCTCCCCTCTCGTTGCTATGCATCACCATGATCTTGCGTGTGCGTAGGAAATTTTTTGAAATTACTACGTTCCCCAACAGTGGCATCCGAGCCTAGGTTTTATGGTTTGATGTTCTGCATGAGTAGAACCCAAGTGAGTTGTGGACGATACAAGTCATACTGCCTACCAGCATGTCATACTTTGGTTCGGCGGTATTGTTGGATGAAGCGGCCCGGACCGACATTACGCGTACGCTTACGCGAGACTGGTTCTACCGCCGTGCTTTGCACACAGGTGGCTGGCGGGTGACAGTTTCTCCAACTTTAGTTGAACCGAGTATGGCTACGCCCGGTCTTTGCGAAGGTTAAAACGGAGTCTATTTGACAAACTATCGTTGTGGTTTTGATGCTTAGGTGAGATTGGTTCTTACTTAAGCCCGTAGCAGCCACGTAACACTTGCAACAAACAAAGTAGAGGACGTCTAACTTGTTTTTGCAGGGCATGTTGTGATGTGATATGGTCAAGACATGATGCTAAATTTTATTGTATTAGATGATCATGTTTTGTAACCGAGTTATCGGCAACTGGCAGGAGCCATACGGTTGTCGCTTTATTGTATGCAATGCAATCGCCCTGTAATGCTTTACTTTATCACTAAGCGGTAGCGGTAGTCGTAGAAGCATAAGATTGGTGAGACGACAACGATGCTACGATGGAGATCAAGGTGTCGCGCCGGTGACGATGGTGATCATGAAGGTGCTGCGGAGATGGAGATCACAAGCACAAGATGATGATGACCATATGATATCACTTATATTGATTGCATGTGATGTTTATCTTTTTATGCATCTTATCTTGCTTTGATTTGCGGTAGCATTATAAGATGATCTCTCACTAAATTATCAAGAAGTGTTCTCCCCGAGTATGCACCGTTGCCAAAGTTCGTCATGCCCAGACACCACGTGATGATCAGGTGTGATAAGCTCTACGTCCATCTACAACGGGTGCAAGCCAGTTTTTGCACACGCAGAATACTCGGGTTATACTTGACGAGCCTAGCATATGCAGATATGGCCTCGGAACACGGAGACCGAAAGGTCGAGCGTGAATCATATAGTAGATATGATCAACATAATGATGTTCACCATTGAGAACTAATCCATTTCACGTGATGATCGGTTATGGTTTAGTTTGATTTGGATCACGTGATCACTTAGAAGATTAGAGGGATGTCTATCTAAGTGGGAGTTCTTAAGTAATATGATTAATTGAACTTAAATTTATCATGAACTTAGTCCCTGATAGTATCTTGCTTGTTTATGTTGATTGTAGATAGATGGCTCGTGCTGTTGTTCCGTTGAATTTTAATGCGTTCCTTGAGAAAGCAAAGTTGAAAGATGATGGTAGCAATTACACGGACTGGGTCCGTAACTTGAGGATTATCCTCATTGCTGCACAGAAGAATTACGTCCTGGAAGCACCGCTGGGTGCCAGGCCTGCTGCAGGAGCAACGCCATATGTTATGAACGTCTGGCAGAGCAAAGCTGATGACTACTCGATAGTTCAGTGTGCCATGCTTTACGGCTTAGAACCGGGACTTCAACGATGTTTTGAACACCATGGAGCATATGAGATGTTCCAGGAGTTGAAGTTAATATTCCAACAGAATGCCCGGATTGAGAGATATGAAGTCTCCAATAAGTTCTATAGCTGCAAGAGGGAGGAGAATGGTTCTGTCAGTGAGCATATACTCCAAATGTCTGGGTATTATAATCACTTGATTCAACTGGGAGTTAATCTTCCGGATGATTGTGTCATTGACATAATTCACCAATCACTTCCACCAAGCTACAAAGGCTTCGTGATGAACTATAATATGCAAGGGATGGATAAAACAATGCCCGAGCTCTTCGCAATGCTAAAGGCTGCGGAGGTAGAAATCAAGAAGGAGCATCAAGTGTTGATGGTCAATAAGACCACTAGTTTCAAGAAAAAGGGCAAAGGGAAGAAGAAGGGGAACTTCAAGAAGAACAGCAAACAAGTTGCTGCTCAAGAGAAGAAACCCAAGTCTGGACCTAAGCCTGAAACTGAGTGCTTCTACTGTAAGCAGACTGGTCACTAGAAGCGGAACTGCCCCAAGTATTTGGCGGACAAGAAGGATGGCAAGGTGAACAAAGGTATATGTGATATACATGTTATTGATGTGTACCTTACTAGAGCTCGCAGTAGCACCTGGGTATTTGATACTGGTTCTGTTGCTAATATTTGCAACTCAAAACCGGGACTACGGATTAAGCGAACACTGGCAAAGGACGAGGTGACGATGCGCGTGGGAAATGGTTCCAAAGTCGATGTGATCGCGGTCGGCACGCTACCTCTACATCTACCTTCGTGATTAGTATTAGACCTGAATAATTGTTATTTGGTGCCAGCGTTGAGCATGAACATTATATCTGGATCTTGTTTGATGCGAGACGGTTATTCATTTAAATCAGAGAATAATGGTTGTTCTATTTATATGAGTAATATCTTTTATGGTCATGCACCCTTGAAGAGTGGTCTATTTTTGATGAATCTCGATAGTAGTGATACACATATTCATAATGTTGAAGCCAAAAGATGCAGAGTTGATAATGATAGCGCAACTTATTTGTGGCACTGCCGTTTAGGTCATATCGGTGTAAAGCGCATGAAGAAACTCCATACTGATGGACTTTTGGAGCCACTTGATTATGAATCACTTGGTACTTGCGAACCATGCCTCATGGGCAAGATGACTAAAACACCGTTCTCCGGTACTATGGAGAGAGCAACAGATTTGTTGGAAATCATACATACAGATGTATGTGGTCCGATAAATGTTGAGGCTCGTGGCGGATATTGTTATTTTCTCACCTTCACAGATGATTTAAGCAGATCACTACAAGAAATATGTCAACTTATGACCTTCTGTCAGTGACCCTCAAAGAATTGGTCATAAATTTATGACCATTTCAGACCAATTGGTCAAAGGCTGTTCGGGGGGCTCCAAACCGTAAACCATTGCGACCATTTTGGTCAGAAAGGTCGTAATTTCCTCACACGAAAAGGTCATAAAGCAAACAGCGCTAGTCTGCTGCCTTATTTCTAGTTGTTAACGACCAATATAGATGGTCATAGCCTTGTAAATTGTGGTGGGTTGCTATGACTAGGCGCCACCTCATCAGTTTTGCCTATGTGGCATGTCCATGTGGCAGTTTTTGCCCTAGGTTGTGAAGCAACCTATATTTCTGTCATTCCCAAAATTCCCAAAAAAATCTCATAAACTCTTTGGGTCATATCTTCGTCAAATATGTAAAAACCTTCCTTGCCTAGTTCAAAAATAATTCAAAAATATTCGTTTTCCTATTCTGTTCAGAGTAACAGTTTGTGAAGGAAGTACCACTTTGGCATGTCCAAATAGTATCCATTTTCTACAGTGCTTTCCTATGCCCAAATAACCATCCTCCACCAAATGCCAGCTCAATCCATTCATTATTTTGAGCCGAGCTTCAACATTCGTATTTATGTCCAGTGTGGTGGTTTGCAAAGCAAGTACCAGCTAGGCTCCTCCTTTTGAGCTGAAAATTTGTGAAGACGGTCTTCTTAGTAACTGATCATCCTCAGCCAAAACTCACGCCCATTAGCCATGTACATTTCCTGTACCGCTAATCAAACACTTGGCTGCTAATTCATGTTTGAGCACCGATCGGTCTCCTCGTGAGAATCTTATGTTGTAATTTTCTTCCTAGCACCTACATGGGGAGTGCCCAACCCACTAGACATGTCTAGGCCACCCAGAACACATGGCAACGCCACGGGCACGCGGTGACCACGCGGCGGGCATGCGAGCTTACGCGCTCTAGAGTTGGGGCCCTCGGCCACCGCCCAAACCTCGACGTATCGCCACCAAACCATGTATTTATGATTAAATAGGTACTTATGTAACTAGAAGTGATTTTTGGAAAAAATAAATAGCAAACTATGAGGCAGCTGCAGTTCAAATTTGACCCGCTTCCAACTGAATCGGCGGGAATTTGTCTTTTTCACGAGAGGTGGATCAAAACTTTTTGCACCCAACCATTTTGTCAATTGTGCATTAAATATGTCCTATTATTTTAGAAAATTGATTTGGTCCAATTTTGCAACAATTATTTAGTAGTTCCTTCACAAAAAAACCTCCTTTTGGGAACTCGGAAAATGAAAAATGGTTATTTCGTCCAAAGAAAATGAAAACTTCCTTAGGCAACATTGTTTGCCATTCCAATATGCACCCTTGTGCACAATATTAGATCATTTGAACAAACTATGCCACGAATGTGGCCATAAGATTAGTCATTTGGCTTGAAAGCCATGAATCTTCAGAGATGATATCTCATTTCTGAGAACACTTTTTGAAAATAATTGCCGTATTGCTAGTTTGTTATTTTTCCTGGTAACTTGGCCACATATAATGACACAATGCGAAGGTTTCCCAATTATTTGATTTTTTTTGAATTTTTTATGCCCGTTTCAAAATGTGGTCAAAACGGCGGGAATGGCCGTTCCTAGCTAGTGGTTGAATCTTGGAAAAAATTTGATGTTTATCTTATTAAATAGATATTTATTTACCTAGAAATGATTTTTGGAAAAAATAAATAGCAAACTATGAGGCAGCTGCAGTTCAAATTTGACCCGCTTCCTACTGAATCGGCGGGAATTTGTCTTTTTCACGAGAGGTGGATCAAAACTTTTTGCACCCAAACATTTTGTCAATTGTGCATTAAATATGTCCTAGTATTTTAGAAAATTGATTTGGTCCAATTTTGCAACAATTATTTAGTAGTTCCTTCACAAAAAACCTCCTTTTGGGCACTCGGAAAATGAAAAATGGTTATTTCGTCCAAAGAAAATGAAAACTTCCTTAGGCAACATTGTTTTCCATTCCAATATGCACCCTTGTGCACAATATGAGATCATTTGAACAAACTATGCCATGAATGTGGGCATAGGATTGATCATTTGGCTTGAAAGCCATGAATCTTCAGAGATGATAGTTCATTTCTGAGAACACTTTTTTAAAATAATTGCCATACTGCAAGTTTGTTATTTTTCCTGGTAACTTGGCCACATATAATGACACAATGCGAAGGTTTCCCAATTATTTGATTTTTTTTCAATTTTTTATGCCCGTTTCAAAATGCGGTCAAAACGGCGGGAATGACCGTTCCTAGCTAGTGGTTGAATCTTGGAATTTTTTTGGTGTTTCTCTGATTAAATAGATACTTATGTACCTAGAAATGATTTTTGGAAAAAATAAAGAGCAAACTACAAGGCAGCTGCAGTTCAAATTTGACCCGCTTCCTACTGAATCGGCGGGAATTTGTCTTTTTCACGAGAGGTGGATCAAAACTTTTTGCACCCAACCATTTTGTCAATTGTGCATTAAATATGTCCTAGTATTTTATAAAATTGATTTGGTCCAATTTTGCAACAATTATTTAGTAGTTCCTTCACAAAAAACCTCCTTTTGGGCACTCGGAAAATGAAAAATGGTTATTTCGTCCAAAGAAAATGAAAACTTCCTTAGGCAACATTGTTTTCCATTCCAATATGCACCCTTGTGCACAATATGACATCATTTGAACAAACTATGCCATGAATGTGGGCATTGGATTGATCATTTGGCTTGAAAGCCATGAATCTTCACAGATGATAGCTCATTTCTGAGAACACCTTTTTAAAATAATTGCCATATTGCAAGTTTGTTATTTTTCCTGGTAACTTGGCCACATATAATGACACAATGCGAAGGTTTCCCAATTATTTGAATTTTTTTGAATTTTTTATGCCCGTTTCAAAATGCGGTCAAAACGGCGGGAATGACCGTTCCTAGCTAGTGGTTGAATCTTGGAATTTTTTTGGTGTTTCTCTGATTAAATAGATACTTATGTACCTAGAATGATTTTTGGAAAAAATAAAGACCAAACTACAAGGCAGCTACAGTTCAAATTGACCCACTTCCAACTGAATCGGCGAAAGTTTGTCTTTTTCACCAGAGGTGGATCAAAACTTTTGACACCCAACCATTTGGTCAATTGTGCATTAAATATGTCCTAGTATTTTATAAAATTGACTAGGTCCAATTTTGCAACAATTATTTGGGAGGTCCTTCACAATAAACCCTCCTTTTGGGCACTCAAAAAATGGAAAATGGTTTTTTCATCCAAAGAAAATGAAAACTTCCTTAGGCAAAATTGTTTGCCATTCCAATATGCACCCTTGTGCACAATAGGAGATCATTTTTTGAATTTTTCATGTGAAAAAGTAGAAAAAAAGAATGCTCAGGGATTCTTTTTTGAAACATAAATTGTCTTTTTGATGAGAGGTGAATCAAAAGCATTTTACATTTTAAGATTTGGTCAATTGTACATAAAATGTTGTCTTATAGTTTTGGAAAATGGTGTGGTGCCATTTTGAAACAAATATTTGGTAGATTCTTCACAAAAAAAGAATTTTGTCACTCCGAAAATAGAAAATGATTTTCCCCTAAAAACTCATTTCTCATAACACTTTTTTAAGATATTTGTCTTATTCCAATTCCAAGTTTGTTAGTTTTCCTAAAAAACTAGGTCACATTTGCTGACACAATGAGAATGTTTTTATTTTTTTGAATTCTGATATCATAAAACTGTTTATATGATTCAACATCTTATTTTTAATTGATTAAGACCAATTTAGATGGTCATAACGTGTACTGGGCTCTGATTGGTCCATGAGCATGTCACGCGGATCGTGGCTTCAGCGCCGTCGGATGCTCCTCTCTAGATCTAGATCTGACGGCAGGCCTTTCTCCCTCACCCCCTCTTTGTCTGAAAAAAAGGAAACCCCCTCCCGCACGCGAACCCTAGCGTCGTCTCCCTCTCCCCTCTCCAGATCCAGCTCCGCCACCCCTCTCCCTCTCCCCTCGCCGCCTCGCCTCCCCTCTCCC
>NC_041383.1:33513373-33519489 GCF_002162155.2 Triticum dicoccoides
CCTTCTCCCCCCTCCCCTCCCCTCCCCTCCCGTGTCCCCATCCCGTCGAAACCCTAAGCGGTGGCAGCCGCCATGGTGAAGGGACGCACGGGGCAGCGCTTCAGGCTCTACGTCCGGGGCACCATCCTCGGCTTCAAGAGGTGAGCAGCCCCGTTCTTGGCCATGCTCTCGCCGGATCTGGCGATTCATTTCATGGTGAGATTGGGCGGCGCGCTGATGGCGATGTGGGGGTTGATCTGCAGGTCGAAGTCGAACCAGTACGAGAGCACGTCGCTGGTGCAGGTCGAGGGGGTGAACACCAAGGAGGACGTGGCGTGGTACGGTGTCGCCGCGACGGAAGAAACCTCCTCCGCTCTGCTCTGCTCGCCGGTATGGACTCCCCCCAACCCCTTCCTCCTGCCCTGGCCGGCCGGCCGAGGTTCCGATCGGATCCCCTCTCGCGCTTCAGGGCGACGGCGCGAGAAGCTCTTCGGTCAAGCTTAGCTATCAAGGATTGATTTATGGATGATTCCTTTTGGAACCTTGTTTAAGTTACAGTCTTGACACAGTAGCTCTTACTCTACCTGTGTGGCAATCATATTGTGTTTGAATGTAGCATAGTATCTGATTATGGTGTTTTTTAGGTATTTATCTTCAAAAAAGGGATGTGTACAGTATTAGTATTTCCAGGAATCTGATTATGACACCCTGCTATCATGCCCCCCTAAAACACATGAATTTGTTTTACCTTTCCCCCTTCGTGGTTACTGGTTTTGGACTTAAGGACACACATGCGTTAGTCGTTAGTATTCACGCTTTATTTCTTTTTGCAGGATAGTTAGTATTCACTTTGCGGTTCTGCTTTATACCTGTGGTTAGTCTACTTACTGTTTCTGAACTTGAGGGCACACTTGTGTTGTGTGGTGGTATTTTACTTTTCTGTTTGGTTTTATACCTGTCCATGGTAGTTTAGCTCATATAGATGATCTTATAGTGAACAGCTTCAGTTGTTTGATGCATGTTGCTGCCGTTTATCGCTGCATCTATGTTCATTCAGTATTAGTAGCTCCTTGGATCTGTGCCCATGTACTGCATTTCTATATGGCAATGAGGTTACCCTCTGCTGTCCTGTTTCCATGGCGCGTGCAAACTATGCAGTGCTGCTGTGGCTCCTGGTGGCGGTGAGCGTGAAGCTGGGGCGGCGCCACATCGAATTTGCATCACATATTTGTTATATATATCAGAACGATTAAGAATCTTAAAATTTGACTGTTTTCAGTCATCTTGCAGTTTCTGGGACGAGCGGGAGCACGAAGTGCTTTGGCTGTTCGGCAACTCCGAGTGACCACGGTACAGGGCAGGTCCCATGGCGGCAGGTACCTGTGTGGTGAGAAGCAACCTCCGGCTGATCATCAGGAAAGGCAGCAAGCATGAGTATTACTATTTCTGTGACACTGATGCTCATTGTTGTTGTTGCCCTTTTTCGCTGAAACCCACAAATACAGTTAGAATTTGCCTTGAGATATCTATGTGTGAGTGTCAATACAACTTCTTCAAGGGAATTATCCGGGCCTAACTTATGTGGATGTAGATGCATATTACTACTACTCAATAACCTTCATCTAGTCACCGTTACTGTATGATTAATTCAGAACTAGGATTTTGTTTAAGTAGCTACTGAATCTGCTTGCTTTGTTATGGCAGACATACATGTCTTACAAATTCGTTATTGTTGTTTGAAGCTGAGCTAGGCTATTGCAGTTCCAGCAAAAAATAGGGGATCCGCTCTTTTTGTTCTTCACTAATAAATTCTTGTTTGAATGCATATCCTGGGGGTGGTGAAGCTGGGATCCTTTCCTCCCCATAAAAATTCTTGTTTATATACTTGAATAGTAGAGGTGTGGTGATCAAGTATATAAACACTCTTTTTGTTCTTCACTAATAAATTCTTGTTTGAATGCATATCCTGGGGGTGGTGAAGCTGGGAGCCTTTCCTCCCCATAAAAATACTTTGCTCTTCATCATGAGCAATGCCCTTATATAATTAGCTGATAGGAGTGTTTATATACTTGATCACCACACCTCTACTATTCTAGTTACTTTTGCTTTCTTCTCTGTAGTTGTCCAGGGCATAACAGTTTTATGTGTGGCTTGTTATTTTGTTACCAGCCTACTTTCTTGTGCTCCTGGTCGAGTCTTGTGGAGAAGCAGGGCGAATCGGGCATCATCTCACTTGTGCCTTTGTGGTAAGAATAGAACACCACTCTCGCTTGATGTGCATGTATTAGTACAACAAAGCATTCTTACATAGTGATTGTTAGCGACACAACAATTATCTTGCAACATAGCTTGCCAAATTGCTTGCTTGCTTACTATATAACCTGTACTGCTAAACATGTTGTCCTACTCCATGATGTTGTATCATTTGGTCAATTTTGCATTAAATTTGCAAATACTATATAACCAGCGCGGGATCAACATGATTTTTGTTTATGGAGGTGTTGCGTATTTGATCAGATTTCCTTACTTGCTTCAGGCATAAGAATAAGCTTATAAGAATAGAATATTGATACTCTGCGAGCTATGAGTAGAATGCTCTATTTTTGCGAGTCACCTTTCTTGTATGAATGAGTATCTTATTTTGACTAGCTGGATAATAAAAGCATTGTACTAGTTGAATTTATGTTATCATTCTAAATAACTTATCTTTTTTTGAGTGGTCTCTTTATAATATATTGGCTCCAGTTTTCTAATTTTTCTTTGCTGATTCATGTAACAGGGTGACTGAGGTTGCATGTTGTTCATGACAAGATCAGGTGCCTAGTTTGTAATGCTATCAAAGGAGCTCCATCGTGAAGAATATATCACATTTGATAGAGTAGGGGCTCCATCGTGTAGAGGTTGTAAAGTATAGTATTAGTTACTACAGTTGGTAGTTGGTAGTGCCCTGTGTGTTGGTAGTGCAGGACGGCCATTCTATTATGTGTTATTTGTAGAGCAGGAGCTCCAGATTCAGCCATTGTATTATGTGTTATTTGTAGAGTAGGAGCTCCATCTCGAATCTGGTTGTTATTTGAAGTATTATTATATGTGTTTTCTGTTTGTGCCAATTTAAATACTGCTTATTTATTTACTGCCAAATTGAAATATGAAGAATATGACCCTGACAGCCAGGACCCACTTACTAGAAGCTGACAACTTGGACCCACTTACCACAATTTTAAAACTGGGATAAAAAGGCCACGACCCAACAATAAAAAGGCTGCAATATTGGGCTTGGCCCATGAACACAACCAAAAATTGATAGAAAAAACACAAATATGCTGAATTGTTGGGCTCGGCCCATGTAGAAAATTGAATTGGACCGGGCTGAATCTTGTGCCACATCAGCTTGCCACGCTGGATGCCTACGTGGCCTGGGGGAGGTTGCTAGTGACCAAAAGGCCACAGTAGGAATATTTTGGTCGTAAACGTCTTTGACCATTCCAGAAGAAAGGTCGCTATAGTCAGTTTACGACCGCTAGCTTTTGACCTTCTTTTTTTGGTCACAAAAAGGTCGTAAATGGAAATTTGTGACCTTTCAGTGACCAATAGTGGTGGTCACAAGTTGACATATTTCTTGTAGTGGATATGGGTATATCTACTTAATGAAACACAAGTCTGAAACATTTGAAAAGTTCAAAGAATTTCAGAGTGAAGTTGAAAATCATCGTAACAAGAAAATAAAGTTTCTACGATCTGATCGTGGAGGAGAATATTTGAGTTATGAGTTTGGTCTACATTTTAAACAATGTGGAATAGTTTCACAACTCACGCCACCCGGAACACCACAACGCAATGGTGTGTCCGAACGTCGTAACCGCACTTTACTTGATATGGTGCGATCTATGATGTCTCTTACTGATTTACCGCTATTGTTTTGGGGTTATGCTCTAGAGACGGCCACATTCACGTTAAATAGGACACCATCGAAATCCGTTGAGACGACGCCTTATGAACTATGGTTTAGCAAGAAACCAAAGTTGTCGTTTCTTAAAGTTTGGGGCTGGGATGCTTATGTGAAAAAGCTTCAACCTGATAAGCTCGAACCCAAATCGGAGAAATGTGTCTTCATAGGATACCCAAAGGAAACTGTCGGGTACACCTTCCACCACAGATCCGAAGGCAAGACATTTGTTCCTAAAAATGGATCCTTTCTAGAGAAGGAGTTTCTCTCGAAAGAAGTGAGTGGGAGGAAAGTAGAACTTGATGAGGTAACTGTACCTGCTCCCTTATTGGAAAGTAGTGCATTACAGAAATCTGTTTCTGTAACACCTACACCAATTAGTGAGGAAGCTAATGATATTGATCATGAAACTTCAGATCAAGTTACTACAGAACCTCATAGATCAACCAGAGTAAGATCCGCACCAGAGTGGTACGGCAATCCTGTTCTGGAAGTCATGATACTAGATCATGACGAACCTATGAACTATGAAGAAGCGATGGTGAGCCCAGATTCCGCAAAATGGCTAGAAGCCATGAAATCTGAGATGGGATCCATGTATGATAACAAAGTATGGACTTTGGTTGACTTGCCCGATGGTCGGCAAGCAATAGAGAATAAATGGATCTTTAGGAAGAAGACTGACGCTGACGGTAATGTTACTGTCTACAAGCTCGACTTGTCGCAAAAGGTTTTCGACAAGTTCAAGGGATTGACTACGATGAAACCTTCTCACCCGTAGCGATGCTTAAGTCTGTCCGAATCATGTTAGCAACTGCCGCATTTTATGATTATGAAATTTGGCAAATGGATGTAAAGACTGCATTCCTGAATGGATTTCTGGAAGAAGAGTTGTATATGATGCAACCAGAAGGTTTTATCGATCCAAAGGGAGCTAACAAAGTGTGCAAGCTCCAGCGATCCATTTATGGACTGGTGCAAGCCTCTCGGAGTTGGAATAAACGCTTTGATAGTGTGCTCAAAGCATTTGGGTTTTTACAGACTTTTGGAGAAGCCTGTATTTACAAGAAATTGAGTGGGAGCTCTGTAGCATTTCTGATATTATATGTAGATGACATATTACTAATTGGAAATGATATAGAATTTCTGGATAGCATAAAGGGATACTTGAATAAGAGTTTTTCAACGAAAGACCTCGGTGAAGCTGCTTACATATTGGGCATTAAGATCTATAGAGATAGATCAAGATGCTTAATTGGACTTTCACAAAGCACATACCTTGACAAAGTTTTGAAAAAGTTCAAAATGGATCAAGCAAAGAAAGGGTTCTTGCCTGTGTTACAAGGCGTGAAGTTGAGTAAGACTCAATGCCCGACCACTGCAGAAGATAGAGAGAAGATGAAAGATGTTCCCTATGCTTCAGCCATAGGCTCTATCATGTATGCAATGCTGTGTACCAGACCTGATGTGTGCCTTGCTATAAGTTTGGCAGGGAGGTACCAAAGTAATCCAGGAGTGGATCACTGGACAGCGTTCAAGAACATCCTGAAGTACCTGAAAAGGACTAAGGAAATGTTTCTCGTATATGGAGGTGACAAAGAGCTCGTCGTAAACGGTTACGTTGATGCAAGCTTTGACACTGATCCGGACGGTTCTAAATCGCAAACCGGATACGTATTTACATTAAATGGTGGAGCTGTCAGTTGGTGCAGTTTAAACAAAACATCGTGGCGGGATCTACATGTGAAGCGGAGTACATAGCTGCTTCAGAAGCAGCAAATGAAGGAGTCTGGATGAAGGAATTCATATCCGATCTAGGTGTCATACCTACACTACTAGGGAAAAGGCTATACACAGAATCTTAGCAGCAGCGAGGGCTAAAAACCCTCGCTACTGCTACTTACTAGCAGCGCAGGTTTTTAAACCTCGCTACTACTAAGTTGATAGCAGCAGCGCGGGTTTGTAACCCTCGCTACTACTAAGCGGTCTGTACCGTGCCCCCCGGGATATGCCATAGTAGTAGCGAGGGTTTTTAACCCTCGCTGCTGCTAAGTTCATAGCAGTAGCGCGGGTTTTTAACCCTCGCTACTACTAACCCGCGCTACTGCTATCAACTTAGTAGTAGCGAGGGTCAAAAACCCGCGCTACTGCTAATCGTCTGTCATAGTAGTAGCGCGGGGTCTGGCCTATT
>NC_041383.1:33519825-33522452 GCF_002162155.2 Triticum dicoccoides
GACCGCCTTTTCAGTTTAAAAAAAATAAAAGAAAATGATAACAATGTCAAAAAAATAAAAGAAAATAAGTTTCCCATGTGATATGTGGTCTAGTTGTTGGGAAAATTTACAAATATGAATTTCGACTTTATTTGCAAAAATTCTCTGAAAATTTGTAAAATGGCCATAACTTTTGCATACGAACTCGGATGAAAAAGTTTTTTATATGAAAAAGCATCTACTCGAAAAGTTACATCCGAATTTAACCGGGGGAACCCCGTTAAACGTTTTCTAAATCCTCAAAAGCCTAACAGAAAAAAAAGTTACGGGGCTTTTAAGATCTGGAGGCAAAAAATTCAAAAAAAAATTATTATTTTTTAGTTTTTGTTAAATCTGGTCAAACTATGGTCAAACTAATTATTCAAGAATATTAGTGTTAATAAATAATTATTTTAGTTTTTTGAATTTTGGTCAAATCTGGTCAAACTATGGTCAAACTGTGGTCAAATCTGGTCAAACTGTGGTCAAATCTGGTCCAACTGTGGTCAAACTAATTATTCAAGAAATATTAGTGTTACTAATTTTTTAGAACAATAGTTTCAAACTCAAACAGTGAAATGTGTGACTTCATGCTCAAGCTAAATTCCTGAGGTTAATAGGATTGACATCTCACTATTGTCAGGAAAACAACAAGTGCAGACTTGGAAACGAGGGAGAATAGAACCCGGAAGTTAAGCGTGCTCAGGCTGGAGTAGTGAGAGGATGGGTGACCGTCCGGGAAGTTAGATGATTTGGAAGGAATGATGAGGGGCGATTAGGGGTGATTAGAGATTTGAGTTAAAATAATTTGAAAATTTGAAAATTTCGAAAAAAATTCAAAAAAAAAATTCCGAGATTACAGATTAGTAGTAGCGCGGGTTTAAACCCGCGCTACTGCTATACGTTAGCTGTAGCGCGGGTGGCACGCGCGCTACTGCTATAAGTTAGCTGTAGCGCCTTATTAGTAGCGTGGGTACCCGCGCTGCTGATAGGCCTAAAACCCGCGCTGCTGCTAGGCTTTTCCCTAGTAGTGCTAGTGCATCGGGTCCAATGAAAATCTTTTGTGACAATACTGGTGCAATGGCCTTGGCAAAGGAATCCAGATTTCACAAGAGAACCAAGCACATCAAGAGACGCTTCAATTCCATCCGGGATCTAGTCCAGGTGGGAGACATAGAGATTTGCAAGATACATACGGATCTGAATGTAGCAGACCCGTTGACTAAGCCTCTTCCACAAGCAAAACATGATCAGCACCAAGACTCCATGGGTGTTAGAATCATTACTTTGTAATCTAGATTATTGACTCTAGTGCAAGTGGGAGACTGAAGGAAATATGCCCTAGAGGCAATAAGAAAGTTATTATTTATTTCCTTATATATCATGATAAATGTTTATTATTCATGCTAGAATAGTATTAACCGGAAACATGTGTGGATATATAGACAAATAGAGTGCCACTAGTATGCCTCTACTTGACTAGCTTGTTAATCAAAGATGGTTAAGTTTCCTAACCATAGACAAGGAGTTGTTATTTGATTAACAAGGTCACATCATTAGTTGAATGATCTGATTGATATGACCCATTCCATTAGCTTAGCACCCGATCGTTTAGTATGTTGCTATTGCTTTCTTCATGACTTATACATGTTCCTATGACTATGAGATTATGCAACTCCCGTTTACCGTAGGAACACTTTGTGTGCCACCAAACGTCACAACGTAACTGGGTGATTATAAAGGTGCACTACAGGTGTCTCCAAAAGTATTTGTTGGGTTGGCGTATTTCGAGATTAGGATTTGTCACTCCAAATGTCAGAGAGGTATCTCAGGGCCTTCTCGGTAATGCACATCACATAAGCCTTGCAAGCATTGCAACTAATAAGTTAGTTGCAAGATGATGTATTACAGAACGAGTAAAGAGACTTGCCGGTAACGAGATTGAACTAGGTATTGGATACCGACGATCGAATCTCGGGCAAGTAACATACCGATGACAAAGGGAACATCGTATATTGTTATGCGGTCTGACCGATAAAGATCTTCGTAGAATGTGTAGGAGCCAATATGGGCATCCAGGTCCCGCTTAAAGTTACGATGACAGTTATTATGAGTTTATGCATTTTGATGTACCGAAGTTAGTTCGGAGTCCCGGATGTGATCACGGACATGACGAGGAGTCTCGAAATGGTCGAGACATAAAGATCGATATATTGGAAGCCTATATTTGGATATCGGAATGGTTCCGGGTGAAATCGGCATTTTACTGGAGTACCGGGGGGTTACCGGAACCCCCCGGGGGGTTAATGGGCCACTATGGGCCTTAAGGGAAAAGGGAGAAAAGGGGAAGGAAGGTGTCGCGCGCCCCTCCCCCTCCTAGTCCGAATAGGACAAGGGAAGGGGGGCGGCGCCCCCCCTTTCCTTTTCCCCCTCCTCCTCTTTCCCCCCCTTCTCCTACTCCGAATAGGAAAAAGAGGGAGTCCTACTCCCGGTGGGAGTAGGACTCCCCCCTGGCGCGCCAAACCCTGGCCGGCCGCCCCTCCCCCTGTCTCCTTTATATACGGGGGCAAGGGGGCACCCTAGAACACACAAGTTGATCATTGAGATTG
>NC_041383.1:33524487-33527221 GCF_002162155.2 Triticum dicoccoides
AGGATGCAGTCGACCTCTTGGAAGAAGAAAGAGAAATGGCTATGATACGATCAACCATTTATCAACAAGACTTGCGTCGATTCAATGCCAGAAATGTGAAGAGTCGAGCCTTCCAAGAAGGAGATTTGGTCCTCCGAGTGGATCAACAGAAACCACACAAGCTCGCTCCTACTTGGGAAGGCCCCTTCATCGTCACCAGAGTCCTCCACAATGGAGCATATCACCTTTACAATGTCGATCGCCAGATTGATGATCCTCGAGCTTGGAATGCGGAACTGCTCTGCCACTTTTACACTTGAATTCTCACTCGGATGAGATGTAATAACAGAAACTTCTGTAGTCTATTTTTCAAAGACAAGAGTGTTACAATTTTTCCAGTAATTGTTGTTGCTTTTGTTTGCTTGTGAAATCCCCCAGTGGGTGGCTTAGCTGCGAATCCGTTTCGCTGAAGTCTATAAGAAAAATCCTACCGAGTGGTGAGCCAGTCTCCCACTCGGGGGCTTAGCTGCGAACCCGTTTTGCCTAAGTATTTGAAAATCCTACCGAGTGATGAGCCAGCCTCCCACTCGGGGGCTTAGCTGTAGTCCAGTACTCGCCTAAGTATTTGAAAATCCTACCGAGTGGTGAGCCAGCCTCCCACTCGGGGGCTTAGCTGCAGTCCAGTACTCGCCTAAGTATTTGAAAATCCTACCGAGTGGTGAGCCAGCCTCCCACTCGGGGGCTTAGCTGCAGTCCAGTACTCGCCTAAGTATTTAAAATCCTACCGAGTGGAGAGCAAACCTCCCACTCAGAGGCTTAGCTGCAATCCAGTACTCGCCTAAGTGTTTAAAATCCTACCGAGTGGAGAGCAAACCTCCCACTCGGAGGCTTAGCTGCAGTCCAGTACTCGCCTAAGTGTTTAAAATCCTACCGAGTGGAGAGCAAACCTCCCACTCGGGGGCTTAGCTGCAGTCTTGTACTCGACTAAGTGTTTAAAATCCTACCGAGTGGAGAGCAAACCTCCCACTCGGCCGCTTAGCTGCAGTACAGTACTCGCCTAAGTGTTTAAAATCCTACCGAGTGGAGAGCAAACCTCCCACTCGGGGGCTTAGCTGTAGTCCAGTACTCGCCTAAGTGTTTAAAATCCTACCGAGTCGAGAGAAAACCTCCCACTCGGGGTGAAAGTGCAACTAATCCCCGGGTGGTTTTGGTAATTAATAACAACATATATATCATTGAACTAATAGTTACTTGAGAATCATTTCAGAGAGTTCAGTGATATGGGTATGGCAAGGACTGAAGAAGTGGACCCCCCAATGCTAAGGCAAGCATTGGCAAAAGCTCAAGACTCCATTTTTGGTTTAGTGATCCAAGATCACATTGAGTCCATAGGAAAAGCCAATACTAGTAAAAGGGGATGAGGTTATGATGATGATCTGGTTGCTCAAGTGCTTAGTGATACATCTCCTAAACTATCAGCAACTTTCACTGCCATATACACTCATAAGTAGTCTCAGTCCCACCGATATTCCAAACTCAGTCACACCGAGATGAACCACCTCAGCCATCAGCCAAACCCTAGTAAACTCGGATTTTCCGATTCTGAACTCGGTCTCACCGAAACATGAGTTGCCAAGCTTTTGTAACCTTCTGTCATCAAATCGGTGTCACCGAGATGATGAAGTCGGTCCCACCGAAATTGGCATGCTCTTGTCATTGCACGAATCGGACTAACCGAGATTGTATATTCGGTCCCACCGAAAATCCCAACGTTCACATTATTTGAAATATCGGTCTCACCGAGTTGTCCACTTCGGTCCCACCGAGATTGCTCAAATGTGTGTAACGGTTGGATTTTGTGTGGAGGCTATTTATACCCCTCCACCCCCTCTTCATTCGTGGAGAGAGCCATCAGAAAGAACTACCACTCCTACCTTACATTTCTGAGAAGAGAACTACCTACCCTTGTATTGAGATCAAGTTGCTCCACTCCCACCATATGAAGCTTGATCTCTAGCCTTCCCAAGTTGCTTTCCACTCAATCCTTTCTTCCACCACAGCCAAATCAGTGAGGAGAGTTGAGTGTTGGGGAGATTATCATTTGAAGCACAAGAGCAAGGAGTTCATCATCATCTACAACATCTATTACCTTTTGGAGGGTGGTGCCTCCTAGATTGGTTAGGTGTCGCTTGGGAGCCTCCGTCGTCGAGATGTGGAGTTGAACCAAGAAGTTTGTAAGGGCAAGGAGATCGCCTACTTCGTGAAGATCTACCCCGAGTAAGGCTAGCCCTCCGTGGGCGTAGGCCATGATGGAATAGACAAGGTTGCTTCTTCGTGGACCCGTCGTGGGTGGAGCCCTCCGTGGACTCTCGCAGCCGTTACCCTCCGTGGGTTGAAGTCTCCATCAACGTGGAAGTACGATAGCACCACCTATCGGAACCACGAGAAAAATCACCGCGTCTCCAAAATTGCGTTTGCTCTTCTCCACCTCTCTTTACTACATGTGCAATTTACTTTCCGCTGCCTATACTCTAGAATTGCATGTGTAGGGTGATGCTTGACTTGATCATAATTGTGAATCTGCCAAAAACTGTTCTTTGTCAAAAGGCAGAATTTTTATCTTGTCAAGTAGTCTAATCACCCCCCCTCTAGACATACTTTCGATCCTACAAGTGGTATCAGAGCTTTGGTCTCCATTGTATTGGTTTCCATTGCATTGGACTCCATAAGCTTGGTTTCACAACCTAGGAGAGTA
>NC_041383.1:33531814-33537043 GCF_002162155.2 Triticum dicoccoides
AAATTTTGATGAACTTTTTCCGAATTGGATGTACTTTTTTCAAATTTGTTGAACTTTTTTCGAATTCGATGAACTTTTTTCAAAATTGATGACCTTTTTCCATATTTTGAACTACTTTTTCGATGAACTTTTCTACAAAATCGATGGACTTTTTCAAATTTGTGAACTATTTTTCAGAATCGTTGAACTAGTTTTTCAAATTCGTATTCTTTTTAAAAATTTGATGAACTTTTCTCGAATTCTATGAACGTTTTTAAAAATTGAACTTTTATTTCAAATCTATGATTTTTCTTTTTCATTTGTATGTTTTCTTTTTTGAAATGATTTATATGGTACATAATATATGTGAATGCTGTTTTTTAGGAGTATTGATGTTAATGCTGTACTAGGAGGAGTATTAAATAGCTTGGGTTTTTATTGTAGACAGCAACGTGGTCCTGGTGGAGTGGTTTGCTGCGCTGTTTCTTTCGGCGTCGTACACTCGTTCGTTGGTTCGAGTCCAACAACCTGCAAATATTTTTCTCCCACGATCGTTTTTAGAGGAGGCTGTTGGGCCGGCCCGCTACGCGAGCGCCGCGAACCCTAAGCGGCGCAGAAGGCCACGCCGGATGATTTCTAGCACTCGCCAACAACTCGGGGGATCGAAGCTGCATCGCTTGCTGGGCAGTCCCCACGCAAAACGCTGGTTCCTTTAGTCCCATATCGGCTAGCGACGTTGAGCGGGACCAGCTTATAAGGCCCGTGCTGCTACTTAAGTTGTCCCCTCGGAGACACCCGTTGATTGGATGATATACAAATTGCATGTTGCTTGCATGCATCAGGATGAACGCTGGTAGCATCTTTTTTCAATTTTTGGCACCTTCAAAAGTAAACGGCCTCCTCTCTAGCTTCTCGCACAAACCCTCTATTTTATTTATTGATTCTTCTAAAAATTAGTTCTTATTTTTAGATTCAAAATTTTCGGATTTCACGTGTCGTCTTTTCAGCCCCTTACGTATACTAGTACTTTTATTGAAAGGTTCTCATATTTTCATTTTCATCTTTTTTCTGATCCATACCACTACCATCTTTTTGGTGATTACGAGTTTAACTGATTTTATAGAAAAGTCCTTATAGTTCTTATTTTCATATTTTAAGATCCAAAATTTTATGATTTCACGCCCCATCTTTTCAGCCCCTCACGTATACTGCAATTTTTATAGAATGGTCCTTATAATTTTTTATTCAGTTATCTGAGGATGCACGATTAACATTTTTTTACCATTCTTATTTTCAGATCCAAAATTATAGGAATTTTTTACCGTTCTTAATCCAAAATTTTAGGAATTCCACGCGCTATCTTTTCAGCCCCTCACGTATACTACTATTTTTGTCGAAAGGTCCTCATATTTTCATTTCCATCTTTTCATATCCTTACCCCTACCAACTTTTTGGTGATTACAGTCTTTTTGCCCCTCACGAGTTCAACTGATTTTACAAAAAGTCCTTATAGTTCTCATTTCCATTTTTTCAGATCCAAATTTTAGGATTTCACGCCCCATTTTTTTCAGCTGCTCACCTATACTACTACTTTTATTGAAAGGTCCTCATAATTTTTTATTCAGTCTGAGGATGCACGACGATCATTTCTATTCAGGTCTCCTCCTTCTGGACGGTTCATACATTTTTCTTTTCTTTTCAAAACGACAGGATTCATGCATTCATTAAGAAAAGAGTTGCTTGGTTAATTAGACCATATATATACAATATAGTGTCTCACTTTATCGAGATGCCACTTTGATGACTCTACCATGGTTGCCTCCAGCGTGCATGAGCAGAGCATGAACTATAATCTCCCAACAGTTCAAAACATGACTAGGAAAATAAATGATTGCTATAACAAGCACATCCCTGTACTGACTTCTCCGTCGCAAGGTTCAGAGTGGACATCCCTGTACTGACCTCTCTGTCATAAGGTTCAGAGGAGAGACATAGAGATCCTTCTATTGGTCGGGCTCGGGGCTGCATCATTATTCATAGCTCCCCGAGTCACCATAGAAGTTGCATCCACCGACCACTCAATCTTGCCCGGAGGCTACTTCAGCGTACACAATACCTGCGCGACTTTGGGTGTCAACACAGGCTAACAACCACCACATGTCTTTCATTTGCGTTTGCGACCTCATGCGCAAGCCAGACTCAAACGGGGGCTCCCTACGTCACAAAATCAGAGCTCACGGCATGGTTGATCGGGGGTCATTGTCAAGGCAAAAGTGGACGACGCTCCATACTAAACAAAATAAAAATAAAACAAATGCATTCACAAAAGCAAAAACACATACACTATATCAGGCAACCTCTCAAGAGTCATTTACATCTTCCACAAACCGCCTTGAGATTGTTTGCAGTTCGCAGGCGCTAGCGACGTACTCAGCCGCTCCAGCGACCTCCTCAAAGTTGCCCTTTATCTCGCGCTCGCCAGGGTCTCCTGGACGAGGGGACCGAGCGCCATCGTGGAATAGTGGGATCTCATGCCGGCCAACACCTAGCGGGCTCGTTCATAAGCATCAGACACTTGCTAGTCCAGCAAATGGACAGGAGCTCGCTACAACAATTCCACCGCGCCTTCAAGATCGCCCCAGAGGTCAGGGGGCAAATCCTAAACGCGGCTCGTTGCGTCTATTTCTTCGATTTTCACAAACCGGCGCACACCTGTGCGGCATGCTGGGTCGGCCCGCCTTGCATTTTTTCCATTCAAATCCGAAGCAAAAAAAGGGTGTGCACACGGGGATTCAAACTCATTATCTTCTTTTATTTTTTCACTAGGTTGCGAGAGCTTTAGAACCCATATAATTTTTTATTTTTAAACAAGGACCTTTTTTTTCTTCAAAACCGGTGAACTTATTTTCGAAAATTCACGAACTTTTTCCAGATTCATGGACTATTTTCAAATTCGGTGAACTTTTTTCAAGTTTCTTAACTTTTCTTACAAAATCTATTGAATTTTTTTCAATTTTGTGAACCTTTTATGTAATTTGACAAAAAAAATCACTGAATTTTATTAAAGTTTCTTCAAATTCGGTAAACCTCTTTAAAATTCTATGTACTTATCTAGAAATCAGTAAACTTTTTTTTAAATTAATGAACTTTTTTTCAAATTCATGAACTATTTTTGAAAATTTGAACTATTTTCAAAATTGGTGACTTTTCCAAATTTGATCAACTTTTTTCAAATTTGATCAACTTTTTTCAAATTTGATGATTTTTTCAAATTCCATGAACTTCGTTCAGAATCACTGATTTTTTTGTAATCCATGAATTTTTTCGAAAGGTTCAAATAAATAAAAAATCAAAGCTGTACAATACTCGATACATGTGCAATAAATTGTACGGCTATAAATGTTCTTAATTAATTTGCCATTCAATTGGTCACTAGCATGTTATTAGGTCAGGTGGTGCGACGGCATGAGTTCGATCCACGAATAGAAGCACTTCATTAATGTTTTGCTCGGCCGGCCCAGTAACATCGCCGTCGGGCGCCATTGGGCCGAACCGGTGCTCTCGGTTAGGAGCTCCCGGCCTCATGAACATTATTGAGTAATAATAAAGTGTGTTTAGACTCAAAAAAATAAAAAAAGGTTAGGAGATCCCAGAGGTCAGGTCGTCCCACCACCACAGTGTCTCGACGGCCTTGCCAAGCGCGACATGCAGTCGCGGAAGAAATTTGGCCATGTATGTATGTATGTATGTATGGGCCAACGCTACAAGTTGCGGTGGAGACGGACTCGGACCGGCCGAACGACGCTTGTAACTAGCCCGTGGGCTCATCGTCCTTGTGCTTGTAATTAATAAGCATCGTACTGCCTGTGGAAGGAAACAAGGCAAGAAGAAGCAAACGGCGAAGCCCAAGATTCCGCCGCCGCCGCTGCCGACAGTTCTAATATTGTTAGAAAGATGCCGGCCCTCGGTCTCAGGCCGCCATCGATGGGCCCCCTTATGGGTCCCGTCCGGGCGTCGTCGCCGGCATTGGGGGAGGTGACCACTACTAGGAAAAGGCTTATACATAGAAGTTTATCAGTAGCGTGTGTTTTGGAGCCAACGCTACTGATAATTACCAGTAGCGTGTGTTACAAACCGCGCTACTGATACAACTTAGCAGCATCGTTGGTTTCTAGAGGGCACGCTACTGGTAAGTTAACCACACCACACCCCCCGGCCAAAAAAGTAGCAGCGTTCGTACTCTAACAAGCGCTACTGTTAAGAATATAGCAGTTCGGAGGAAGCAAAAGCATGAGCAGGCCGAGGGTCCTGCTAACGGACGGCCGCCGGATCATTGGACGAAGCCACCATTGGGCTGGAACAAGCTTAATGTAGATGGTGCTTATGCCATGGAGGCGGGCACGGGAGGCGCCGGCATGATCTTGCGTGATGAGGATGGAGCGATCATCTTCACATCAAGTCGCCATCTACATACTTGCAATAGCCCGCTTGAAGTGGAACTCGCTGCCTGTATGGAAGGAATTGCCCTAGCCTATGATTGGAGCACCAAGCCTTTTGTTATTGAAACTGACTCGCAAGTTGCAGTAAACATGATCATGCAGCCAGAGACGGATCGATCGCCGACGGCTGCCATATTGGGTGAAATCAAGAGTCTACTTAAGCAGGGTAGAGAGTACTCTGTAGTGCATGTAAATTGTTCATGTAATAATGTAGCACACCGGCTAGCTCAGATAGGGCATCATCATGTGCGTACGGCAGTTTGGCTACGGTCTGGACCAAATGAGATTGAGTTGCTACACCGGTATGATTGTAATCCCCATGGTTGAGCAATAAAAATCTCATTTATTCACAAAAAAAAAGAATATAGCAGTAGCCTCGGGCCACCAGGAAGCGCTACTCCTACTTCTTCTATGTGTAATCTTTTAGTAGTAGCGTGTTTTTTGAGCAAGCGCTATAGATAGTTTTATGTACCAGTAGATATTTTGGCTGGCACACATAGCAGTAGCGCGCTTTGGTGCCCCGCGCTACTGCTATGGTCGCCAGCCAAAATATCTGCCACCTTTCCCCCCTCCCCCTCTTCTCCCCCCTTTCTTTCTCCCCATCCCTCTTGCACTTGCTTGTTCTTCAATGCCCCCCCTCTTCTTTGACCCTCCTCCCCCCTCCATTAGAGCCCCTTCCCTCCCCCTCTTCTTTGCTCTCCACCACCCCACTTTTCTTTGTGCCCTCCACCACCTCACCCCCTCCATTAAT
>NC_041383.1:33537728-33562649 GCF_002162155.2 Triticum dicoccoides
TATATATATATATATATATATATATATATATATATATATATATATATATATATATATATATATATATATATATATATATGGGTGATATGAGAATATATATACCGAATTGTGTGTGGCATAATTTGAGCTTCCTACATTGTGTATTTGATGAAATAATGTGGGTGACATGAGTTGCCTATGTTTTGCCGAATTGTCGATTCAATTCCGTTTCGGTGAATTTCGGGCATGCAAACTCAATATGTCCTATGTATAGGGAAGGTCATGCCGAATTTTTATATGAATTTGATCCATGCATGCATAAGGTCAATGGAAGGATGGTGGAAAGATACTGGCAATCCGCTGTGGATGACATGTATGAAAAAAGACTGAGGGATGTTTTATGTCCGTGTGGAAAATGCAAAGGAAGAGTCAGGCTCGACCCCTTTAAGGGTGGTAAGTATAAGGCGCACCTGCTCATGCATGGTTTCACGCATGGCCATACTCGGTGGATAAGTGAAGAAGAAGATGATGATGATGATGATGATGAGGACGTCGACGGGGCAGGAAATAACGACATGGGGCCACCAGACGAAGAGATGACCGATTATGTGCCTGAAGAGGAACACGGCCTCGGAAATGTCAATGACGAGAGGCAGTTCAAGGCGGAGAAGACGCGGACACGCCACCGTCTTCGTCGCTACTAAGTTCAGCCATGCTGGACCCGCATGTTCGAGACCTGCTTTGCAAGAAGACGACTAGCGACAGAGCTGCTTCTAGAGAGGAGGCCAAACTGGCGCAACTGGAGGTAGACTCGACGACTCCTTTGTATGATTGTTGCAATAATCCCGAGGTGACCCGCTTGAGTTTCACACTAGAACTTCTAAAAATGAAGGCAAAAAACAAATGGACAGATACAAGCCTAGATGAGCTTCTGAAGTACCTAAAGAAGGTTCTTCCCGCGTGAAGCCTGTGTCCTACTAGTGTCGAGGAGGCAAAGAAAATCGTGTGCCCTCTTGATCTGCCACATATTAGATATCACGCATGCATCAATGAATATCGGAACGAGCACGCGGAAAAAACCATCTGTCCAAAGTGCAATGCTTCACGATATAAAAAGGTCGGAAAGAAAGATCCACAGAAAGCTGTATTGTACTTTTCGATCACTCCGCGTCTACAGCGGTATTTCGTAGATGCTAAGGAAGCAAAGATTATGCGCTGGAACGCGGAGAGGGTGAAGTTAGATGACGGAGATGAACCGAAGCTGAGACACCTCACAGATGCTAGCCAGTGGAGAGCATTAAATGCTGAATTTGAATTTTTCGCAAATGATACAAGGAACATCGTGCTTGGCGCTAGTAGTGATGGCATGAATCCATTTGGCAACCAGAACACCAATAATAGCACATGGCCCGTGTTTGTATTGATGTACAACCTCCCCCCTAGTTATGCACGAAGGAAAAATACATACACATGGCTATGCTTATTCAAGGGCCGAGACAACCGGGAAATGATATAAATCTGTATCTCGGGTTACTGAAAGAGGAGTTACAGACCTTATGGACAACGCCGTCCAAGACATGGGATGCAAGCAAAGGAGAGTATTTCTACATGAGAGCGTGCTAATCACGACGGTGCAGGACTATCTCGGTTACGGCTATCTCTCTAGCCAGGTGTGCCATGGATATCGCGGATGCACGAGGTTCATGGATGATACAACTTCTCTGCAGCTATCGAAAGACGGCGGGTCTTCGAAAATCATGTACATGGGGCATCGAAGATGGCTCGAGAAGGATGACCCATGGAGAAAGCATGGAGATCTATTCAATGGTAAGGCTGAGCATCGAGGTCCTCCACGTAAGTGTAGCGGTGCAGAAATATATGAGTTATTGAAGAACTGGGAAGAGTGCCCCTCGCTGGGTGATGTCTACTACACAACCTTCTCCTTGTAGACGTTGTTGGGCCTGCAAGTGCACAGGTTTGTAGGACAGTAGCAAATTTCCCTCAAGTGGATGACCTAAGGTTTATCAATCCGCGGGAGGCGTAGGATGAAGATGGTCTCTCTCAAACAACCCTGCAACCAAATAACAAAGAGTCTCTTGTGTCCCCAACACACCCAATACAATGGTAAATTGTATAGGTGCACTAGTTCGGCGAAGAGATGGTGATTCAAGTGCAATATGGATGGTAGATAAAGGTTTTTGTAAACTGAAAATATAAAAACAGCAAGGTAACAAGTGGTAAAAGTGAGCGTAAACGGTATTGCAATGATAGGAAACAAGGCCTAGGGTTCATACTTTCACTAGTGCAAGTTCTCTCAACAATAATAACATAGATAGATCATATAACAATTCCTCAACATGCAACAAAGAGTCACTCCGAAGCCACTAATAGCGGAGAACAAACGTAGAGATTATGGTAGGGTATGAAACCACCACAAAGCTATTCTTTTGGATCGATCTATAAAAGAGTTCGTACTAGAATAACACCTTAAGATACAAATCAACCAAAACCCTAATGTCACCTAGATACTCCATTGTCACCTCAAGTATCCGTGGGCATGATTATACGATATGCATCACACAATCTCAGATTTATCCAACCAATATACAAGTACTTCAAAGAGTGCCCCAAAGTTTCTACCGGAGAGTCAAGAACGTGTGCCAACCCCTATGCATAGGTTCCCAATGTCACGAAACCCGCAAGTTGATCACCAAGACATACATCAAGTGTTCTCATAAAAGACTCAATCCGATAAGATAACTTCAAAGGGGAAACTCAATTCATCACAAGAGAGTAGAGGGGGAGAAACATCATAAGATCCAACTACAATAGCAAAGCTCGGGATACATCAAGATCGTGCCATAGATGGAACACGAGAGAGAACACGAGAGAGAGAGAGAGAGAGATCAAACACATAGCTACTGGTACATACCCTCAGCCCCGAGGGAGAACTACTCCCTCCTCGTCATGGAGAGCACCGGGATGATGAAGATGGCCACCGGAGATGAATCCCCCCTCCGGCAGGGTGCCGGAAAGGGGTCCCAATTGGTTTTTGGTGGTTCTGGAGGCTTGCGGCGGTGGAACTCTCGATTTAATCTCTGTTCTGGAAGTTTTAGGTTACGTAGGTATATATGGGTGAAAGGAGTACGTCGGTGGAGCTACGGGGGCCCCACGAGGCAGGGGGGCACGCCAAGGGGGGAGGGGCGCGCCCCTCACCCTCGTGGGCAGCCCGAGAATCACCTGACGTGCACTCCAAGCCCAACAAATTGGTTTCCTTCCAAAATTAACTTCTCCAGTTGATTTCGTTCCGTTTTGACTCCGTCTGATATTCCTTTTCCTCGAAATACTAAAATAGGCATAAAACAACAAATCTGGGCCGGGCCTCCGGTTAATAGGTTAGTCCCAAAAATAATATAAAAGTGTATAATAAAGCCCATAATCATTAAAAACACATAGTAATATAGCATGAATGCTTCATAAATTATAGATACGTTGGAGACGTATCACTGGGAAAGACGAAGAAAAAGGCGCCGGAGCCCCTGCTGAAGATATGGAAGACGAGATCTGTTTTCTGGGACTTGGAATGCTGGCCCATACTCGACACGCCTCATAGCCTTGATCAAATGCATATCACAAAAAATATCCTTGAGAGTTTGCTTGGAACATTGATGAACATGCCGGAGAGGACCAAGGACGGGCCGAAGGCAAGAAAAGACTTGGAATTTTTGAAAATCAGGAAAGATCTCCAAATGCCCAGTAAAAGGTCGTCAGAGGAGACCGAGACGGAGACGAAGACGGAAGATAGGGGCAAAAAAGTAAACAAGAAGGAAGAACAATATTACCCCCCCCCTCTTGCTTCACCTTAGATCCGAAGGAGGTTCATCAATTGTTCAAGTGCCTTGCCGGAATCAAAGTTAGTTCCGGATACTGTGGGAAGATAAGCAGATATCTGGACACTAAGAAAAAAAGGTTCAGTGGGATGAAGTCTCACGACTGTCATGTGATGATGACGCAGTTACTCCTGGTTGCACTTAGAGGGATTATGGAGACAAATGTGCATGAGACACTTACTGACCTATGCTGCTTTTTTGATGCTATCTCTCGAAAGTCGCTCAGTGTGAAGCAACTCCATAGGCTACAGGAAGAGATCACTGTCATACTGAATGAGCTAGAGATGTACTTCCGCCCGCCAGGGGCGAGCCCACGTTAGCCCAGCAGGTAGCACAGGACACCGGGTGAAAATCTCTCTTACCTTATAAATATAGAGCCCATGTACAATGGGACACCCCTAAATTTCCTACAAGGACACCCGTACATCCAGGCTCCATCCAACATAGCGCAAGTGCAGCCCAGTGCCCCAGGCCCCAGCCTAGGTTGAAAGTCACGGAGGCCCAGTCCAGCCTTTCCAGGGATGCGAGCAGTACATCGATCGATCGATACTGCCTTCGGCCGGCCCTTCTCCTCGCTTGTTCATCTTCTCGACTGCGCTTCGTGCCCTTCCTGTTTCGCCTCTATACTCGCCACCTATCGGCAGATTGCGGCAAGTCGCCGAATCAATGAAGAAAAGAAGGCATAGGTACCCTGCATCAGACCCTCAATTTGATGTGCCTCAGCCTCAGCCTCTATTTATAAATCTTGATCTAATTATTGCTTTGTTTCCCTAACCCTTGGGAATTAGGGGTACTGGATAATACTAGAGATTTTGACTGTATTGGGTAATTGGACTATTTGAGATAATTGTGCAACCAGTGGAGACGGCTGGAAGCACCGGCACCATGTCAAGTATGTTTTATATGAAAAGTATTAATATTATGTATGTACACATGATTCATAGTTCTTTTCTTTCATGCAAATTTTAATTATCTGAATAAATTACAAATTTCAGGAGAGTCTCAGTTCATGGAAAGGTTTCTAAAAAAGAGGAGAACCTCGGTGAAAGATGAAAATGTTGGTCCGTCACACGAAAATAATGATGCCTCCACACATGAACCTAGTTCTGCTAATACTACAAGAAATTCCTTTGAAATTGAAGAGCTCAATTGGGAAGTAGAAATTCAATTTGATCCAGGTAAAAGGAGAAGCATAGATGAGTACCATCCAAATCAGAGAGATACGGTAAGAAGGAAGTATTTGGCCAATGGCCCTTCTCAACCTCGTACTGCTGATTTTGAAGTGACAGAAATATGTGGTAAAGAAAGAAGGTTTGTTCGGGAATGGTTTGATGAGTTTGAGAGCTGGCTTGAGTATAGTGAGTCCAAACGAAAAGCATATTGTTTTTCTTGTTTCTTGTTTAGACCGCGCAAGAAGAAAGAAGCTGGATATGATGCATTTGTTGCAAATGGTTGGTCAAGTTGGAATAAGAAATATAGATTATGGGAGCATGTAGGAGACATCAATAGTGCTCACAACCAAGCAAAAAAAGATTGTGATGCTTTGCTGAAACAAAAGCAACACATTTATGTTGCTCTAAACAACCAAAGTAACGCCAAGAGGAATGCTTATTGTACTCGAATAAATGCCTCAATTGATGTTACTAGAGTGTTACTGAAGCAACGGTTGCCTTTCCGTGGCCACGATGAGTCTGACGAGTCTCTCAATAAAGGCACTTTCAAGGAATTTCATGCTTATACAGCAGAGATGAATCCAGAGGTAAGAAAAGTTGTGGCCCATAATGTTAGGGAACGTAGTAATTTCAAAAATTTCCTACGCACACGCAAGATCATGGTGATGCATAGCAACGAGAGGGGAGAGTGTTGTCTATGTACCCTCGTAGACCGAAGTGGAAGCGTTGACGCAACGTAGAGGAAGTAGTCGTACGTCTTCCCGATCCGACCGATCCAAGCGCCGTTACTCCGGTGCCTCCGAGTTCTTAACACACGTACAACTCGATGACGTTCCCCGGGCTCCGATCCAGCAAAGCTTCGGGGAGGAGTTCCGTCAGCACGACAGTGTGGTGACGATCTTGATGTACTACCGACGCAGGGCTTCGCCTAAGCACCGCAACGATATGACCGAGGTCGAATATGGTGGAGGGGGGCACCGCACACGGCTAAGGAACGATCACGAAGATCAACTTGTGTGTCTATGGGGTGCCCCTGCCCCCGTATATAAAGGAGTGGAGGAGGGGGAGGGCCGGCCCTCTCTATGGCGCGCCCTAGGGGAGTCCTACTCCCACCGGGAGTAGGATTCCCCTTTTCCTAGTAGAACTAGGAACCCTTCCATGTAGTAGGAGTAGGAGAGAAGGAAAGGGAAGAGAGAAGGAGAAGGAAGGAAGGGGGCGCCCCCCTCCCTAGTCCAATTCGGACTAGTCCAAGGGGAGGGGTGCGGCCACCCTTTTGGCCCTTTCTCTCCTTTCCCGTATGGCCCAATGAGGCCCAATACGAATTCCCGTAACTCTCCGGTACTCCGAAAAATACCCGAATCACTCGGAACCTTTCCGAACTCCGAATATAGTCGTCCAATATATCGATCTTTACGTCTTGACCATTTCGAGACTCCTCGTCATGTCCCTGATCTCATCCGGGACTCCGAACTCCTTCGGTACATCAAAACTCATAAACTCATAATATAACTGTCATCGAAACCTTAAGCGTGCGGACCCTACGGTTCGAGAACAATGTAGACATGACCGAGACACGTCTCCGGTCAATAACCAATAGCGGAACCTGGATGCTCATATTGGCTCCCACATATTCTACGAAGATCTTTATCGGTCAGACCGCATAACAACATACGTTGTTCCCTTTGTCATTGGTATGTTACTTGCCCGAGATTCGATCGTCGGTATCCAATACCTAGTTCAATCTTGTTACCGGCAAGTCTCTTTACTCGTTCCGTAATACATCATCTCGCAACTAACTCATTAGTTGCAATGCTTGCAAGGCTTATGTGATGTGCATTACCGAGAGGGCCCAGAGATACCTCTCCGACAATCGGAGTGACAAATCCTAATCTCGAAATACGCCAACCCAACATCTACCTTTGGAGACACCTGTAGAGCTCCTTTATAATCACCCAGTTACGTTGTGACGTTTGGTAGCACACAAAGTGTTCCTCCGGCAAACGGGAGTTGCATAATCTCATAGTCATAGGAACATGTATAAGTCATGAAGAAAGCAATAGCAACATACTAAACGATCGGGTGCTAAGCTAATGAAATGGGTCATGTCAATCAGATCATTCATCTAATGATGTGATCCCATTAATCAAATAACAACTCTTTTGTTCATGGTCAGGAAACATAACCATCTTTGATTAATGAGCTAGTCAAGTAGAGGCATACTAGTGACACTCTGTTTTGTCTATGTATTCAAACATGTATTATGTTTCCGGTTAATACAATTCTAGCATGAATAATAAACATTTATCATGAAATAAGGAAATAAATAATAACTTTATTATTGCCTCTAGGGCATATTTCCTTCACATAATGCTCCAGGTAATAATCAGTTAACTTCTTCAAAGATTCAGAAGGACATAGTTGAATGTTTTGCAAAGGAGATATTGCATTCTATTCTTCGGGAAATTGGCAATGATGTATTTTCTTTGGTGGTTGATGAGTCAAGGGATGTGGCTGGTAAAGAGCAAATGGCGGTGGTGTTGCGGTATGTTGGTAAATGTGGAAGTGCCATAGAGACATTAGTTGGCCTTACTCATGTGAAGGAGACAACTTCCAAGTATCTCAAGTCTGCCATTGATGATTTATTTGCAGAATATAAGTTAAGTTTCAAGCAAGTTAGAGGGCAAGGATATGACGGTGCGAGCAATATGCGAGGTGAGTTTAATAGCTTGCAATCCTTAATCATGAGAGAGAATAGCACAACATATTATGTTCACTGTTTTGCACATCAGCTTCAGTTAGTTGTTGTGGTTGTTGTTCGGAAGCACAAATGCATCGGTAATTTTTTTGATATGATCTCAATCTTGCTGAATGTGGTCTCTTGATCTTCAAAGAGAAAGGACTTGATTCGAGACAAATATAAAGAACAAGTGTGTGAAGCTTTAGGTTGTGGACTACTAAAAAGTGGTACAGGATTAAATCAAGAACTAGCTCTTCAAAGACCCAGAGACACTCGATGGAGTTCTCACTATAGAAATCTTAAGAGTTTGATTGATATGTTCCCTACAGTTGTCAAAGTGCTAGAATATGTGGAAGAAGAAGACAGGGATGACACAAATAGAAGGCAGGCATGTGGTCTTCTTGTTTATTTCTAGTCTTTTGATTTTGTGTTCTACTTACAACTTATGTCAACTATATTGATAATCACAAACACATTATCATTGGCCCTACAACGCAAGAATCAGGACATTGTGAATGCCATAAATTGTGTGAATTCAACCAAAGCCTCCTTGAATCTAAGGGGAAATGGATGGGAATCTATCCTACAAGAAGCATCTGTATTTTGTGACAAGCATGACATTTCCAAGTTGGAAATGGAAGACCAATATGTGAATCCAAAGAAGCCACGGCAAAAAATAGGTATCACTAATAGGCATCATTATGAAGTGGATTGTTTTAATGATGTTATTGATTGGCTGCTTCAAGAACTTGATAATCGGTTCAATGAGAAAAATTCAGAACTACTTGTTTGCTCAACGGCTTTGAGCCCAAATGAATCATTTCGTGATTTCAACTTAGAGCATTTGATGAGTCTAGCTAAACTTTATCCAAAAGGTTTCGATGATGGAGAACTAAGGGACCTTAGACATTGATGAAGCCATGTACCTAGGGTAGGGGCATGGACCTGTCCTAAGTGCCCTACCCAAGGACATCCCTAGGAGAAGTCACCTTTCAATCGACTTGGAGGTATCCCACTCGACGGATTCAAGGCACTCGACCATGAAGCTATCACTCGACCATGAAGCCAACCAATCGACTGCTAGGAGATCTAAAGTCACTTCGCACGCAAACGGTTGGTCATTTAGTAGCTTTTATGGTCATCATAGCACTTTATTAGGGGCGTTACCAGTAACGCCCAGCCTTAATGTACTTTAAACCCTGCATTACTGAGGGCTGGAGGGGCCTGGCGAACTCTATATAAGCCACCCCCTCCTCAGTGTCAGGGGTTCACACCTCTGTTACTCATACGCACATAACCGCCTCCGGGCACCGAGACGTAGGGCCGTTACTTCCTCCGAGAAGGGCCTGAACTCGTAAACCTCGTGAGCTTACAACTCCTCCATAGCTAAGATCTAGCCTGTCCATTCATACCCCCCTACATTACTGTCAGAGTTAGAACCACGACAGTTGGCGCCCACCGTGGGGCTGGAGTCTTAGCGCCTAGTTGGAGAAGTTGCAATTTTTCCGATCTCTTTGATCATGGTTTCGGGCGGAGTTTTGGTGGAGGGCCGCGAGATCCGTCTCCGCGCGCTCATGTTCATCGCCGACGACTCCGCTTGGCTTCAGGAAGCTCCACTCGACGTTGACGCGCTCCCCGTCCGCGGGGCGACGCACTTTCGCGCATGCGTCCGTGGTGTCCTTCTGCGACAGTCGTCGACCCAGTATCGGTCGGTTCCTGTGGCGTCCTCCCGCTCTGTCTCTCGCCGGCGCAAGCGCTCCGGTCAGTCGAGGCTTCAGAGGTGGGTGAAGCATGCAGTGGCAGGCCAGTCGGCCACCCCACAAGTCGCGGCGATCGAGCCCGATGAATCACTCTACGGCACGTTCGACCTGTCGACTGGCTCCGCAGAGACTGCGTTTGAATGCGACAGCAGTAACCCAGCGGCGGAGGTTTTGGTAATCGATGGACCACGCAGTCCTCCCGGTTTCCCCCGCACCGACGGAGGCGCAGGGGGAGCGACCCGTCGCATCCCCATGAGGAGTATCTCCCCGAGCCTCTCACATCGTTGCAGAGGGAGGAACTTCGTCGCCGGAACATGGATGCACTTCACACTCCAATAGTTGGAGAAACCCCTGAGGCCCGTGCCTTGGAGGATGCGCGCTTAGCTAACTTGGCTGAGCGCACTCGACTGGAGAACCTCCAGCAAGCACTCGATGAGCGGGCGCGTCAATGGGTTCCAGACTCCAGTCGACGTCATCTCTTTCCGCCCCCGCAGGTGTATCGAACTCTGATTAAAAATTCGGCAGCTGCAGCCCGTATAGCAGAGTCAATTCAGCCCTCCCAGTCAGAGGCTGGCAGAGGCTTGTTGCAAATCAGAGCGTTGCTCCGGGCAGCAGGAGACCAGAATTCCGCTGTTTCCCAGTCGCGGAACAGGATCCATAGCCGATCCGTTGCAGCAGACACAGTCCAGTTGGCTCACAGCCCAAGATCGCCCCGAGGCGAGAGGGACGTGGAGACCGGCGTGATCAGCACAGAAGGAATGAGCAGTATGATCACCGATTCGATCGTGACGATCAACGTCGAGTACCCACCCCTCCCCCGAGGAATGGATCGTATGTGCCTCGACAACAAGATGACAGACACCCTCATAGTGTTGGGCGGAGGACTCCTGTTGACCCTAGAGAACCAGGCTTTGATGTGAGATCTATTCTCGTTCAGTGTTTGGTCGACAGGAACAGGGCTCACAGAGAAGGTCACGGCAGGGATGCACCCACCAGTAGCAGAGTACATGTCTCAGGGACAGAGTGTTTCAGTCGAGCCATCAGAGCCTCTGTGATTCCTCCCAACTTCAGGTTGGCGACAGGAGTTAGTAAGTTCACTGGTGAGTTCAAGCCCGATACTTGGCTCGAAGACTACTGAGTGGTTGTCCGGATTGGTGGTGGCAATGATGAGGTGGCCATGAAGCGCCTACCCCTTATGTTAGAGGGCTCGGCCAGAGCGTGGCTAAATCAGTTAGCACCCAGCAGCATTTACACTTGGGAGGATCTCTCCCGAGTGTTTGTCACAACATTTGAGGGAACATGCAAGTGGCCTGCAGGTCTCACGGAACTGGGGTCTTGCGTGTAGAAACCGAATGAAACTCTGAGGGATTACATCCAGAGGTGGATTACATTGCATCACACCGTTGAAAATGTGCCAGATCATCAAGCAGTTTGTGCCTTTAAAGAAGGCGTTAAGAACAGAGAATTGAATATGAAGTTCGGTCGAACCGCAGAAATGTCTCTGAATTAGATGATGGAGATCGCCACCAAATACGCTAATGGTGAAGATGAGGAGCGACTTCGGAGTGGCAAGCATAAGTCAGTCGCCCAGGAAACCGGAGGAAATTCCAGTCGGAAGCAGAAGTGGAAAGTCGAGCCAGCTGCTCCTGGAGAGGCCCTGGCCATAACCCAAGGAAAGTTTAAGGGAAAACCCAAAGGACCTTAGAACCCCAAGAAAGTTAAAGACCAAGATAGAAATGATGTTTTGGATCTGCCGTGTCACATCCACACCAAGAAAGATGAAGAGGGTAATCTCATTTACCCAAAGCATACCACTCGATAGTGTTGGCTCCTGATCCAGCAATTCCAGGGCAAACAGTCCAAAGATAAAGAGAAGGAGTCAGATAAAGTTGAGGACAAGGAAGATAGTGATGGATACCCCCAGGTCAATTCCACCTTGATGATTTTTGCTGATGTTGAAAGCAAAAGTCGACTGAAAGTTATCAACCGTGAAGTGAATATGGTTGCTCAGGCGACACCCAGTTATCTGAAGTGGTCTCAGACTGTCATCACATTCGACCAGTCTGATCACCCTACGCATATTGCCACCCGTGGGAGGCAAGCTTTGGTGGTCGACCCAGTTGTCGAAGACACTCGACTGACCAAGGTCCTGATGGATGGTGGTAGTGGTTTGAACATACTGTATGCAGAGACATTGAAAGGGATGGGCATTCCGATGTCCAGACTCAGCACCAGCAACATGAGTTTCCATGGGGTCATCCCTGGGAAGAAAGCCGAGTCACTCGGCCAAATTGCTCTTGATGTGGTTTTCGGTGATTCCAAGAATTACCGCAAGGAAAAGTTAACATTCGAAGTTGTGGATTTCCAGAGTGCTTATCACGCTATTTTAGGCAGGCCAGCTTATGCACACTTCATGGCTCGACCATGTTATGTGTATCTCAAATTGAAGATGCCCGGTCCCAAAGGTGTGATCACTATTACGGGCAATCGGAAGAAGGCAGAAGAGTGTTTTCAGAAAGGCTCAAAGATTGCTGATGCTCAGATGGCAGTGGTCGAGCTGCAAGATTATCAGAATACTGCAGATCCGAGTGAGTTGCTGCGAGCCAAGAAGCCTGCTTCAGAATTAGCTTTTCAGTCGTCCGGTGAAATGAAGCCAGGTCACATTCACCCGACCGATCCCAATGCTGCTCCGACTCATATTTCAACGACACTCGACTCCAAATAGGAAGAAGCGCTCATCCAGTTCCTCTGTGACAACTAGGACATCTTCGCATGGAAACCTTCTAACATGCCTGGAGTTCCCAGGGGGCTGGCTGAGCACCGTCTATGAGTCAACCCAAAAGCTAAACCTGTCAAAGAACATCTTCGATGGTCCGCCATCCAGAAGAGAAAGGCCATTGGCGAGGAGGTGGCTCGGCTCCTAGCAGCGGAGTTTATCAGAGAGATTTACCACTCCGAGTGGCTCGCCAATGTTGTCATGGTCCCCAAAAAGGACAAGTCACTTTGCATGTGCATTGACTTTAAGCATGTCAATCGGGCCTGCCCGAAAGATCATTTTCCTCTCCCCCGCATCGACCAGATAGTCGACTCGACTGCGGGATGTGAGCGTTTGTCTTTTCTAGACGCCTATTCTGGGTACCATCAGATCCGTCTGTACGGGCCCGACGAGATCAAAACAGATTTCATCACTCCATTCGGGTGCTTCTGTTATGTCACCATGCCATTCGGCCTCAAGAATGCCAGAGCCACGTTCATGAGGATGATTCAGAATTGTTTGCTCACTCAAATCAGTCGGAATGTGGAAGCATACATGGATGATATTGTGGTCAAGTCACGGAAGGGTTCCGACCTGCTGACTGACCTTGCTGAAACCTTTGCCAATCTCAGGAGGTATGATATCAAGCTCAACCCATCAAAATGCACATTCGGAGTTCCAGGTGGAAAGTTACTTGGTTTTCTCGTTTCCGAACGGGGAATCGACGCCAATCCAGAAAAGGTTGGAACTATACTCCGGATGAAGCGTCCTGTGCGTGTGCACGATGTCCAGAAACTTACAGGTTGCTTGGCCGCTTTAAGTCGATTCATCTCTCGCCTCGGTGAAAAGGCATTGCCTCTTTACCGACTGATGAAGAAGTCAGACAAGTTCGAGTGGACTCCAGAAGCTGATGCAGCGTTTGCAGATCTCAAAGCCCTGCTCTCCACCCAGCCGGTGGTTGCTGCCCCAATCAGCAAAGAGCCTTTGCTGCTTTACATTGCAACCACAGGACAAGTTGTCAGTACAGTACTTACGGTCGAGCGGGAAGAAGAAGGAAAGGCCTTCAAAGTTCAACGTCCAGTATATTATGTTTCTGAAGTTTTGACTCCATCAAAGCAAAGATATCCTCATTACCAGAAGCTTGTATATGGGATTTATATGACCACGAATAAGGTTGCACATTACTTCTCTGATCATTCCATTACAGTCGTCAGCGACGCCCCGCTGTCAGAGATTTTGCACAACAGAGATGCAACTGGTCGAGTGGCAAAATGGGCGATTGAACTTCTTCCCCTAGATATCAAGTTTGAGGCAAAGAAAGCTATCAAGTCCCAAGCAATTGCAGATTTCGTCGCCGAGTGGATTGAACAGTGAAGGAAATATGCCCTAGAGGCAATAATAAAGTTATTATTTATTTCCTTAAATATCATGATAAATGTTTATTATTCATGCTAGAATTGTATTAACCGGAAACATAATACATGTGTGGATATATAGACAAACAGAGTGTCACTAGTATGCCTCTACTTGACTAGCTTGTTAATCAAAGATGGTTAAGTTTCCTAACCATAGACAAGGAGTTGTTATTTGATTAACAAGGTCACATCATTAGTTGAATGATCTGATTGATATGACCCATTCCATTAGCTTAGCACCCGATCGTTTAGTATGTTGCTATTGCTTTCTTCATGACTTATACATGTTCCTATGACTATGAGATTATGCAACTCCTGTTTACCGTAGGAACACTTTGTGTGCCACCAAACGTCACAACGTAACTGGGTGATTATAAAGGTGCACTACAGGTGTCTCCGAAAGTATTTGTTGGGTTGGCGTATTTCGAGATTAGGATTTGTCTCTCCGAATGTCGGAGAGGTATCTCAGGGCCTTCTCGGTAATGCACATCACATAAGCCTTGCAAGCATTGCAACTAATAAGTTAGTTGCAAGATGATGTATTACAGAACGAGTCAAGAGACTTGCCGGTAACGAGATTGAAATAGGTATTGGATACCGACGATCGAATCTCGGGCAAGTGACATACCGATGACAAAGGGAACACGTATATTGTTATGCGGTCTGACCGATAAAGATCTTCAGAGAATGTGTAGGAGCCAATATGGGCATCCAGGTCCCGCTGTTGGTCATTGACCAGAGATTTGTCTCAGTCATGTCTACACTGTTCTCGAACCGTAGGGTCCGCACGCTTAAAGTTTATGCATTTTGTTGTACCGAAGTTAGTTCGGAGTCCCGGATGTGATCATGGACATGACGAGGAGTCTCAAAATGGTCGAGACATAAAGATCGATATATTGGAAGCCTATATTTGGACATTGGAATGGTTCCGGGTGAAATCGGCATTTTACCGGAGTACCGGCGGTTACCGGAACCCCCCGGGGAGTTAATGGGCCACTATGGGCCTTAAGGGAGAAGGGCGAAAAGGGGAAGGAAGGGGCCGCGCGCCCCTCCCCCTCCTAGTCCGAATAGGACAAGGGAAGGGGGGCGGCGCCCCCCCTTTCCTTTTCCCCCTCCTCCTCTTTCCCCCCCTTCTCCTACTCCGAATAGGAAAAAGAGGGAGTCCTACTCCCGGTGGGAGTTGGACTCCCCCCTGGCGCGCCAAACCCTGGCCGGCCGCCCCTCCCCTGGCTCCTTTATATACGGGGGCAAGGGGGCACCCTAGAACACACAAGTTGATCATTGAGATCGTTCCTTAGCCGTGTGCGGTGCCCCCCTCCACCATATTCCACCTCGGTCATATCGTTGCAGTGTTTAGGCGAAGCCCTGCGACGGTAGAACATCATCATCGTCATCACGCCGTCGTGCTGACGAAACTCGTCCCCGAAGCTTTGCTGGATCGGAGCCCGGGGAACGTCATCGAGCTGTACGTGTGTCAAGAACTCGGAGGCGCCGGAGTAACGGCGCTTGGATTGGTCGGATCGGGAAGACGTACGACTACTTCCTCTATGTTGTGTCAACGCTTCCGCTTCGGTCTACGAGGGTACGTAGACAACACTCTCCCCTCTCGTTGCTATGCATCACCATGATCTTGCGTGTGCGTAGGAATTTTTTTGAAATTACAACGTTCCCCAACAGTGGCATCTGAGCCTAGGTTTTATGGTTTGATGTTCTGCACGAGTAGAACACAAGTGAGTTGTGGACGATACAAGTCATACTGCCTACCAGCATGTCATACTTTGGTTCGGCGGTATTGTTGGATGAAGCGGCCCGGACCGACATTACGCGTACGCTTACGCGAGACTGGTTCTACCGCCGTGCTTTGCACACAGGTGGCTGGCGGGTGTCAGTTTCTCCAACTTTAGTTGAACCGAGTATGGCTACGCCCGGTCTTTCCGAAGGTTAAAACGGAGTCTATTTGACAAACTATTGTTGTGGTTTTGATGCGTAGGTGAGATTGGTTCTTGCTTAAGCCCGTAGCAGCCACGTAAAACTTGCAACAAACAAAGTAGAGGATGTCTAACTTGTTTTTGCAGGGCATGTTGTGATGTGATATGGTCAAGACATGATGCTAAATTTTATTGTATGAGATGATCATGTTTTGTAACCGAGTTATCGGCAACCGGCAGGAGCCATACGGTTGTCGCTTTATTGTATGCAATGCAATCGCCCTGTAATGCTTTACTTTATCACTAAGCGGTAGCGATAGTCGTAGAAGCATAAGATTGGCGAGACGACAACGATGCTACGATGGAGATCAAGGTGTCGCGCCGGTGACGATGGTGATCATGAAGGTACTGCGGAGATGGAGATCACAAGCACAAGATGATGATGACCATATGATATCACTTATATTGATTGCATGTGATGTTTATCTTTTTATGCATCTTATCTTGCTTTGATTGACGGTAGCATTATAAGATGATCTCTCACTAAATTGTCAAGAAGTGTTCTCCCCGAGTATGCACCGTTGCCAAAGTTCGTCATGCCTAGACACCACGTGATGATCGGGTGTGATAAGCTCTACGTCCATCTAAAACGGGTGCAAGCCAGTTTTTGCACACGCAGAATACTCGGGTTATACTTGACGAGCCTAGCATATGCAGATATGGCCTCGGAACACGGAGACCGAAAGGTCGAGCGTGAATCATATAGTAGATATGATCAACATAATGATGTTCACCATTGAGAACTAATCCATTTCACGTGATGATCGGTTATGGTTTAGTTTGATTTGGATCACGTGATCACTTAGAAGATTAGAGGGATGTCTATCTAAGTGGGAGTTCTTAAGTAATATGATTAATTGAACTTAAATTTATCATGAACTTAGTCCCTGATAGTATCTTGCTTGTTTATGTTGATTGTAGATAGATGGCTCGTGCTGTTGTTCCGTTGAATTTTAATGCGTTCCTTGAGAAAGCAAAGTTGAAAGATGATGGTAGCAATTACACGGACTGGGTCCGTAACTTGAGGATTGTCCTCATTGCTGCACAGAAGAATTACATCCTGGAAGCACCGTTGGGTGCCAGGCCTGCTGCAGGAGCAACGCCATATGTTATGAACGTCTGGCAGAGCAAAGCTGATGACTACTCGATAGTTCAGTGTGCCATGCTTTACGGCTTAGAACCGGGACTTCAATGACGTTTTGAATACCATGGAGCATATGAGATGTTCCAGGAGTTGAAGTTAATATTCCAACAGAATGCCCGGATTGAGAGATATGAAGTCTCCATTAAGTTCTATAGCTGCAAGAGGGAGGAGAATGGTTCTGTCAGTGAGCATATACTCAAAATGTCTGGGTATTATAATCACTTGATTCAACTGGGAGTTAATCTTCTGGATGATTGTGTCATTGACAGAATTCTCCAATCACTTCCACCAAGCTACAAAGGCTTCGTGATGAACTATAATATGCAAGGGATGGATAAAACAATGCCCGAGCTCTTCGCAATGCTAAAGGCTGCGGAGGTAGAAATCAAGAAGGAGCATCAAGTGTTGATGGTCAATAAGACCACTAGTTTCAAGAAAAAGGGCAAAGGGAAGAAGAAGGGGAACTTAAGGAAGAACAGCAAACAAGTTGCTGCTCAAGAGAAGAAACCCAAGTCTGGACCTAAGCCTGAAACTGAGTGCTTCTACTGTAAGCAGACTGGTCACTAGAAGCGGAACTGCCCCAAGTATTTGGCGGACAAGAAGGATGGCAAGGTGAACAAAGGTATATGTGATATACATGTTATTGATGTGTACCTTACTAGAGCTCGCAGTAGCACCTGGGTATTTGATACTGGTTCTGTTGCTAATATTTGCAACTCAAAACCGGGACTACGGATTAAGCGAACACTGGCAAAGGACGAGGTGACGATGCGCGTGGGAAATGGTTCCAAAGTCGATGTGATCGCGGTCGGCACGCTACCTCTACATCTACCTTCGTGATTAGTATTAGACCTGAATAATTGTTATTTGGTGCCAGCGTTGAGCATGAACATTATATCTGGATCTTGTTTGATGCGAGACGGTTATTCATTTAAATCAGAGAATAATGGTTGTTCTATTTATATGAGTAATATCTTTTATGGTCATGCACCCTTGAAGAGTGGTCTATTTTTGATGAATCTCGATAGTAGTGATACACATATTCATAATGTTGAAGCCAAAAGATGCAGAGTTGATAATGATAGTGCAACTTATTTCTGGCACTGCCGTTTAGGTCATATCGGTGTAAAGCGCATGAAGAAACTCCATACTGATGGACTTTTGGAGCCACTTGATTATGAATCACTTGGTACTTGTGAACCGTGCCTCATGGGCAATATGACTAAAACACCGTTCTCCGGTACTATGGAGAGAGCAACAGATTTGTTGGAAATCATACATACAGATGTATGTGGTCCGATGAATGTTGAGGCTCGTGGCGGATATCGTTATTTTCTCACCTTCACAGATGATTTAAGCAGATATGGGTATATCTACTTAATGAAACACAAGTCTGAAACATTTGAAAAGTTCAAAGAATTTCAGAGTGAAGTTGAAAATCATCGTAACAAGAAAATAAAGTTTCTACGATCTGATCGTGGAGGAGAATATTTGAGTTACGAGTTTGGTCTACATTTGAAACAATGCGGAATAGTTTCGCAACTCACGCCACCCGGAACACCACAACGCAATGGTGTGTCCGAACGTCGTAACCGCACTTTACTTGATATGGTGCGATCTATGATGTCTCTTACTGATTTACCGCTATCGTTTTGGGGTTATGCTTTAGAGACGGCCGCATTCACGTTAAATAGGACACCATCGAAATCCGTTGAGACGACGACTTATGAACTATGGTTTAGCAAGAAACCAAAGTTGTCGTTTCTTAAAGTTTGGGGCTGCGATGCTTATGTGAAAAAGCTTCAACCTGATAAGCTCGAACCCAAATCGGAGAAATGTGTCTTCATAGGATACCCAAAGGAAACTGTTGGGTACACCTTCCACCACAGATCCGAAGGCAAGACATTTGTTCCTAAAAATGGATCCTTTCTAGAGAAGGAGTTTCTCTCGAAAGAAGTGAGTGGGAGGAAAGTAGAACTTGATGAGGTAACTGTACCTGCTCCCTTATTGGAAAGTAGTGCATTACAGAAATCTGTTTCTGTAACACCTACACCAATTAGTGAGGAAGCTAATGATATTGATCATGAAACTTCAGATCAAGTTACTACAGAACCTCGTAGATCAACCAGAGTAAGATCCGCACCAGAGTGGTACGGCAATCCTGTTCTGGAAGTCATGATACTAGATCATGACGAACCTATGAACTATGAAGAAGCGATGGTGAGCCCAGATTCCGCAAAATGGCTAGAAGCCATGAAATCTGAGATGGGATCCATGTATGATAACAAAGTATGGACTTTGGTTGACTTGCCCGATGGTCGGCAAGCAATAGAGAATAAATGGATCTTTAAGAGAACAGTGACGCTGACGGTAATGTTACTGTCTACAAGCTCGACTTGTCGCAAAAGGTTTTCGACAAGTTCAAGGGATTGACTACGATGAGACCTTCTCACCCGTAGCGATGCTTAAGTCTGTCCGAATCATGTTAGCAATTGCCGCATTTTATGATTATTAAATTTGGCAAATGGATGTAAAGACTGCATTCCTGAATGGATTTCTAGAAGAAGAGTTGTATATGATGCAACCAGAAGGTTTTATCGATCCAAAGGGAGCTAACAAAGTGTGCAAGCTCCAGTGATCCATTTATGGACTGGTGCAAGCCTCTCGGAGTTGGAATAAACGCTTTGATAGTGTGATCAAAGCATTTGGGTTTGTACAGACTTTTGGAGAAGCCTGTATTTACAAGAAAGTGAGTGGGAGCTCTGTAGCATTTCTGATATTATATGTAGATGACATATTACTAATTGGAAATGATATAGAATTTCTGGATAGCATAAAGGGATACTTGAATAAGAGTTTTTCAATGAAAGACCTCGGTGAAGCTGCTTACATATTGGGCATTAAGATCTATAGAGATAGATCAAGACGCTTAATTGGACTTTCACAAAGCACATACCTTGACAAAGTTTTGAAAAAGTTCAAAATGGATCAAGCAAAGAAAGGGTTCTTGCCTGTGTTACAAGGCGTGAAGTTGAGTAAGACTCAATGCCCGACCACTGCAGAAGATAGAGAGAAGATGAAAGATGTTCCCTATGCTTCAGCCATAGGATCTATCATGTATGCAATGCTGTGTACCAGACCTGATGTGTGCCTTGCTATAAGTTTGGCAGGGAGGTACCAAAGTAATCCAGGAGTGGATCACTGGACAGCGGTCAAGAACATCCTGAAGTACCTGAAAAGGACTAAGGAAATGTTTCTCGTATATGGAGGTGACAAAGAGCTCGTCGTAAACGGTTACGTTGATGCAAGCTTTGACACTGATCCGAACGATTCTAAATAGCAAACCGGATACGTATTTACATTAAACGGTGGAGCTGTCAGTTGGTGCAGTTCTAAACAAAGCGTCGTGGCGGGATCTACATGTGAAGCGGAGTACATAGCTGCTTCGGAAGCAGCAAATGAAGGAGTCTGGATGAAGGAATTCATATCCGATCTAGGTGTCATACCTAGTGCATCGGGTCCAATGAAAATATTTTGTGACAATACTGGTGCAATGGCCTTGGCAAAGGAATCCAGATTTCACAAGAGAACCAAGCACATCAAGAGACGCTTCAATTCCATCCGGGATCTAGTCCAGGTGGGAGACATAGAGATTTGCAAGATACATACGGATCTGAATGTAGCAGACCCGTTGACTAAGCCTCTTCCACGAGCAAAACATGGTCAGCACCAAGACTCCATGGGTGTTAGAATCATTACTGTGTAATCTAGATTATTGACTCTAGTGCAAGTGGGAGACTGAAGGAAATATGCCCTAGAGGCAATAATAAAGTTATTATTTATTTCCTTATATATCATGATAAATGTTTATTATTCATGCTAGAATTGTATTAACCGGAAACATAATACATGTGTGGATATATAGACAAACAGGGTGCCACTAGTATGCCTCTACTTGACTAGCTTGTTAATCAAAGATGGTTAAGTTTCCTAACCATAGACAAGGAGTTGTAATTCGATTAACAAGGTCACATCATTAGTTGAATGATCTGATTGATATGACCCATTCCATTAGCTTAGCACCCGATCGTTTAGTATGTTGCTATTGCTTTCTTCATGACTTATACATGTTCCTATGACTATGAGATTATGCAACTCCCGGTTACCGTAGGAACACTTTGTGTGCCACCAAACGTCACAACGTAACTGGGTGATTATAAAGGTGCACTACAGGTGTCTCCGAAAGTATTTGTTGGGTTTGCGTATTTCGAGATTAGGATTTGTCAATCCGAATGTCGGAGAGGTATCTCAGGGCCTTCTCGGTAATGCACATCACATAAGCCTTGCAAGCATTGCAACTAATAAGTTAGTTGCAAGATGATGTATTACAGAATGAGTAAAGAGACTTGCCGGTAACGAGATTGAACTAGGTATTGGATACCGACGATCGAATCTCGGGCAAGTAACATACCGATGACAAAGGGAACATCGTATATTGTTATGCGGTCTGACCGATAAAGATCTTCGTAGAATGTGTAGGAGCCAATATGGGCATCCAGGTCCCGCTGTTGGTTATTGACCAGAGATTTGTCTCAGTCATGTCTACACTGTTCTCGAACCGTAGGGTCCGCACGCTTAAAGTTACGATGACAGTTATTATGAGTTTATGCATTTTGATGTACCGAAGTTAGTTCAGAGTCCCGGATGTGACCACGGACATGACGAGGAGTCTCGAAATGGTCGAGACATAAAGATCGATATATTGGAAGCCTATATTTGGACATCGAAATGGTTCCGGGTGAAATCGGCATTTTACCGGAGTACCGGGGGGTTACCGGAACCCCCCGGGGGGTTAATGGGCCACTATGGGCCTTAAGGGAGAAGGGAGAAAAGGGGAAGGAAGGTGCAGCGCGCCCCTCCCCCTCCTAGTCCGAATAGGACAAGGGAAGGGGGGCGGCGCCCCCCCTTTCCTTTTCCCCCTCCTCCTCTTTCCCCCCCTTCTCCTACTCCGAATAGGAAAAAGAGGGAGTCCTACTCCCGGTGGGAGTAGGACTCCCCCCTGGCGCGCCAAACCCTGGCCGGCCGCCCCTCCCCCTGGCTCCTTTATATACGGGGGCAAGGGGGCACCCTAGAACACACAAGTTGATCATTGAGATCGTTCCTTAGCCATGTGCGGTGCCCCCCTCCACCATATTCCACCTCGGTCATATCGTTGCAGTGTTTAGGTGAAGCCCTGCGACGGTAGAACATCATCATCGTCATCACGCCGTCGTGCTGACGAAACTCGTCCCCGGGGAACGTCATCGAGCTGTACGTGTGTCAAGAACTCGGAGGCGCCGGAGTAACGGCGCTTGGATCGGTCGGATCGGGAAGACGTACAACTACTTCCTCTACGTTGCGTCAACGCTTCCGCTTCGGTCTACGAGGGTACGTAGACAACACTCTCCCCTCTCGTTGCTATGGATCACCATGATCTTGCGTGTGCGTAGGAAATTTTCTCAAATTACTACGTTCCCCAACAAACAGCAACTTCCGACTCAAGTTCACTCGGAGCACTGGACCATGTTCTTCGATGGATCTAAGATGCTGAATGGTTCCAGTGCTGGGGTAGTATTAGTTTCCCCCCGAGGAGATAAGCTCAGATATGTTCTCCAGATTCACTTTGATTCCTCCAATAACGAAGCAGAATATGAAGCACTTTTGTATGGGTTGCGCATGGCCATTTCACTCGGCGTCCATCGCCTCATGGTCTATGGCGACTCAGATTTGGTGGTTAATCAGGTGATGAAGGAGTGGGACGTCAGAAGTCCAGCTATGACTGGTTATTGCAATGCAGTGAGAAAGTTAGAGAAGAAATTCGAGGGGTTAGAGCTTCATCACATCCCCCGACTAAAAAATCAAGCAGCTGATGATTTGGCAAAGATAGGCTCCAAGAGAGAAGCCATTCCCAGCAATGTGTTTTTGGAGCACATCCACTCGCCGTCAGTCTAGGAAGATCCTTTTACAGATGAAGCCCCGCAGCCAAAGAGCGCCAAGGATCCGACTGAAGTCGAAATTCCAGCAGTGGTCGACCTAACCATGGAAGTCTTGGCAATCACCCCCGACTGGACGATACCGTACATCGCGTATATCCTGAGGAAAGAACTCCCGGAGGATGAGGAAGAGGCTCGACAGATCGTCCGTCGATCCAAGGCGTTTACAGTCATAAAGGGACAGTTGTATAGAGAAAGCGCGACTGGAGTCGGTCAGAAGTGTATAACACCAGAAGAAGGTCAGATAATCCTTGATGATATCCACTCGGGGACCTGTGGTCACCATGCGTCCTCTCGGACCATTGTGGCTAAAGCGTACCGAGCGGGATTCTACTGGCCAAGAGCAAATGAAATGGCAAAAGAGATAGTCGACAAGTGAGAAGGGTGCCAGTTCTACTCCAATATGTCGCACAAACCTGAATCAGCCCTGAAGACCATTCCACTCGTCTGGCCTTTCTCTGGTTGGGGACTGAATATGGTTGGACCATTGAGAACGGGCAGGAGCGGTTTCACACATGTGCTTGTGGCAGTCGACAAGTTCACCAAATGGATTGAAGCTAAGCCTATCAAGAATCTTGATGCTTGCACTGCCATCAGTTTCATCAGGGAGTTAACATTCAGATATGGAGTCCCGCATAGCATCATCACTGACAATGGATCGAACTTTGATTCAGACAAGTTCAGAGCTTTTTGCGCCTCTCAAGGCACACGAGTCGACTACGCGTCGGTCGCCCACCCCCAGTCGAACGGACAAGCGGAAAGGGCAAATGGTCTGATTCTGAAAGGGCTGAAACCTTGGCTGATGCATGATCTCAAGCACACAGCAGGAGCATGGATCGACGAGCTTCCGTCAGTTCTTTGGGGATTGAGGACCACCCCGAATCGGTCGACTGGAAGAACCCCGTTCTTTCTGGTCTACGGAGCGGAAGCAGTCTTGCCGAGTGATCTGCTTCACAACGCACCCCGAGTCGAGCTCTACTCTGAAGAGGAAGTAGAACAAGCCCGATAGGACGCAGTCGACCTCTTGGAAGAAGAAAGAGAAATGGCTATGATACGATCGACCATTTATCAACAAGAATTGCGTCGATTCAATGCCAGAAATGTGAAGAGTCGAGCCTTCCAAGAAGGAGATTTGGTCCTCCGAGTGGATCAACAGAACCCACACAAGCTCGCTCCTACTTGGGAAGGCCCCTTCATCGTCACCAGAGTCCTCCACAATGGAGCATATCACCTTTACAATGTCGATCACCAGATTGATGATCCTCGAGCTTGGAATGCGGAACTGCTCTGCCACTTTTACACTTGAATTCTCACTCGGATGAGATGTAATAACAGAAACTTCTGTAGTCTATTTTTCAAAGACAAGAGTGTTACAATTTTTCCAGTAATTGTTGTTGCTTTTGTTTGCTTGTGAAATCCCCCAGTGGGTGGCTTAGCTGCGAATCCGTTTCGCTGAAGTCTATAAGAAAAATCCTACCGAGTGGTGAGCCAGTCTCCCACTCGGGGCTTAGCTGCGAACCCGTTTTGCCTAAGTATTTGAAAATCCTACCGAGTGATGAGCCAGCCTCCCACTCGGGGGCTTAGCTGCAGTCCAGTACTCGCCTAAGTATTTGAAAATCCTACCGAGTGGTGAGCCAGCCTCCCACTCGGGGGCTTAGCTGCAGTCCAGTACTCGCCTAAGTATTTGAAAATCCTACCGAGTGGTGAGCCAGCCTCCCACTCGGGGGCTTAGCTGCAGTCCAGTACTCGCCTAAGTATTTAAAATCCTACCGAGTGGAGAGCAAACGTCCCACTCAGAGGCTTAGCTGCAATCCAGTACTCGCCTAAGTGTTTAAAATCCTACCGAGTGGAGAGCAAACCTCCCACTCGGAGGCTTAGCTGCAGTCCAGTACTCGCCTAAGTGTTTAAAATCCTACCGAGTGGAGAGCAAACGTCCCACTCGGGGGCTTAGCTGCAGTCTTGTACTCGACTAAGTGTTTAAAATCCTACCGAGTGGAGAGCAAACCTCCCACTCGGAGGCTTAGCTGCAGTACAGTACTCGCCTAAGTG
>NC_041383.1:33563727-33563984 GCF_002162155.2 Triticum dicoccoides
AGCTACAGTCCAGTACTCGCCTAAGTGTTTAAAATCCTACCGAGTGGAGAGCGAACCTCCCACTCAGAGGCTTAGCTGCAGTCCAGAACTCGCCTAAGTGTTTAAAATCCTACCGAGTGGAGAGCAAACCTCCCACTCCGGGGCTTAGCTGCAGTCCAGTACTCGCCTAAGTGTTTAAAATCCTACCGAGAGGAGAGCAAACCTCCCACTCGAGGGCTTAGCTGCAGTCCAGTACTCGCCTAAGTATTCAAATTCCT
>NC_041383.1:33564208-33602096 GCF_002162155.2 Triticum dicoccoides
AAGGACGACGAGGTGCAAGTTGACTGTTACCTTCTCCTTCGGAGCTGCACCACAAATACAAGGTTATTTCGAGTGAGGAACAGTTTCCACTCGACAGATAATTCATGAAGATATTCAATGATAAATCAAGTTCGGATAAGACCCAAAGGTCCCAGACCGCAGATCAAAGTACTCGAGCCTTCAGCTCGACACAGTTTAACGGTTACAAAATCCACTCGGCATTCTGAGGCAAATTTAAAGTGAAGCATAAAAGTCTTATTCCTCAGGCGGAGGACTGGAAGGAGCGACGAACTCGTCCAAGTCGATCACATCTGCAATGCGAGTGGCAGCAGTAATGAAAGTCTCCATGAAGTCTTGAAAGTTGTGCTTTCTGGTATTGGCAACTTGGATAGCAGCCAACTTTTCCTCTCGCGCCTCCTTGCAGTGAACGCGGACCAGGGATAACCATCAGGCTATACACCCGCATCTATTGACATAGTTCATTTTTCCTTTTTATTTCGTTCTTCAACTCCGTTTATTATTTTTCTTTTTCCTTCATCAATTTTCTTTTTTTTATTGCGCCGTTTTTTAAAGTTTGTGAAATATTTTCTTTAAATTTGTGAACTTTTTTTGAAAATCCATGAACTTTTTTGAAATTCGATGAATTTTTTTTTCAAATTCTATAATTTTTTTTTTAAATTTTGATGAACTTTTTCCGAATTGGATGTACTTTTTTCAAATTTGTTGAACTTTTTTCGAATTCGATGAACTTTTTTCAAAATTGATGACCTTTTTCCATATTTTGAACTACTTTTTCGATGAACTTTTCTACAAAATCGATGGACTTTTTCAAATTTGTGAACTATTTTTCAGAATCGTTGAACTAGTTTTTCAAATTCGTATTCTTTTTAAAAATTTGATGAACTTTTCTCAAATTCTATGAACGTTTTTAAAAATTGAACTTTTATTTCAAATCTATGATTTTTCTTTTTCATTTGTATGTTTTCTTTTTTGAAATGATTTATATGGTACATAATATATGTGAATGCTGTTTTTTAGGAGTATTGATGTTAATGCTGTACTAGGAGGAGTATTAAATAGCTTGGGTTTTTATTGTAGACAGCAACGTGGTCCTGGTGGAGTGGTTTGCTGCGCTGTTTCTTTCGGCCGGGTACACTCGTTCGTTGGTTAGAGTCCAACAACCTGCAAATATTTTTCTCCCACGATCGTTTTTAGAGGAGGCTGTTGGGCCGGCCCGCTACGCGAGCGCCGCGAACCCTAAGCGGCGCAGAAGGCCACGCCGGATGATTTCTAGCACTCGCCAACAACTCGGGGGATCGAAGCTGCATCGCTTGCTGGGCAGTCCCCACGCAAAACGCTGGTTCCTTTAGTCCCATATCGGCTAGCGAGGTTGAGCGGGACCAGCTTATAAGCCCCGTGCTGCTACTTAAGTTGTCCCTTCGGAGACACCCGGTGATTGGATGATATAAAAATTGCATGTTGGTTGCGTGCATCAGGATGAACGCTGGTAGCATCGTTTTTCAATTTTTGGCACCTTCAAAAGTAAACGGCCTCCGCTCTAGCTTCTCGCACAAACCCTCTATTTTATTTATTGATTCTTCTAAAAATTAGTTCTTATTTTTAGATTCAAAATTTTCGGATTTCACATGTCGTCTTTTCAGCCCCTTACATATACTAGTACTTTTATTAAAAGGTTCTCATATTTTCATTTTCATCTTTTTTTGATCCATACCACTACCATCTTTTTGGTGATTACGAGTTTAACTGATTTTATAGAAAAGTCCTTATAGTGCTTATTTTCATATTTTCAGATCCAAAATTTTATGATTTCACGCCCCATCTTTTCAGCCCCTCACGTATACTGCAATTTTTATAGAATGGTCCTTATAATTTTTTATTCAGTTATCTGAGGATGCACGATTAACATTTTTTTTACCATTCTTATTTTCAGATCCAAAATTATAGGAATTTTTTACCGTTCTTAATCCAAAATTTTAGGAATTCCACGCGCTATCTTTTCAGCCCCTCACGTATACTACTATTTTTGTCGAAAGGTCCTCATATTTTCATTTTCATCTTTTCATATCCTTACCCCTACCAACTTTTTGGTGATTACAGTCTTTTTGCCCCTCACGAGTTCAACTGATTTTACAAAAAGTCCTTATAGTTCTCATTTCCATTTTTTCAGATCCAAATTTTAGGATTTCACGCCCCATTTTTTTCAGCTGCTCACCTATACTACTACTTTTATTGAAAGGTCCTCATAATTTTTTATTCAGCTATCTGAGGATGCACGACGCTCATTTCTATTCAGGTCTCCTCCTTCTGGACGGTTCATACATTTTTCTTTTCTTTTCGAAACGACAAGATTCATGCATTCATTAAGAAAAGAGTTGCTTGGTTAATTAGACCATATATATACAATATAGTGCCTCACTTTATCGAGATGCCACTTTGATGACTCTACCATGGTTGCCTCCAGCGTGCGTGAGCAGAGCATGAACTATAATCTCCCAACAGTTCAAAACATGACTAGGAAAATAAATGATTGCTATAACAAGCACATCCCTGTACTGACTTCTCCGTCGCAAGGTTCAGAGTGGACATCCCTGTACTGACCTCTCCGTCGTAAGGTTCAGAGGAGAGACATAGAGATCCTTCTATTGGTCGGGCTCGGGGCTGCATCATTATTCATAGCTCCCCGAGTCACCATAGAAGTTGCATCCACCGACCACTCAATTTTGCGCCGGGGCTACTTCAGCGTACACAACACATGCGTGACTTTGGGTGTCAAAACTGAAGGAAATATGCCCTAGACGCAATAATAAAGTTATTATGTATTTCGTTATATCATGATAAATGTTTATTATTCACTAGTATACCTCTACTTGACTAGCTCGTTGATCAAAGTGTGCAGCTATAAATGTTCTTAATTAATTCGCCCTTCAATTGGTCGCTAGCATGTTATTAGGTCAGGTTGTGTGACGGCGTGAGTTTGATCCACAAATAGATGTACTTTATTGAAGTTTTGCTCGGCCGGCCCAGTAACATCGCCTTCAGGCGCCATTAAGCCGAACCGGCGCTCTCAGTTAGGAGCTCCCGGCCTCATGAACATTATTGAGTAGTTATAAAGTGTGTTCAGACTCAAAAAATAAAAAAAGGTTAGGAGGTCCCGGAACTCAGGGTCGTCCCACCACCACAGTGTCTGGACGGCCATGCCAAGCGCGACAGGCATTCGCAGAAGAAATTGGGCCATGTATGTATGTATGTATGTATGTATCTATGGGCCAACGCTACAACTTGCGATGGAGATGGACTCGGACCGGCCGAAAGAAGATTGTAATTAGCCCGTGGGGTCATCGGCCTTGTGCTTGTAATAAGCCTCGTACTGCCTGTGGAAGGAAATGAGGCAAGAAGAAGCAGACGGCGAAGCCCTAGATTCTGTCGCCGCCGCCGACAGCTCTAATAAACTTGACGAACCTGATGGCGCTACGTTATATTGTTAGAAAGATGCCGGCCCTCGGTCTCAGGCCGCCACCGATGGGCCCCCTTATGGGTCCCGTCCGGGCGCCGTCGCCGGCGTCGGGGGAGGTGGCGGTAGCCGGCCCCAAGGAAGAAGTTGGTCAACTCCCTTGTGCCCCTCCATCTTGACATCGCCACACACGACGTGTGTTCTCGACGTACACCCCGGTGGGGTAGAGCCTCTCCGGCACGGTGAGGGGAAAGTGGTAGGATGGCCTGATGTACTTCATGGCTTTTGCGGCCTAGTTGGGGTTGTTTGTGGTGAGAAGAAGGACAGATGCAGGAGGGAGAGGATGAGAGATGGATGAGGGTGTGAGAGGAGGAGGAAGATGATAGGTGGCTTTAATAGCCCCACTGCGATGTGTTTTTTGACTGGTTTCACACCGGCTGGAAGTAATGAGCGGGCGGCGTTGGGTGGCATCGGGAGTGTGTACACGCGTGCGGGAAACCCAAGGCTGCATCAATAGCCAGGCTATGACATTTCAGCGCACGCGGCTGTGCCGTCGATCGAGGGTTCATGCCTGCTAGGTCTTCTCTGTGTGTGTCGCCCGTGCATGCATGCATCATAGGCTGGTCGCTCGCATGCATGGCAGTGTAGCCTGCTGGTTGGGCGGCTAAAGGGAGGTGTGGTAACGTTCGCTCCAAAGGTCCAATGGGTGGGCTTCTTTACCACAGCCCAACAGCGCGCATGCATGGTAGCAGCCCACCCTCAAGCACAGAATAAACAAAGCGCAAAAAAACAGGCGTTTTCAAATCCAGCCAATCGTAGCGCCGAACTAGCTTCACGCGGATCGCTGATGTGGCACTGCAGGCTGACCCACACTGTTCGACGCACAGCGATCCAACTGTCAGAAATAGTTGGGGGAGTTATCCAGCGTTGTCGATTACGGCCAATCAGAGCGCCTCACTCGGATTGCTGACGTTGCCCTAGTGCTTGATCCACACCGTCCATTCGCAGATATCCAACGGGCCAGAAGGATGCGGGGTTTTGGCTAGGGTTTGAGGGGTTTTGAAGCAGTTAGGAGGGTTTTTTAAGGGGTTATGAGGGCTAGGTTGACCATAACTAATTTTAAAGAAATCAGAAAAATATGAAACTTGCACCCATCATCGTTTTATGTTACTAGGTTGCTAGAAAAAAATAAGAAACCTGGTCTACGGGTATATTCATGAAAAACCCTTCACAAAATCGAGCTATCAGGAACGAGGTTGTGTGGGATTCAGGCTAGGGTTTAGGGTTAAGCATGTCATAGTTTATCCAAACGATCCAATATTGGGCATGGACTCTATATTTGCACACTAGAATTCATGGTTTGATTTCTGGCTCATTTAGAGAAGGTCGGAAAAAAATTTGCTTGCAAATGGGGTGTTTATCCTAGCTTTGGAGCTCATTTGGAGCACATTTTTCATGACTAGTGTTTCACTCAACAAGAAGTCATCGGATTGATCACCTAACATGCATAATATTTGGAAAATCATTGTAACATCAATACCCTAACTAAACAGCTCCAAATTTGAATTTTGGCTCAAATTTGAAATTCGGCCAGAATTTGAATTGAGTTACACAAATACCCATCAAAGTAAAAATAGCATTACACAAATTCTGGAAAGTTTTTTACACAAATCCAGGCAAGTTTTTTTAATCAGAAAAGAACAATATTTCACTTCTACTTCTTCTTACCACTCGATTTCTTCTTCTTTTTCTTGGCACTTGTTGATCCCACGACAGGTACAACGTCTAGTTCACTCAAGCTCCTGGTTTTCTAGACTGGACCATCTAGGACGGCTTTACTTGGCACCACAACATCTAAAAGAGGCTTAGTTTCCACAACATCAACTACAACGGCTTCAATTTGTAACACAACGTCCAATATAGGTTCAGCTTGCACATCAGCCGCATCAATTGCAGTTCTAGTTTGTACCACATCTGCTCATTTTGCCCCACATCCAAGCCTTGCTAATTTTGCACCACATCTTACTCATTCTGCACCCCAACATCATCCAAGTTTGGCTCATTTTGCAACACAACACCGTCCATGTTTGACTCATCTTGCACCACAACATCATGCAACTTAGGTTCATCTTGCACCATAACTCGAAGTCTGGTTCGGTGTGCACACTTTCACCAAAACTTCTCTTTTTTCTACAGCCATCGATTCTTGCCCTTTTGATTGCCCAGCAATCTTCAACAACAACGGGTTGACTTCCAAGCTTCCACCTGGAAAACAACGCTTGTAATTTGCCTAGTAATTAAAAACAATATCGAAATAAAAAAACAAACATAAACATACTTTGGCCTTTCAGGATGTAATGACATTTTGGAGATCCTTTTCAGTGCCCAAGTTCCTGGCACAGCTTGCATCTATTTTTGTTACCTTTTTGGGACATTTTTGGCTTTGCATCCTTCTTCCCATTCTCCTTTTTACTATTCCCACCTTTCTCAAACCATGCATTGAATCTACTCTCTTTAGGCCTGCCAGCCTTTCTTTTTGTGAGGGGAGGACCCATGGAAAAATTCAATTTTCTTCAGGCCACTGAGACTGATCTGTAAGTGCTGGAATTGGAGTTGCATATGCAGCCTTGAATCTTGCCACTGAGTAATATTCATGCAAATATGGGTGCATGTTTATCTTGGGTTGGGAGGCTAAGAAAAGTATGGCATGGTCACATGGTTTCCGGTGTGTTGCCACTCGAGGCAAGTGCAGTCATGCAACTCAGTGTTAACTGAAGGAAATATGCCCTAGAGGCAATAATAAAGTTGTTATTTATATTTCCTTATATCATGATAAATGTTTATTATTCATGCTAGAATTGTATTAACTGGAAAGTTAGTACATGTGTGAATACATAGACAAACAGAGTGTCACTAGTATGCCTCTAGTTGACTAGCTCGTTGAATCAAAGATGGTTAAGTTTCCTAGCCATTGACATGAGTTGTCATTTGAATAACGGGATGGCATCATTAGAGAATGATGTGATTGACTTGACCCATTCCGTTAGCTTAGCATTTAATCGTTTAGTATATTGCCATTGCTTTCTTCATAACTTATACATGTCCCTATGACTATGAGATTATGCAACTCCCGAATACCGGAGGAACACTTTGTGTGCTACCAAACTTCACAACGTAACTGGGTGATTATAAATGTGCTCTACAGCTGTCTACGATGGTTCTTGTTGAGTTGGCATAGATTGAGACTATGATTTATCACTCCGAGTGTTGGAGTGGTATCTCTGGGCCCTCTCGGTAATGCACATCGCTATAAGCCTTGCAAGCAATGTGACTAATGAATTAGTTGTGGGATGACGCACTACAGAACGAGTAAAGAGACTTGCCGGTAACGAGATTGAACTAGGTATTGAGATACCGGTGATCGAATCTCGGGCAAGTAACATACCGATGACAAAGGGAACAACGTATGTTGTTATGCGGTTTGACCGATAAAGATCTTCGTAGAATATGTAGGAGCCAGTATGAGCATCTAGGTTCCGCTATTGGTTATTGACCTGAGACGTGTCTTGGTCATGGCTACATAGTTCTCGAACCCGTAGGGTCCGCACGCTTAACGTTCGGTGACGATCGGTATTATGAGTTTTTGTGTTTTGATGTACCGAAGACAGTTCGGAGTCCCGGATGTGATCACGGACATGACGAGGAGTCTCAAAATGGTCGAGACATAAAGATTGATATATTGGACGGCTATATTCAGACATCGGAAGTGTTCCAGAGATGTTTCAGAGAAAACCGAAGTGCGGGAGGGGTTACCGGAACCCCCCGGGGAAGTATTGGGCCTTAGTGGGCCTTAGGGGAGAGAGAGGGCAGCAACCCAGGAGGTGGCGCACCGCCTCCCATGGGGAGTCCGAATTGGACTAGGGGAGGGGGCGCTGCCCCTCTTTCCCTCTCCCTCTCCCTCTCCTTCCTTCCCCCTTCCCCCTTCCTAGTAGGACTAGGAAAGGATGAACCCTACTCCTACTAGGAGGAGGATTCCTCCTCTCCTTAGGGCGCACCAAGGCCGGGGGGGACATCCTAGGACACACAAGTTGATTGTTCCAAGCCGTGTGCATTGCCCCCTCCACCATATTCAACCTCGTTCATATCGTAGCGGTGCTTAGGCGAAGCCCTGCGTCGGTAACTTCATCATCACCGTCATCACGCCGCCTTGCTGAGAAACTCTCCCTCGGCCTCAACTGGATCAAGAGTACGAGGGACGTCATCGAGCTGAACATGTGCTGTACACGGAGGTGCCATACGTTCGGTGCTAGGATCGGTCGGATCGTGAAGACGTACGACAACACAAACCGCATTGATATAACGCTTCCCCTTACGGTCTACGAGGGTACGTGCACAACACTCTCCCCTCTCGTTGCTATGCATCACCATGATCTTGCGTGTGCGTAGGAACTTTTTTGAAATTACTACGTGAGTTGTGGGCGATACAAGTCATACTGCTTACCAGCATGTCATACTTTGCTTCGGCGGTATTGTTGGATGAAGCGGCCCAGACCAACATTACGCGTACGCTTACGCGAGACTGGTTCTACAGACGTGCTTCGCACACAGGTGGCTGGAGGGTGTCAGTTTCTCCAACTTTAGTTGAATCGAGTGTGACTATGCCCGGTCCTTGTGAAGGTTAAAACATCACATATTTGACAAAATATAATTGTGGTTTTTATGCGTAGGTAAGAACGGTTCTTGCTCAGTCCGTAGCAGCCACGTAAAACTTGCAACAACAAAGTAGAGGACGTCTAACTTGTTTTTGCATGGCATGTTGTGATGTGATATGGTCAAGACTGAAGGAAATATGCCTTAGAGGCAATAATAAAATTGTTATTTATATTTCCTTATATCATGATAAATGTTTATTATTCATGCTAGAATTGTATTAACTGGAAACTTAGTACATGTGTGAATACATAGACAAACAGAGTGTCACTAGTATGCCTCTACTTGACTAGCTCGTTGAATCAAAGATGGTTAAGTTTCCTAGCCATTGACATGAGTTGTTGTCGGTAGAAAGCGACACCTATGGGTACAACAAGGATCCCTACTATGGTTGTGGGGCGCTGGAATTGGTGAGGAGAGGAGGATCAACAGTAAGTGTAAACACGCGGGTCATTTACCCAGGTTCGGGCCGCATAGATGCGTAATACCCTAGTCCTGCTTGGATGTGTATATCTGTGTTCTTGAGGAGCTCGAACTAGTTATAGGGGGCGTAACTTGTCCAATAGTCCGAATCCTTCTCATGGATGCCTTGGGTCTCCTTTTATAGGCAAAAGGGATCGCCACAGTGGCACCAGGAGGTGGCATCGGGGTACTGTGGCTATGCTTATTGCTAGTCATTACAGGACAAAACGCATTAAATGCGCCCCCGACGTGTCCCCTCCGCTTTACTGCCGCTTTGCCTCGTCTTGACACGCGCCTGGACCAACGAGGCGGCGGCGCCATGTAGGCAGGCAAGCAGCTGAGGTGGCGCTGTGGTGGAGCCTTCAGGAAGGTTTGCATGCCACCACGTAGGCACGTGCTGAGTTGGCGAAGGAGCCCCGCGTTGACACGCAGGTGCCTGCCCGGCTGGTGGGCTGGCAGCTGCATGGGATTGGCGGTGGAAAGCTAGGTGTGTGCGGGCCTGGCTGCGGCCTCGCGGACGCTCCCGGCAAGGGCCTTGCTGGGGCACCGGCAAGGGTCTTGTCACGGCGTTACGGTCGTCCCCGGCAAGGATCTTGCCGTGGGCCTTGTGGATTCCCTCGGCAAGGATTTTGCCGAGGCTCGTCGTCCCTCTCTCTTCTGATTAAGAGTGTTGTTCCTTGTCTTCACAAAGATCTGCATGCCGCCATGGAGGTGCTTCCCGAGCCCTGGCCCAATGCAGTTGATGGTGTTGGAAGCCGTAGGCTCAAGGGTGGCTCGCTCCGTTGGTGTTGGGGCGAGCTGCCCCGGCAAGGGTCTTGCCGGGGCCGCAGAGGCCGCCCCGGCAAGGATCTTGCCGGGGGAACCTGCTTGGTCCCTCTGCTCTCTGTGGTCTTGGTCTTGGCGTTGCCTTGCTTGTCTTGAATTCACCTTGGTTCACCTCCCCTGCCTTGCCAAGCGCGGCCGTGGCGTGTGGCTTCGACTGCCCGTGCACAAGTAAAGGGGTCAAAAGGAGAGCCCCTACTTTTGTACACCGACAGGAGCCCCCAGGCCTGGGCCACACATAAGCGCAACACGTTGTTGGGTCAGGCCCAAAAACGGTGCGTGGGCAGGCGGGGCGGTTTTTATCACGGTAAAACTTCGTCAGTGGCGCTTCCCCATGACCCGCGTTGAACGTGCGTCGTGGAGGAGCGCGCGTGATGTGGGGGGCATGCGTGGGACGGTTCCCGCACGCATGCGTCACGTCGCAGTTAATGGGAAAGGAGGTGGCCCGCGCCTTCCCCGTAAAAAGGAATAACCGCGGGTGCGCTGCTCACTTTACCCTCTCTGTGTCCTCTTCCAATCTCAGAGCCACCGCCTTCTTCTCCTTCCCCCCTAAGCTTCATCCATCGCCGCCGCGCCTCCGCCATCTTCCGCCCTCTCGCTCCTCGCAGCTGCTATGGCGCCCAAATCCACCAGAGGAAAAGGAGCAGCCAAAGACGACGGAGCGGCAGAGCAGCCGGAGAGTGAGCTGGTGGCGCAATGGGCGCAGTTCGCCTACTTCCACCATTCGACGGTCGGGGTGCCTGAGCTCCGAGAGTTATTCAAAGCCCTGTGGGGAGTGAAGATGGGAGGAGCAACGACGGGGCATCCAGCTACGTGCGTCGTCCCGGCCAGCGCCGGGCCTACCCCGAACCGATACCCCTTCTTCGTCGACTATTTCTCCTGCGGGCTTTGTCCTCCCTTCTCTGATTTCTTCAATGACGTCATGCGTAGCTACGGTTTCCGCCTTCTGGATCTCACTCCGAACGCCGTGGCGTGCATGGCTCTCTTTGCGCACCTATGCGAGGGCTTCGCCGGGGTGCACTCCAGCACGTCGCTTTTTCGCCATTACTTCACCCCTCGGATCCAAAAGGGCGGCGCCATTACTAGTTGTGTCACCTGGATCTCGAGGTCCAAGGGGGCGTACCCGGACGGCGCCACGAAGGAGAGGTGGGAAGAATGGCGGGCCCGGTGGTGCTGGATTGAGGAGGAGAACCCGCCGGCCTTTTGCCGGGTCCGCGACGCGCCGCCGGTTCGAGGAAACGATTGGAGCGACCTCGATGCTGACAACACGAAGCTCAGGGTCGCCACCACAAGGATTCTTCGGCTTACCCAGGCCGGGCTCACCCTTGAGATGATCGGGGCGGACTTCATCCGCCGCCGAATCGCTCCTCTGCACGATAAGGTGAGGCCGGCCTAGCTTTACACGAATGCTGCTGACATCATGAGGCTTCGTCCTGGCCTCGATCACAACCTGACGGTGCCGAGGCACACCCATCTCTGCCAGCGGCTCTTCCAGCTCGAAGTCAATGACGAGGGCGAGGTCGAGCGGTCCGGCAAGGCCGAGAGGGACGCAGCGAAGGCTGGCAAGGTCGCGAAGGAGCCTGTCTTTAAGTTGCCGGCGGGGTTGGTACAGTCCGAGATCATCGCCATGATGCCGGACTTCAACGCACACAGCCTCGACCCAAACTGGGTCGAGTCGGACGAGCTCCAAGTGTTGGAATTCTTCGATACGTTGCACGAGAGGTATGCCACTACCGAGCCACGGCTCATCCAGGACACCTCCCCGACAGAGCTAGACTATATTGCCGCCAGGGTGGAAGAGGCAAAACGCGCCACCGAGGAGGCCGACAGCGCCGGCGGTGTGGAGGACAAAGCAGCGAAGGCCGCGGAGGAGAAGGAGGTCGCCAGGTGGGCGAAGGCCGCCGGGGAGGCCACTAGTGCCGGCACCGGGGCTCCTCTTGTTGAAGAGTCGGCCGACGAGTCATCGTCGTCGGAGGAGGCCGGGGCTGTCGACCCTCTGGCCTCAGGGAGGAGGCGCGTCTTGCGCCGAGCCACTTCTGGTGATCCGGTCCGCCCCGGGAAGGCCGCGCGGCAGCCCAGATCTTTGGTGGAGTCCGCGCGTGAGGCGAGAGCCGCGACGGCGAAGAAAGTGGTGAAGGCCGCGGTGGCGACGAAAAAGGCATTTGCTTCCTCTTCGTCTAAGCGTGTGCTGTACGCCATGTCAGAGAAGTCGAAGAGGCCAGCAGAAAAGAACTCGACGACGATTGCGGTGTCCATTGGCGCAGGGCCAATGTCACCAACGGTGGTCGGAGTAGACGAAGTGGTCAGGGTAGATGACGGCGACGTTGACGATGGGCTGGTGCTGGACAAAGACGAAGGAGGTGGACGGGCGACTGCGGCAGCTATGGGGTAGCGGCGGCGGCCTGACAACGGCGTCGGCGGCTAGGCTAGGAGCGCGGCGGCGGTGCTCTAAGTAGGCGAAGAACCATGACAACGTGACGAAGATCGGCGCGGACGGTGGCATTCCCGCGCCAAGGGAGATGAGACGGCACATACCACGAGAGGTCGACGTGCGGTGACGGCGGAGTGGACCGCGGGCCGCGACGCTACTTCCTGAAGGGGCGACGGCAGGAAGACCTCTGGGCGGCGGCGGGGACAGCGGGCCGCGGCGTACGGCCCGAAGGGGCGATGCAGCGGCAGAGCGCGGGTGGGTGCAACCGCGGGGACGGCCTTGGGGCGGCGGCTGGGACCGCATATCGCGGCACTATGGCCCGTACGGGCAACACAGCAGCGATGCACGAGTCGATGCAGCCGCGAGGAGAACCATGGGGTGGTGGCGCTGCGGCCCGACGGGGCAACGCAACGGCAGCCCGTTGCACGATCAGCGGAGGGGGGGCGCGCTGAACTCGGGGACAATCTTCATGGGACCTGCGGAGGCGCGCGTAACCAATGGGCCAGGTCGGTCGCACGGCGTAGATGAGGCAGATCGCGACAGCGAGCGGGTGATCAAGCCGATCACGTGCGAGGTCGGGGACGCCGGTTGGTGGAGGCAGGGTGGTGGCGGAGTCCGGGAGGAGGCCGGCAACGACGGATGGTGTGGGACATCGTGCAAACGAGTTTGTCAGCACCGACACCTGGGCTGCCAAAGCAGCGCCGGCGCCCGGGCAGTGAGGCCCGAGCGACCAACAGAGCAGCGGTGCCCGAGTTGAGGCAGCCGACGAGCCTGACGCAGCCGTCCCGATGCAGTCGAGGACGAGGCCGGCGAGGTAGACCACCGGACCACCGTGCAGACGCGGCGGAGGTGGGTGACGTGGATCGACGGGTGGCCGGCGCGCGAACGAAGGCTATGATTGGCCATCGCATGGCGCGAGGCGCCAGTTCCGGGCGATGCAGGTTTCCGGGTCGGAGCAGGGCGGTGACGGCCGGCGCAGGGCGACGGGTGGACCGGTGCGCGGACGGCGGCTGGCCCTGACGGGCAGCTTCGTCGCGCGTGGCCGCCGGGTGGGAGGAGACGCTGGCTGGTCTCGCCGGGGTTGAAGTAGAGGCGCACGGGGGTCGATGCAAACCGATCAAGATTAGATCGGAAAACCAAAAATAAAAACGCCGATCAAAACGACCGGCGAGAGAGAAAAAAAAACCGGAGCAAGGGCTCGGGAAAAAGAGTCTCTAGGGCAGCTGAGGGAGTCCCGGATTAGGGGGTGTTCGGATAGCCGGACTATACCTCCCGCCGGACTCCAGGACTATGAAGATACAAGATTGAAGACTTCGTCCCGTGTCCGGAAGGTTCTTTCCTTAGCGTAGAAGGCAAGCTAGGCATGCGGATATTCGCGATCTCCTACCAATGTAACCGACTCTGTGTAACCCTAACCCTATCCGGTGTCTATATAAACCGGAGGGTTGTAGTCCGTAGGCCAACTTCATCATAGAACCATCTTCATACACAATCATACCGTAGGCTAGCTTCTAGGGTTTAGCCTCCTTGATCTCGTGGTAGATCTACTCTTGTACTACCCATATCATCAATATTAATCTAGCAGGAGTAGGGTTTTACCTCCATCGAGAGGGCCCGAACCTGGGTAAAATAAAGTGTCCCTTGTCTCCTGTTACCATCCGACCTTGACGCACAGTTCGGGACCCCCTACCCGAGAGCCGCCGGTTTTGACACCGACATTGGTGCTTTCGTTGAGAGTTCCTCTGTGTCATCGCCTTTAGGTTCGATGGCTCCTTTGATCATCAACGGCGATGAGGTCCAGGGTGAGACTTTTCTCCCCGGATAGATCTTCGTCTTCGGCGGCTTCGCTCTGCGAGCCAACTCGCTTGGCCATCTGGAGCAGATCGAAAGCTACGCTCCTGGCCATCAAGTCAGGTTTGGAAGCTTAAACTACACGGCGGATATCCGCGGAGACTTGATCTTTGACGGATTCGAGCCACAGCCAAGCGTGCCGCACTGTCAAGAAGGGCATGATATAGCTCTGCTCCCGAACAGTGTCCTGGAGGCCGCATACGCTCCGGCCCCGATCCTTGATTCGGAGCCCGCTACGTTCGTTGAGGAAGAACGGTTGGACGTCACCTCAGGGGCTGCAACGAGGCAATTGAGCCGAACGCCGGTCCCGCACTCCGCGTTGCCCATGACTCCGAGGAGCCAGACTCTTCTCCGAACTCCGGGCCTTCCACGCCCCTGCCGATCGAATCTGATTGGGCGCCTGTAATGGAGTTCACCGCCGCAGACATTTTCAGTGCTCACCTTTTGGTGACATCCTGAATTCCCTCAAGTCTCTCTCTTTGTCAGGAGAGCCCAGACCGGATTATGGTCTGCGAGGTTGGGATTCGGACGATGAAGAAATTCAAAGCCCACCCACCACCCACTTAATAGCCACTGTCGACGACTTAACCGGCATGCTCGACTTCGGCTCCGAAGACTTCGACGGTATGGACGACGAAGGAGGAGACGAACAACAACCAGCACCTGAAGGGCGCTGGACCGCCACCTCGTCATATGACATATACATGGTGGACGCTCCGAAAGACGGAGATGGCGATGGAACAACGGAGGATGGCACCTCGAAAAAGCCTCCCAAACACCGGAGTCAGCGGCACCGCTCTAAATCCCGCCAAAGCAAGAATGGTGATTCCGGCACGGGGGATAATACTACCCCGGATACCGCCGAAGAGCACCAACCCCAGCAAGACTCAGCACGGGAAGATGGAGAAGCCAGCCTTCATGAGAAAGCGGCAGAACAAGAGGTTGAGGATGATAACTATATGCCTCCCTCCGAAGACGAGGCAAGCCTCGACGACGACGAATTCGTCGTACCATCAGACCCTGCCGAACAAGAGCGTTTTCAACGCATGCTTATTGCCACGGCCAACAGCCTAAAGAAAAAGCAGCAACAGCTTAGGGCTGATCAAGATTTGCTAGCGAACAGATGGACAGACGTCCTTGCCGCCGAAGAGTATGAACTCGGGCGCTCCTCCAAAAATTATCCTAAGCGCAGGCCGCTCCCCCAATCAGAGGATGAAGCAAATGACATGGCAGACCGGCCACCTCGCGGCCGCGACAGAGAGGCCCGTCGAACCTTCAAACCAACCATGCCCAGGGGCCGTTCGGCTAGGGCACAAGAAAACGAGCCAGACCTGCGAGACGTACTGGAGGACAAAGCAAGGCAGACAAGATCGATCTATGGATCGCGCGGACGCCCAACACGTGACGATTTTCAGTCCGGACACAATAAGCCCGGCCGGGCCGAACACAACAAGCACAGCTCTTCCGAGCTGCATCGTGACATAGCCCAGTACAGGGGCGCCGCACACCCGTTATGCTTCACAGACGAAGTAATGGATCATCAATTCCTAGAGGGTTTCAAACCCGTCAATATCGAGTCGTACGATGGTACGACGGATCCGACAGTTTGGATCGAGGATTATCTCCTTCACATCCATATGGCACGCGGCGACGACCTGCACGCCATCAAATATCTCCCACTTAAGCTTAAGGGACCAGCTCGGCATTGGCTTAACAGCTTGCCAGCAAATTCAATCGGTTCTTGGGAGGACCTGGAAGCCGCATTCCTTGACAACTTCCAGGGCACTTATGTGCGACCGCCGGACGCTGATGACCTAAGCCACATAATTCAGCAGCCAGACGAATCGGCCAGGCAATTCTGGACACGGTTCCTAACAAAGAAAAATCAGATAGTCGACTGTCCGGACGCAGAGGCCCTAGCGGCCTTCGAGCATAACATCCGCGACGAATGGCTCGCCCGGCACCTGGGACAAGAAAAGCCGAAATCCATGGCAGCCCTCACGACACTCATGACCCGCTTTTACGCGGGCGAAGACAGCTGGCTAGCTCGTAGCAACAACCTATCAAAGAAGACTGGTAATCCGGATACCAAGGACAAAAGTGGCAGGTCACGTCGAAACAATCAAAAGCGCCACGTTAGCAGCGACATCAATGAGGATACGACAGTAAATGCCGGATTCAGAGGCTATAAATCCGGTCAGCAGAAACAGCCATCTAAAAAGAATAACCAGGGCCCGTCCAGTTTGGACCGAATACTCGACCGCTCGTGCCAGATTCATGGCACCCCCGAAAATCCAGCCAATCACACCAACAGAGATTGTTGGGTGTTCAAGCAGGCAGGCAAGTTAAGAGCCGAACATAAAAACAAGGGGCTGGACAACGATGACGAGCAGGAGCCCAGGCCGCTGAACAACAAAGGACAGAAGGGGTTTCCCCTGCAAGTGCGGATGGTGAACATGATATACGCGACCCACATTCCCAAGAGGGAAAGGAAGCGTGTGCTACGGGACATATACGTGATGGAGCCAGTCGCCCCAAAGTTCAACCCTTGGTCCTCTTGCCCGATCACTTTCGATCGAAGGGACCACCCCACTAGTATCCGTCACGGCGGTTTTGCCGCATTGGTCCTCGATCCAATCATCGACGGATTCCATCTTACAAGAGTCCTCATGGACGGCGGTGGCAGCCTGAACCTGCTTTACCAGGATACAGTGCGGAAAATGGGCATAGATCCATCAAGGATCAAGCCCACCAGGACGACCTTCAAAGGCGTCATCCCAGGTGTAGAGGCCAATTGTACAGGCTCCATAACACTTGATGTGGTCTTCGGATCTCCGGATAATTTTCGAAGCGAAGAGTTAATCTTCGACATAGTCCCGTTCCGCAGTGGTTATCACGCCCTGCTCGGACGAACTGCATTTGCTAAATTCAATGCGGTTCCGCACTACGCATATCTCAAGCTCAAGATGCCAGGCCCTCGAGGAGTAATTACGGTCAGCGGAAACACCGAACGCTCCATCACTACGGAGCAGCACACGGTGGCCCTCGCAGCGGAAGTAAAAAGTAGCCTTTCAAGGCAACTCTCCAGTCCGGCCGTTAAAACGCCGGACAATGCAAAGCGCGCCCGGAGTAACCTGCAACAAGACCACTTGGCACGATCGGATCAGGCGTAGCAATACGGCCCCAACCCCAGCCATCGCAGCATCGCGGAGCTAGTACCTCGAGTACACAGTTATGCCCTTAAAATTCCATGGGCATAGGGGAAGGGGGCACTGTAACGGCATGCCTACAATACGGCTTTAAAACGTACTAGGGGCTGCCGGATTTTTCCTTTTTTACTTTCAGGATTCCACATTCTGGACAACCTGTTCAGCCTTGTTGCCGCAGAGACGATACAAGGCCCAGGAGAGCAGACAAAGCTATGCCGCACTACGAAACTCTCAGGTGGTCTCTATTTTGAGCGATATATCTGTTTCCAAATTTCCGCGGCCTGCGCCTAGCCAGGACATGTTAAATAGTCTAGTATTTTTTGCTTATCGCACTACTTGTAACGTCCGGCTTCGAATAGCCTCTTTATAAACAATGCATAGCTTTATGTCTATTTTCTGCATTACCCTCTTTGACTATATATGTTTATCCCATAACATGATCGCACCCGTACACCATGGTACGGCAAACCACGCCAGGGGCTTTATTACCCTTTTATCTGGACGTGAGAAGTCCGTACACTTTCACAAGTGCGGCACCCCGAACTTATAGCACTATATGCATCGGCTCCAAGTCATGATTTTGGTCATATGTTGGGTTTGCCCGGCTCCTATGTTTTGGTACCTTACGTTCCGCTCTATCGGCTAAGGTAGCACTAGGAGAACCGCTGCGATTGTGCCCCAGGTCATGTGGGTGAGCACCTCAGTGGAGAAAGCTAAAACAGACTGTCATGATAGGGCGTGAGACCGGTCACTGTTCAAGAGCTTTTTCAAGTCCTTAAAGGCTTATGCCGCTTCGAGCGGAGAGCTGGTTAAAACCGGCTAAAGGCGTGGATAGTGCCCCGAATTCGGCCTTCCGAACTAGGGGCTTAGCCGAAATTTAAAATTATAAAGTTCTATGGCTAAGTGAGAGTGTTCAAGCATTATAGTCCGGTTGCCTGGTTCGTTATGCTGAGGGCCTCCCTCGAAGGACCCAACTATGGGAAAAAGAGCCCTCAGGTTTATCCCGAACACCCCAGCTGCATGGGGGCAGAAGTCGACGACTCGCCATCTCTCAATTACTGATAAACGGCCGCACAGAAAATAATATTTTAAATTCAAAGCATTGCTTAAAGCGCATATGAACAAGTTTTCAGCGCACAGGATACAAACGAACGAGTTCATTGAAATATTACATCCTTAGCACATTCATCCGCAATAAGGCGGGCTCCGGCAAGAACTTGCTCATAATAGTTCTCGGGCTTGCGATGTTCCTTCCCTGGAGGCGGCCCATCCTTCACCAGCTTCTCGCCGTTCAGCTTACCCCAGTGTACCCTCACACGAGCAAGGGCCCTCCGGGCACCTTCAATGCAGGCAGAGCGCTTGATGACCTCAAGCCGTGGAAAGGCCTCCACCAGCCGCCGCACCAGCGCAAAGTAGCTCCCAGGCAGGGCCTCCCCAAGCCATAGCCGAACTAGGAGGCCCTTCATGGCCTGTTCGGCCGCCTTGTGGAGCTCGACCAGCTGCTTCAGCTGATCACTCAAGGGCACAGGGTGTCCGGCCTCAGAATACTGAGACCAGAACACACTCTCCGCTGAGCTGCCTTCTTCAGCTCGGTAGAACGCGGCGGCGTCGGATGCGCTGCGGGGAAGATCGACAAACACCCCTGGAGAACTCCGGATTCGGGTAAGAAACAGGTATTTTATTTTTTATATTTCTACTTCGCATTAAGAATGCCTTACCCGCTGCTATCTTTTTCACATCCTCCAACTCTTGGAGGGCCTTCTGGGCTTCGGCCTTGGCACTCTTGGTGGCCTGAACGGCAGAGGCGAGTTCGATGGCTTGCGTTTTCACGTCAAGCTCCAAACCCTCATGTTTTTCCTTAAGGGCTTGCAGCTTCTGCTGCACCTCGCCGCATTGGATCCCAAGCTTTTCTCGTTCGGTGCGCTCCACGGCCGTCTTCTTTTCGGCCTCAGCAAGCGCCTGCCTCAGGGTTGCCACCTCCGTCGCGGCCCCTACATCAGGCAGTGTATTCCTGTTATTTTCTACAATCAAGCCTCTCCATGGGCACATTTTTATTATTAAGGGTCTTTCTTACCTTCCTCCTCCTCGAGCTGCCCTCTGGCAAGACCGAGCTCTCGCTCGGACCGCTCAAGGTCCTTTTTCAGGACATCCACCTGCGCAGTTAATGCGGCGGTGGACAGCAGCGAAGCCTGCATACGCATATTTGACTTCTTGTTAGTCTCCTGCGATAATTATTAGATCCTCTATTCGGCCTTTCTTTCCGAACACCGAACAGAGCATCAGGGGCTACTGTCTATGCGGCAATGAATTTAGCATTTTATTTGCTTACCTGAAAGCCTGTTAGAAGGCTAGCGCAAGCTTCATTCAGTCCGCTCTTGGCGGACTGAACCCTTCGGACCACCGTACTCATAACAGTACGGTGCTCCTCGTCAATGGTGGCGCCTTCAAGCGCCTCCAGCAAGTTGTCCGGCTCCTCTGGTTGGGCAGAGGTCGCCGGCTCAGACGGCTTGCTCCTCTTGGAAGGAGTTCGCCTACCGCGGGCCGGGACTGTTGAGTCCGGCACGGTGACCGGCACAAAGCCGGACTTGGTGCCCTGGGGGGACTTGTCCCCTCCACTCCTGGTGTCCGGGAGGTTGCCTTGCGGCTCCTCCAGGACTACCTCCTCCTGCCCAGGAGTTCGGCGGGACGCCACGTCGGCGTCGTCTGCCCGGCAGGGGGAGACGGCGGGCGGAACAGAGTTCACGTCCGGCGAACCCAAGGAACCACTCGACGAATCGTCGAGTCTTGCCCGGGGCGGCCTGCACAATTACATTCAACATAAGGGAAAGCTGTGCAAATAAAAAATATCATGAGTTACTCTGGTATCCGAATACCTACGACTTCGCCGGACGCTTGGTCCTTTCCGGCCACTCCTCCTCGTCCTCGTTGGAGTCAGGGGAGTAGTCCGGCGGAGGGGTCTTCCTCTTGTTGGACCCCTTAGCCACCCCCGCTGGGGCGGCCTTCCTCTTCTTTCCTTCCCCCGTTGGAGGGGGAGGGATTTCTTCTTCCTCCTCCTCGCTTTCACGAGGGGAGGGCGTCGCAGACTCGCCAGATGATGAGTCTGATAGCACCACGTTGCGGGCACTCTTCCGAGTCCCGGTGGTCTTCTTCTTCTTGGCCTTCTTGTCCGGCACCACATAAGGTGCCGGAGCCAGCAGCTTCTCTAGAAGAGCTGGGGCTTGGTCTTCGGGCAGAGGAGCCGGACAGTTGATTGGTCCGGCTATCTTCAGCCACTTCTGTCAAAGATAAGAGGGAGTTTTTAGATCCCACACAGAGTTAATCTGTGAAGAAAGGCTTGATAAAACCTGTCAAAGGTACGGATAGCTTACCTCGCTGGCATCGCGCCGGAGCTGTATCCGCGATCCTCGGAAGCGGATGCGGGGGACTCGACGCTTTTGGTCAGCACCTTCCAGACGTCTTCATACGTCGTGTCGAAGAGCCTACTAAGGGTTTGGTGCCGCGCCGAGTCGAATTCCCACAAAGTGAAATCCCGTTGTTGGCACGGGAGGATCCGGCGGACGAGCTTAACCTGGATTACATTCACAAGCTTGATTGGCTTGTTCACCAGGGACCGGATGCATGTCTGCAGTCCGGTCACTTCTCCCTCGTTACCCCACGACAGGCCCGTCTCTTTCCAGAACATAAGCCGCGTGGGGGTCCGGATCTGAACTCGGGGGCTGCGATCCATTCCGGATCGCGTGGCTCGGTGATGTAAAACCACCCGGCTTGCCACCCCTTTAGGGTCTCCACAAAGGAGCCCTCGAACCAGAGGACGTTGGCCATCTTGCCGGCCATAGCGCCTCCGCACTCCGCCTGGGTGCCGGACACCACCTTGGGCTTGACGTTGAAAGTCTTGAGCCAGAGGCCGAAGTGGGGGCGGACGCGGAGAAATGCCTCACACATGACGATAAACGCCGAGATGTTGAGGATAAAGTTCGGGGCCAGATCGTGGAAATCCAGCCCGTAATAGAACATGAGCCCCCGGACAAAAGGATGGAGCGAAAAGCCCAGTCCGCGGAGGAAATGGGGAAGGAAAACTACCCTCTCATCAGGCCTAGGGGTAGGAAGAAGTTGCCCTGCCTCGGGAAGCCGGTGCGGGATGTCCTTGGACAGGTATCCGGCCTCCCTAAGCTTTTTGATTTGGCTCTCCGTAATGGAGGAAACCATCCACTTGCCTCCCGCTCCGGACATTGCTGGAGAAGGTCGAGGTGGGGAGCGCGAGCTTGGGCGCTGGAGCTCGAGAGCGCAAGAGATGGATAGGCAGAGGAGGAAGAAGGCGTAAGTAAATAGGTGGATCCTTATCCCCTTATATGGGCGGATGCGGTTATGCGTCCCCACTTGCCTAATAAAACTCGCTTGCCTCTCAAACGCCGTGGTAAAATGGCACGTTTGGGTTACCCACGCCCGTATTAATGAGAATCCCGTTGAAAGGGGCGCACGATCTCTGCTTCGATAAGACGTGCCAAGGAAACCGCCTCGTTGAACGTATAGCGGTGGAACAGTAAAATATTCCATACAGAAGGCTTGGCCGCAGTGTTATGATGCACCGTGGGATACGTCAGCAGATTTGATTTGTGTTAATATTATTCTCTATATGGCAATACGTGGAAACTTATTTTGCAGAGCCGGACACTTTTTTTGGTGTTATTCATCTTCTTGAAGAACTTGGAGGAGGAACCCGCCTTGCAATGCCGAAGACATTTTGCGCGCCGGACTCGTCGTCATTGAAGCCAGGTTCAGGGGCTACTGAGGGAGTCCCGGATTAGGGGTTGTTTGGATAGCCGGACTATACCTCCCGCCGGACTCCAGGACTATGAAGATACAAGATTGAAGACTTCGTCCCGTGTCCGGAAGGTTCTTTCCTTGGCGTAGAAGGCAAGCTAGGCGTGCGGATATTCGCGATCTCCTACCAATGTAACCGACTCTGTGTAACCCTAACCCTATCCGGTGTCTATATAAACCGGAGGGTTGTAGTCCGTAGGCCAACTTCATCATAGAACCATCTTCATACACAATCATACCGTAGGCTAGCTTCTAGGGTTTAGCCTCCTTGATCTCGTGGTAGATCTACTCTTGTACTACCCATATCATCAATATTAATCTAGCAGGAGTAGGGTTTTACCTCCATCGAGAGGGCCCGAACCTGGGTAAATTAAGGTGTCCCTTGTCTCCTATTACCATCCGACCTTGACGCACAGTTCGGGACCCCCTACCCGAGATCCGCCGGTTTTGACACCGACAGCAGCCGGCCAACACGGCCGGCGAACGAACCCTAGGTACGGGCGGCGCGGCCCCCGGCGGCGGTCATGGAGGCCGACCGCCCCGGGGGCGGCACAGGGGTGCGGAAGCAGCGGCGGCTAGGGTTTGGATCGTGATTAGGCTGATACCATGTTTAGAAGGAAGAGAGGGATTTGGTGGAATAGTTCGTTGTATTGCTTGAGCCTCGTGGTCATATATATATATATATATATATATATATATATATATATATATATATATATATATATATATATCTTATATCTTATCTTATATCTTATATCTACTAACTGGAGGCACCTTTCATGACGGCTCATTGATCCACATCATCAAAATTAATTAAACCGTTAGATTATAAAATTTACGATCAGGATAAAAGGAAAACTAACATAACACAGATGATGTCGTCTTATAGAAAAATGCCTCTGTCACGTCCAAGTCCAACGTTAGTTAAAAACAGCCTCATGTACAAAATATAAGGAAAGCCTCACGCGATCCTAAAAAAAAGCAAGCCTCTCGTAGAAAAAGAAGTCCTATGGGAAGACGCATCTAATACGTCCACGTCCAATCTTAGTGAAAAAAAACAAAGCAAGCCTCATGTACAAGATAAACGAAAGCCTCACGTAAAATACAAGGAAAGCCTCTAGCAGTTCCCACAAATTAAAAAGAAATCTTTTTTAAAAAATTACATGACCTCCCATTAATCCACAACATCAAAATTAATTAATTTGCGTACAAAAATCAAAAATAGTTAATCCGTTCAATTCTAAAATTTACGATCAGTATAGAAGGAAATATCGTGTAGCGTAGATTATCACGTCCGGTAGAAAAATACATCTGACACGTCCATTGCAACGTTAGTGAAAAAAAGTACCACGTAAAAACAAAAAGGAAAGAAAATCCCGACGATTAAAAAACAGTAAGCCTTTACCTGTTCCCACAAACTAAGGAGGAAAGCCCCGATAAAAACTCCAGTGATAAAAGGTCAAAAGAAAATCCACAATGTGCCTGATTGCCTGGAAAAATAAAAATAAGCCTCCATCTTTTTTTTTGCGAGGAAAAATAAACCTCCATCAATCAAATATTTTTCTGTAGACTCCTCTATATGGTCGCTACCTCGTTCTCTGCTTCGGATCTGCTCTCCTACCATTGGCCGGAGTTGCATGGAGGCGGTCGAGATTGGCGTCTAGATGACACCGGCTGTGCAAGGCAAGGAAATACTTGCATCGAGTCAAAATTCAAGACTAATTGATATAATACATGAGATGAAGAGCCAGGAAGTCGGATTACAAGTAAGTTAGATTTTTTTTCATTAATTGATTTTAAGGAATAAAATTATTGTTGTGAAATCACAAAATCAGACTATAGTTTAGATTTCTTGGATTGGACATGTTGGCCCACTTAATTTATGAATTACTTTTCATTGGTGGAATTTGGTTTGTGCAGATAAAGCACATGGGGCTGCCGATCAGTGTCCACAGTAATGAGTAGTACATCACATCATTCTTCTGCTATATACTCTGTAGTAATACTATTTTATGGGCTAACTACATAATAGCAAATGTAAGAGACGACATTCTAAATATAAAAAATATCCATTATATTGGAAAACAAAAGATATCCCTGTGATCGAACAAAATTTTAATCGATCTTCCACCTCCATAAGTACTTTTTTTAAATTTAAATCCAGTTAGAGTTTTTGCTACATCGTATTGTTCCTAATAAATGATTTGAACATGGGAGGTCATAGCCATATTTGCACACTCCAAGACAACGAGCTTTATATAGAAAATTCTTTAATCTTTTAGATATGCCCTCTAAACAGACAGGGAATGAGTATCAATATTAAAAGTGCTAGTCCGTGCAGATGCACATGTTGATGACTAGCGAGTATAATCATCTACTAGCGAGTATAATCATCTACTTGAAGTACAACACAAGCTAGAACAAATCCTAGTCAATCTCGTCTTTTGTAATAAACATTATACTCAACAGTAAGAAACATAAAAAGGGACCGGCCTGTCAGCCTGGGTAGCCATGTTGCATCCCCAACTCGTTCGTCGTCTACCACCAGCGATGGCCCTACCGCATGCACTAGCTCACCACACTCCCCTCCTAACCTGCCAGCATCATTTCTAATCTCACAACTTGTGAACCCTTGCAAGTGGCAGATGTCTAACAATCTTTCTTCACTTGCAAACATCCATTCCAGACTTCCAGTAGTTAACACACCAAATTGTGAGTTCCTGTGCAAGTGCGAAGATGAGGAACTCGCAAGGCTTGAGAAGAAGCTCGACAGGATCGAGCGCATATGCAATGTTGTCACCTTGATTTGCATCCCGGTGATAGTCGTGCGGAGGGGATCCTTAACGTCATGTCGTAGGGGCAGGCCGGTATCAGCTTTGGTTTCTTTGCAATTTAATGATGCTTCAAGCCCTCATGCTTTCATGTTTGCGAGACTATCATGCTGTGTTGGCTCCGTGTAACCTCAGTAGACCTATGAGGGAGTCCTGGGTTAGGGGGTGTTCGGGTAGCCGAACTATACCTTCGCCGGACTCCAGGACCATGAAGATACAAGATTGAAGACTTCGTCCCGTGTCTGGATGGGACCTTCCTTGGCATGGAAGGCAAGCTTGGCGATGCGGATATTCAAGATCTCCTACCATTGTAACCGACTCTGTGTAACCCTAACCCTATCCGGTGTCTATATAAACGGGATGGTTCTAGTCCGTAGGACAACTTCATCATACACAATCATACCATAGGCTAGCTTCTAGGGTTTAGCCTCCTTGATCTCGTGGTAGATCTACTCTTGTACTACCCATATCATCAATATTAATCAAGCAGGAGTAGGGTTTTACCTCCATCGAGAGGGCCCGAACCTGGGTAAAACAAAGTGTCTCTTGTCTCCTGTTACCATCCGACCTTGACGCACAGTTCGGTACCCCCTACCCGAGATCCGCCGGTTTTGACACCGACATTGGTGCTTTCATTGAGAGTTCCTCTGTGTCGTCGCCTTTAGGCCCGATGGCTCCTTTGATCATCAACAACGACGAGGTCCAGGGTGAGACTTTTCTCACCGGACAGATCTTCGTCTTCGGCGGCTTCGCTCTGCGGGCCAATTCGCTTGGTCATCTAGAGCAGATCGAAAGCTACGCCCCTAGCCATCGAGTCAGGTTTGGAAGCTTGATCTTCGACGGGTTCGAGCCACAGCCAAGCGCGCTGCACTATCTCGAGGGGCACGATCTAGCTCTGCCTCCGAACAGTGTCCTGGAGGCCGCACACGCACCGGTTTCGACTCTTGACTCGGAGCCTACTGCGCTAATTGGGGATGAATGGTTTGACGTCACCTCGGGGGCTGCGATCGCAAAGGCGATCGAGCCAAACGCTAGCCCCACACTCCGCACGGCCCATGACTCTGAGGAGCCGGATTCTTCTCCGAACTCCGAGCCTCCCGCGCCCCCGCCAGTCGAAGCCGATTGGGCGCCGATAATGGAGTTCACCGCCGCGGACATCTTTCAGCACTCACCTTTTGGTGATATCCTGAATTCTCTCAAGTCTCTCTCTTTATTAGGAGAGCCCTGGCCGTATTACGGTCTGCGAGGATGGGATACGGACGATGAAGAAATTCAAAGCCCTCCCACCACCCACTTGGTAGCCACTGTCGACGATTTAACCGACATGCTTGACTTCGGATCCGAAGAGTTCGACGGTATGGACGACGAGGTAGGAGATGAACAGAAACCAGCACCTGTAGGGCGCTGGACGGCCACCTCGTCATATGACGTATATATGGTGGATACTCCAAAGGATGGAGATGGCGATGGAACAGCGAGGGATGACACCTCCAATAAACAACCAAAGCGCCGGCGTCAGCGGCGCTGCTCTAAATCCCGCCAAAGCAAAAATGATGATTCCGGCTCGGGAGATAATACTACCCCGGATAGCGCCGAAGAACACCCAACCCAGCAAGATTCAGCGCAGGAAGATGGAGAAGCCAGCCCTCATGAGAGAGCGGCAGAACAAGAGGTTGAGGATGATAACTATATGCCTCCCTCCGAAGACGAGGCAAGCCTCGATGACGACGACTTCATCGTACCATCAGACCCCGCCGAACAAGAGCGTTTCAAACGCAGGCTTTTAGCCACGGTGAACAGCCTATAGAAAAAGCAGCAACAGCTTAGAGCTAATCAAGATTTGCTAGCTGACAGATGGACTGAAGTCCTTGCGGCCGAAGAGTACGAACTTGAGCGCCCCTCCAAGAATTATCCTAAGCGCAGGCCGCTACCCCGATCAGAGGAGGAAGCGCCTACATCACCAGCGCACGACATGGCGGACCAGCCACCTCGCGGTCGTGACAGAGAGGCCTGTCGAACCTCCACCCAAGCCATGCCCTGACGCCGCTCAACCAAGGCATGGGAAAATGCGCCAGACCTGTGAGATGTACTGGAGGATAAAGCAAGGCAAACAAGATCGATCTACGGATCGCGCAGGCACCCGACAGCACGTGACGATGATCTTCACTCCGGACACAATAAATCCGGCCGGGCCGAACACAACAGACATAGCTCTTCCGAGCTGCGTCGTGACATAGCCCAATACAGGGGTGCCGCACACCCACTATGCTTCACAGATGAAGTAATGGATCATAAAATCCCAGAGGGTTTCAAACCCGTAAACATCGAATCCTACGATGGCACGACAGATCCGGCGGTATGGATCGAGGATTATCTCCTTCACATCCACATGGCACGTGGCGATGATCTACACGCCATCAAATACCTCCCTCTCAAACTGAAAGGACCGGCCCGGCACTGGCTTAACAGCCTGCCAGCGGACTCAATCGGTTCTTGGGAGGACATGGAAGCCGCATTCCTCGACAACTTCCAGGGCACTTATGTGCGACCACCGGACGCCGACGACCTAAGCCACATAATTCAGCAGCCAGAGGAATCGACCAGGCAATTCTGGACACGGTTCCTAACAAAGAAAAACCAGATCGTCGACTGTCCGGACCCAGAGGCCCTAGCGGCCTTCAAGCATAACATCCGCGACGAGTGGCTTGCCCGGCACCTGGGACAGGAAAAGCCGAAATCTATGGCAGCCCTCACGACACTCATGACCCGCTTTTGCGCGGGCGAAGATAGCTGGCTAGCTCACAGCAACAACTTATCAAAGAACCTTGGTAATTCGGATACCAAGGACAAGAGTGGTAGGACACGTCGAAATAAGCAAAAGCGCTGTGTTAGCAGCGACAACAATGAAGATACGGCAGTAAATGCCGGATTCAGAGGCTATAAATCTGGTCAGCGGAAAAAGCCATTTAAAAAGAATACTCAGGGCCTGTCCAGTTTGGACCGAATACTCGACCGCTTGTGCCAGATCCATGGCACCCCCGAAAGGCCAGCCAATCACACCAACAGGGATTGTTGGGTGTTTAAGCAGGCAGGCAAGTTGAGAGCCAAAAACAAAGACAAGGGCTGCATAGCGATGACGAGGAGGAGCCCAGGCCGCCGAACAACAATGGACAGAAGGGGTTTCCCCCACCAGTGCGGACGGTGAACATGATATACGCAACCCACATTCCCAAGAAGGAGCGGAAGCGTGCGCTACGGGACGTATACGCGATGGAGCCAGTCGCCCCAAAGTTCAACCCATGGTCCTCTTGCCTGATCACTTTTGATCGAAGGGACCACCCCACTAGCATCCGTCATGGCGGCTTTGCCGCATTGGTTCTCGACCCAATCATCGACGGATTTCATCTCACAGGAGTCCTCATGGACGGCGGCAGTAGCCTGAACCTGCTTTATTAGGATAAAGTGCGAAAAATGGGCATAGATCCATCAAGGATTAAGCCCACAAGGACGACCTTTAAAGGCGTTATACCAGGTGTAGAAGCCAACTGTACAGGCTCCGTAACACTTGATGTGGTCTTCGGATCTCCGGATAACTTCCGAAGCGAAGAGTTAATCTTCGACATAGTCCCGTTCCGCAGTGGCTATCACGCCCTGCTCGGACGAACCGCATTTGCCAAATTCAATGCGGTGCCGCACTACGCATACCTCAAGCTCAAGATGCCAGACCCTCGAGGAGTAATCACGGTCAACGGAAACACCGAACGGTCCCTCCGTACGGAGGAGCACACGGCGTCTCTCGCAGCGGAAGTACAAAGCAGTCTTTTTAGGCAACTCTCCAGTACGGCCGTTAAAAAGCCAGACAAGGCCAAGCGCGCCCGGAGTAACCTACAACAAGACCGCCTGCCACGTTCTGAGCAGGCGTAGCAATGCGGCCCCAACCCCAGCCATCGCGACATAGCGGAGCTAGTACCTCGCGTACATAATTACGCCCTTGAAATTCCATGGGCACAGGGGAAGGGGCACGCATGCTCACAATACGGCTTAAAACGTACTAGGGGCTGCCGGATTCTTTTTATTAGTTCCAGGACTCCACACTTTGGACGACATGTTCGGCTATTCGGCTGCCGCACAAACGATGCAATATTCAGGGAAGTAGACAAAGCTATGCCGCATTATGGAACTCTCAAGTGGTCTCTATTTAGAGCGGTATATCTATTTCAAACACAATTCCGTGGCCTGCCCCTGGTCAGGACATGTTAAATAGTCTAATATCTTTTTCCTTATTGCACTACTTGTATCGTTCAGCTTTGGTAAATAGCCTCTTTATAAACAATGCATAGCTTTTTATCTATTTTTTTGCATTGTTCTCTTTTAATATATATGTTTATCAAATAACATGATCGCACCCGTACACCATGGTACGGCAAACACGCCAGGGGCTTCATTACCCTTCGATCTGGTGTGAGAAGTCCGTACACTTTCACAAGTGCGGCACCCCGAACTTATAGCACTATATGCATCGGCTCCGAATCATGATTTGGGTCAATAGTTGGGTTTGCCCGGCTCCTATGTTTTGGTGCCTTATGTTCCTCTATATCGGCTAAGGTAGCACTAGGAGAACCACTGCGATTGTGCCCCGGTTCAGCTGGGTTAAGCACCTCAGTGGAGAAAGCTAAAACTGACTGTCATGATAAGGCAAGAGACCGGTCGCTGTTCGAGAGGTTTTTCGAGTCCCTAAAGACTTATGCCGCTTCGAGCGAGGAGCTGTCTCTGTCCAGCCAAAGGCGTGGATAGCGCCCCGAATTCGGTCTTCCGAACTAGGGGCTTCGCCGAAATTTGAAATTATAAAGTTCTATGGCTAAGTGAGAGTGTTCAAGCATTATAGTTCGATTGCCTGGTTCGTTGTGCTGAGCGCCTCCCTCGAAGGACCCAACCATGGGAAAAAAGAGCGCTCAGGTTTATCCCTAACACCCCAGCACTAGCGGCATGGGGGCAGAAGCCGACGACTGGCCATCTCTCAATTTTTGATAAACGGCCGCACAGAAAATAATATTTTAAATTCCATAAGTATTGCTTAGCGCATATGAACAAGTTTTCAGCGCACAGGATAAACACGAGCGAGTTCATTCAAATATTACATCCTTAGTACATTCATCCGCAATAAGGCGGGTACCGGCAATAACATCCTTGTAGTAGTTCTCGGGCTTGCGATGCTCCTTCCCCTGCGGCGGCCCGTCCTTCACTAGCTTCTCTCCGTCAAGCTTACCCCAGTGCACCATTACACGGGCAAGGGCCCTGTCACGACCGGTTTTCCAATAAAAATATTTATTAAGAAACTGATCTGTTGAGTCCAGTATGAGGAAAACCCATCATACTGGTGGACAATAACTTGATACAAATAGCCAGTAGCATGAATATATTGAAGGAAATATGCCCTAGAGGCAATAATAAAGTTATTATTTATTTCCTTATATCATGATAAATGTTTATTATTCATGCTAGAATTGTATTAACCGGAAACATAATACATGTGTGAATACATAGACAAACAGAGTGTCACTAGTATGCCTCTACTTGACTAGCTCGTTAATCAAAGATGGTTATGTTTCCTAACCATGAACAAAGAGTTGTTATTTGATTAACGGGATCACATCATTAGTTGAATGATCTGATTGACATGACCCATTCCATTAGCTTAGCACCCGATCGTTTAGTATGTTGCTATTGCTTTTATCCATGACTTATACATGTTCCTTTGACTATGAGATTATGCAACTCCCGTTTACCGTAGGAACACTTTGTGTGCTACCAATCGTCACAACATAACTGGGTGATTATAAAGGTGCTCTACAAGTGTCTCCGAAAGTATTTGTTGGGTTGGCGTATTTCGAGATTAGGATTTGTCACTCCGAATGTCGGAGAGGTATCTCAGGGCCTTCTCGGTAATGCACATCACATAAGCCTTCCAAGCATTGCAACCAATGAGTTAGTTGCGAGATGATGTATTACGGAACGAGTAAAGAGACTTGCCAGTAACGAGATTGAACTAGGTATTGGATACCGACGATCGAATCTCGGGCAAGTAACATACCGATGACAAAGGGAACGACGTATGTTGTTATGCGGTCTGACCGATAAAGATCTTCGCAGAATATGTAGGAGCCAATATGGGCATCCAGGTCCCTCTATTGGTTATTGACCGGAGACGTGTCTCGGTCATTCTACATTGTTCTCGAACCGTAGGGTCGGCACGCTTAAGGTTACGATGACAGTTATTATGAGTTTTGATGTACCGAAGGAGTTCGGAGTCCCGGATGAGATCGGGGACATGACGAGGAGTCTTGAAATGGTCGAGACGTAAAGATCGATATATTGGACGACTATATTCGGAGTTCGGAAAGGTTCCGAGTGATTCGGGTATTTTTCGGAGTACCGGGAAGTTACGGGAATACGGGGGAGAAGTATTGGGCCTTATTGGGCCATACGGGAAAGAGAGAGGGGCTGCCTAGGGCAGGCCGCGCGCCCCCCCAAGGCCTAGTCCGAATTGGACTAGGGGGAGGGGCCGCGCCCCCTCCTTCCTTCCCTTCTCTTTTCCTCTTCCTTGTCTCCTACTCCTAATACATGGAAGGTCTCCTAGTTGGACTAGGAAAAGGGGAATCCTACTCCCAGTGGGAGTAGGACTCCCCAGGGCGCGCCATAGAGAGGGCCGGCCCTCCCCTCCTCCACTCCTTTATATATGGGGGCAGGGGGCACCCCATAGACACACAAATTGATCCTTGAGATCGTCCCTTAGCCGTGTGCGGTGCCCCCCTCCACCACATTCCACCTCGGTAGTATTGTCGTAGTGCTTAGGCGAAGCCCTGCGTCGGTAGTTCATCAAGATCGTCACCACGCCGTCGTGCTGACGGAACTCATCCCCGGAGGTTTTGCTGGATCGGAACACCGGGGACGTCATCGAGCTATACGTGTGTCCAGAACTCGGAGGCATCGGAGTAACGGTGCTGGGATCGGTTGGATCGCGTGGAGAACGTACGACTACTTCCACTACGCTGTGTCAATGCTTCCGCTTCGGTCTACGAGGGTACGTAGACAACACTCTCCCCTCTCGTTGCTATGCATCACCATGATCTTGCATGTGCGTAGGAATTTTTTTGAAATTACTACGTTCCCCAACAGTGGTATCAGAGCCTAGGTTTTTATGGTTAGATGTTATGCATGAGTAGAACACAAGTGAGTTGCGGACGATACAAGTCATACTGCCTACCAGCATGTCATACTTTGGTTCGGCGGTATTGTTGGATGAAGCGGGCCGGACCGACATTACGCGTACGTTTACGCGAGACTGGTTCTACCGACGTGCTTTGCACACAGGTGGCTGGCGGGTGTCAGTTTCTCCAACTTTAGTTGAACCGAGTGTGGCTACGCCCGGTCCTTGAGAAGGTTAAAACGGAGTCTATTTGAAGAAGTATCGTTGTGGTTTTGATGCGTAGGTGAGATTGGTTCTTGCTTCAGCCCGTAGCAGCCACGTAAAATTTGCAACAAAGTAGAGGACGTCTAACTTGTTTTTGCAGGGCATGTTGTGATGTGATATGGTCAAGACATGATGCTATATTTTATTGTATGAGATGATCATGTTTTGTAACCGAGTTATCGGCAACCGGCAGGAGCCGTATGGTTGTCGCTTTATTGTATGCAATGCAATCGCCCTGTAATGCTTTACTTTATGACTAAGCGGTAGCGATAGTCGTAGAAGCATAAGATTGGCGAGACGACAACGACGCTACGATGGAGATCAAGGTGTCGCGCCGGTGACGATGGTGATCATGGTGGTGCTGCAGAGATGGAGATCACGAAGCACAAGATGATGATGACCATATCATATCACTTATATTGATTTGCATGTGATGTTTATCTGTTATGCATCTTATCTTGCTTTGATTGACGGTAGCATTATAAGATGCTCTCACTAAATTATCAAGAAGTGTTCTCCCCGAGTATGCACCGTTGCCAAAGTTCGTCGTGCTCAGACACCACGTGATGATCGGGTGTGATAAGCTCTACGTCCATCTACAACGGGTGCAAGCCAGTTTTGCACACGCGGAATACTCGGGTTATACTTGACGAGCCTAGCATATGCAGATATGGCCTCGGAACACGGAGACCGAAAGGTCGAGCGTGAATCATATAGTAGATATGATCAACATGATGATGTTCACCATTGAGAACTAATCCATTTCATGTGATGATCGGTTATGGTTCAGTTTGATTTGGATCACGTGATCACTTAGAGGATTCGAGGGATGTCTATCTAAGTGGGAGTTCTTAAGTAATATGATTAATTGAACTTTAATTTATCATGAACTTAGTCCTGGTAGTATTTTGCAAATTATGTTGTAGATCAATTGCTCGCGTGGTTGCTTCCCTGTGTTTATTTTGATATGTTCCTAGAGAAAATTATGTTGAAAGATGTTAGCAGGAATGTTGCGGATTGGATCCGTGATCTGAGGTTTATACTCATTGCTGCACAGAAGAATTATGTCCTTGATGCACCGCTAGGTGACAGACCTATTGCAGGAGTAGATACAGACGTTATGAACGTTTGGCTAGCTCAATATGATGACTACTTAATAGTTTAGTGCACCATGCTTAACGGCTTAGAATCGGGACTTCGAAGACGTTTTGAACGTCATGGACCATATGAGATGTTCCAGGAGTTGAAGTTAATATTTCAAGCAAATACCCGAGTTGAGAGATATGAAGTCTCCAACAAGTTCTATAGCTAAAAGATGGAGGAGAATCGCTCAACTATTGAGCATGTGCTCAGATTGTCTGAGTACTACAATCGCTTGAATCAAGTGGGAGTTAATCTTCCAGATAAGATAGTGATTGACAGAATTCTCTAGTCACCATCACCAAGTTAGTAGAACTTCGTGATGAACTATAATATGCAAGGGATAACGGAAACGATTCCCAAGCTCTTCGTGATGCTGAAATCGACGAAGGTAGAAATCAAGAAAAACATCAAGTGTTGATGGTTAACAAGACCACTAGTTTCAAGAAAAGGGCAAAGGGAAGAAGGGGAACTTCAAGAAGAACGGCAAGCAAGTTGCTGCTCAAGTGAAGAAGCCCAAGTCTGGTCCTAAGCCTGAGACTAAGTGCTTCTACTGCAAAGGGACTGGTCACTGGAAGCGGAACTACCCCAAGTATTTGGCGGATAAGAAGGATGGCAAAGTGAACAAAGGTATATTGGATATACAGATTATTGATGTGTATTTTACTAGTGTTCGTAGCAACCCCTCGGTATTTGATATTGGTTCAGTTGCTAAGAGTAGTAACTCGAAACGGGAGTTGCAGAATGAACAGAGACTAGTTAAGAGTGAAGTGACGATGTGTGTTGGAAGTAGTTCCAAGGTTGATATGATCATCATCGCACTCTCCCTATACTTTCGGGATTAGTGTTGAAACTAAATAAGTGTTATTTGGTGTCTGCGTTGAGCATAAATATGATTTGATCATGTTTATTGCAATACGGTTATTCATTTAAGTTAGAGAACAATTGTTGTTCTGTTTACATGAATAAAACCTTCTATGGTCATACACACCAACAAAATGGTTTGTTGGATCTCGATCGTAGTGATACACATATTCATAATATTGAAACCAAAAGATGTGAAGTTAATAATGATAGTGCAACCTATTTGTGGCACTGCTGTCTAAGTCATATTGGTGTAAAGCGCAAGAAGAAACTCCATGCTGATGGGATTTTGGAATCACTTGATTATGAATCACTTGATGCTTGCAAACCATTCCTCTTGGGCAAGATGACTAAAACGCCGTTCTCCGGAACAATGGAGCGAGCAACAGATTTGTTGGAAATCATACATACTGATGTATGTGGTCCGATGAATATTAAGGCTCGCGACAAGTATCATTATTTTCTGATCTTCACAGATGATTTGAGCAGATATGGGTATATCTACTTGATGAAACATAAGTCTGAAACGTTTGAAAAGTTCAAAGAATTTCAGAGTGAAGTAGAGAATCATCGTAACAAGAAAATAAAAGTTTCTACAATATGATCGCAGAGGTAAAATATTTGAGTTACGAGTTTGGCCTACAGTTAAAACAATGTGAAATAGTTTCACTACTCACGCCACCTGGAACACCACAGTGTAATGGTGTGTCCGAACGTCATAACCGTACTTTATTAGATATAGTGCGATCTATGATGTCTCTTACCGATCTACCACTATCATTTTGGGGTTATGCATTAGAGACAGCTGCATTCACGTTAAAAAGGGCACCATCTAAATCCGTTGAGATGACACCGTATGAACTGTGGTTTGGCAAGAAACCAAAGTTGTTGTTTCTTAAAAGTTTGGAGTTGCGATGCTTATGTGAAAAGGTTTCATCATGATAAGCTCGACCCAAATCGGAGAAATGCGTCTTCATAGGATACCCAAAGGAGATTGTTGGGTACACCTTCTATCACAGATCCGAAGGCAAAATCGTTGCTAAAGATGGATCCTTTCTAGAGAAGGAGTTTCTCTCGAAAGAAGTGAGTGGGAGGAAAGTAGAACTTGATGAGGTAACTGTACCTGCTCTCTTATTGGAAAGTAGTTCATCACAGAAATCTGTCCCTGTGACTACTACACCAATTAAGTGAGGAAGCTAATGATGATGATCATGTAACTTCAGATCAAGTTACTACCGAATCTCGTAGGTAAACCAGAGAGAGATCCGCACCAGAGTGGTACGGTAATCCTGTTCTGGAAGTCATGTTACTAGACCATGACGAACTTGCGAACTATGAAGAAGCGATGGTGAGCCCAGATTCCGCAAAATGGCTGGAGGCCATGAAATCTGAGATGGGATCCATGTATGAAAACAAAGTGTGGACTTTGGTTGACTTACCCGAGGGTCGGCAAGCAATAGAGAACAAGTGGATCTTTAAGAAGAAGACTGACGCCGACGGTAATGTTACTGTCTACAAAGCTCGACTTGTCGCAAAGGGGTTTTCGACAAGTTCAAAGGATTGACAATGATGAGACCTTCTCACCTGTAGCGATGCTTAAGTTTGTCCGAATCATGTTAGCAATTGCCGCATTTTATGATTATGAAATTTGGCAAATGGATGTAAAGACTGCATTCCTGAATGGGTTTCTGGAAGAAGAGTTGCATATGATGCAACCAGAAGGTTTTATCGATCCAAAGGGAGCTAACAAAATATGCAAGCTCCAGCGATCCATCTGTGGACTAGTGCAAGCATCTCGGAGTTGGAATACACGCTTTGATAAGTTGATCAAAGCATATAATTTTATACAGACTTGCGGTGAAGCCTGTATTTACAAGAAAGTGAGTGGGAGCACTACAGCATTTCTGATAAGTATATGTATGACATATTGTGGATCAGAAATAATGTAGAATTATTCTGTAAAGCACAAAGGAGTGTTTGAAAGGAGTTTTTCAAAGGAAGACCTCGGTGAAGCTGCTTAGATATTGAGCATCAATATCTATAGAGATAAATCAAGACGCTTGATAAGTTTTTTCAATGAGTACATACCTTGACAAGATTTTGAAGTAGTTCAAAATGGAACAGTCAAAGAAAGAGTTCTTGCCTGTGTTACAAGGTGTGAAGTTGAGTAAGACTCAATAACCCGACCATGGCAGAAGATAGAAAGAGAATGAAAGTCATTCCCTATGCCTTGGCCATAGGTTCTATAAAGTATGCCATGCTGTGTACCAGATCTATTACATACCCTACCACAGAGTTTGGCAAGGGAGTACAATAGTGATCTAGGAGTAGATCACTGGACAGTGGTCAAAATTATCCTTAGTGGAATAAGGATATGTTTCTCGATTATGGATGTGACAAAAGGTTCATCGTAAAGGGTTACGTCGATGCAAGTTTTGACACTAATCTAGATGACTCTAAGTCTCGGTCTAGATACATATTGAAAGTGGGAGCAATTAGCTAAGAGTAGCTCCGTACAGAGTATTGTTGACATAGAAATTTGCAAAATACATACGGATCTGAATTTGGCAGACCCGTTGACTAAGATTCTCTCACAAGCAAAACATGATCACACCTTAGTACTCTTTGGGTGTTAATCACATAGCGATGTGAACTAGATTACTGACTCTAGTAAACCCTTTGGGTGTTGATCACATATCGATGTGAACTATGGGTGTTAATCACATGGTGATGTGAACTATTGCTGTTAAATCACATGGCGATGTGAACTAGATTATTGACTCTAGTGCAAGTGGGAGACTGAAGGAAATATGCCCTAGAGGCAATAATAAAGTTATTATTTATTTCCTTATATCATGATAAATGTTTATTATTCATGCTAGAATTGTATTAACCGGAAACATAATACATATGTGAATACATAGACAAACAGAGTGTCACTAGTATGCCTCTACTTGACTAGCTCGTTAATCAAAGATGGTTATGTTTCCTAACCATGAACAAAGAGTTGTTATTTGATTAACGGGATCACATCATTAGTTGAATGATCTGATTGATATGACCCATTCCATTAGCTTAGCACCCGATCGTTTAGTATGTTGCTATTGCTTTTATCCATGACTTATACATGTTCCTTTGACTATGAGATTATGCAACTCCCGTTTACCGTAGGAACACTTTGTGTGCTACCAAACGTCACAACGTAACTGGGTGATTATAAAGGTGCTCTACAGGTGTCTCCGAAAGTATTTGTTGGGTTGGCGTATTTCGAGATTAGGATTTGTCACTCCGAATGTCAGAGAGGTATCTCAGGGCCTTCTCGGTAATGCACATCACATAAGCCTTGCAAGCATTGCAACCAATGAGTTAGTTGCGAGATGATGTATTACGGAACGAGTAAAGAGACTTGCCAGTAACGAGATTGAACTAGGTATTGGATACCGACGATCGAATCTCGGGCAAGTAACATACCGATGACAAAGGGAACGACGTATGTTGTTATGCGGTCTGACCGATAAAGATCTTCGCAGAATATGTAGGAGCCAATATGGGCATCCAGGTCCCGCTATTGGTTATTGACCGCAGACGTGTCTCGGTCATGTCTACATTGTTCTCGAACCGTAGGGTCGGCACGCTTAAGGTTACGATGACAGTTATTATGAGTTTTGATGTACCGAAGGAGTTCGGAGTCCCGGATGAGATCGGGAACATGACGAGGAGTCTCGAAATGGTCGAGACGTAAAGATCGATATATTGGACGACTATATTCGGAGTTCGGAAATGTTCCGAGTGATTCGGGTATTT